>NC_024322.1:10629513-10701444 GCF_000523025.1 Cynoglossus semilaevis
ACTTTATTATATTTGGCAGACTTCCCCATGTCTACAACAAACTTAGTTCTTGTTCTGCCTTCTTGAGATAACCATTTTTTAGTTGGTTAGAGGCTTGGCTAGAGGTTCATTTCTATTTTTACACACAGGTGGGGTAAAAATACCTCACTCATTCTACTAGAACTTTATATGTGATTGAATTTAATATGAAAACTTATCCCCTGTAAGAATAATAAAAAAAATACATGCAGATGTTTTCAAGATTGTCAAAAACAATTTATCGCCGGCTGACCTGGAAACTGTTGCTCCTTCTGCTCGATAATGCCCCGAGGTCAACGGCAATACATTTAGCCTGCAGCAAATTATAGTAATTCCAGATCTATGATTATTATGTTAATTGATGCGTAAATGTTGAATGCATTGAAGCGTCTATTTCTTACTTCAGTTCAGTAAGTTCAGAAATCAGATCATGTCAGCGTTGGAACCGGTAATGATTCAGATGACGAGCAGAACCTTAGATCCTGGGGCTAAAAAGTATACGTTTTGCATTTCCCCTCCTTAAATGTTTAGGGATGCTTGATCTGCTGCGTGTATTGAAGTTGGCAGCATCCCGTGAATTTGAATTAGTTTAGTGAGGTGAGTCGGCAGGCTGACTTTTCTGCTTCACCTCTGTCTTTTATTGACTGCTTCAGGGTATTTTCTTTTTTACCCTTTTTCCTCCTCAGACTTAAATTTATTTTTGGTTTTATATATGCAGTATTTATACTGTATACAAACCCTGGCTTAGCCCTCTCTACCCTTTCACTTTTCCTGCTTTTATCTATTTCTTCTTTTAATTCATTTGTTCAGGTGTTCTCCATCCTTCCTCTGTTTCACCAGCCTAACAATGATCTTCCACAGAGTTTATTGAATATCTAACTTATAACAATGTTGGAAAAAAACACATAAGTGTAAAGAATAATGTTAGTATATTTTACAGATATTTTAGTTACTTTAGTTACTTTTCGTTTAATCCCATACATCCTGTATAATACAACAGTACAAATGAGTAAAAGTAATTTTAAAAAATTGAAATAAAACATATGTGCACGTTTAGCTCTGTAAATGCTGCTTACATATGACAGCATGCACATGAATACATCACAGAATTAGTAAATAGATCAGTTTATCGCTAATCAACACAGGGTGTCTAATTAACCTTATAGTTCGTCTGTAAATTTTATGATTGTGGAATCTAGCGACATCAGCAGAACATGTAAAATTTCTACTGGAAATCAAACAGGTGACTTGTCTCATTGCAAGGCACCATCCCTGCACCCATTGCCAGGTTCTATTTAGAATAAATACAAAAATGCATATGTAAATATACTGTTTACTTAAGGCAAGTAATAAAAAATGCTAAGTAAATTAGATAAAGTAACATTTTAAAGGAAAGGCTCTGAATTCACCTCCAAAGAGTTGAACACTTCAGCCTGTATTAGAGCGTTTGGCCCAGTGTTCCAGCACCTTGGCTCATAAACCCAGGGGGTTACATTGGTTCACACTCTGTAAAATGTGACTTACAGTACATGCTGGTGCAGTACAAAGTGCTTCAACAGCAAGTACAAGAAATCAATAGAGAAGCTGACATACAACCGGTGGGAGAAGTTTAAAAACCAGTGTGATATGATGGCTTTTACCTGTCCTGTCATCACGGGGCCTACAGAGCCATGAATCGGACCCCGCTCATTTATTACACCTTTGAGTAGAAGAGATACTTGGCCATTACTTTGCTGCTCTTTCAGAGTCACTCAGAGGGAGAAAAGGGTCTCGCTTTACTCATACTTGGAAGTGATGAAAGGTTTTGGAAACCGCTTTACATGAGCAGTAAAAGCTCGGTTCTGAGTCAAATGTTTATAGCTTGTTGGATTGAGGTAAATCCTGAAGGAGTCCATTAGCCAACGGGTGTCTCTCTCTCTCTCTCTCTCTCTCTATTTCCCTTCCATTTTCCAATTAAACTCATTTTTATTTATCATGACTAAGCTGTGGAATATTTAATGACATTCATGGATGAAATGAGAGCATCAGTTCCTCGTGTATTACTAGCAGCAGTAGAAGAGACCATGAAATGATTGCTAATGTTGTGTGACTCCTGACAATGTATGGAGTACGGCACATACAGTGTAATAGGAAATATATTTGCATTTGAATTAGGGCCGTCCAATGACACAAACTTTGACTCTGATTATTATGCTTAGATGTGGATGTTTGTGATTAATTATGATGGTTATTTATCACATTTATCACAATCAGTAATCGTGATTATTTGGGACAAATCAGAACAGAACAGAAAAACTAGAACAGCAGATGATTCTGTGCAGGTACAAACACACGCGCTTCAGACATTGTTTTGAAAAACAAGCGAAGTATCACTGAAGCTCTATCTGGGTTACTGGGACCTGGGTATTGAGATTGTATGTTTAAGCTTGATGTAGATAAAAGCATCAGTCACTTTCTGGCATAGAGTTAGGTGTGTAAAGGGCTTTATAGAAAACTTCTGCTGGCAGAGGACAATCCTCTTGGAACAAGTTCCCGGAACAACAAGCGAGAAACCTCATTACGATCTTTGACTCAGATCTGAACTCCGTGGCTCATATGGAGTTTGTTTTGAAATCTGCCATTTATCACTTCAGAAATAATATTAAACTGAGACCATTTCCCTCTCTGAGTGACACAGAAAATCTGTTGCATGCTTTTTTTTTTCTTTTTTTAAAGTTGAACAGACTCGGCTGCTGTGTACTCATAAATGTTATAAATCATCAAGGACCCATTCAGAAACAGGAGAAGTGACAGCAGAGCATTAGATAAATGAAGATGTTTCCTGATTTTCTTGAGTGGTTTTACGATTGATGTTCTACCCTTAAGACGGTCTTACAGAGTTTGACTAAATGACACTATAGGCAGGGTTCTTTTTTTTAGCATTATGTTTATTGTAAAAGATTTAAAGAGTGGCCATGTTGCCAACAATTAAGAGAAAAACTTTCTGTGCTGCAAAAAAACATTAACTTAGAGTCTCATGACTGTTGGAGATGGAAAATTGCTATCAGTCATGAGACGGGTTTTGAACCAATGACTGTTTAGATGCTCATCTAATTAGACCAACTCAGCTCAAAGGTCTGTGATACGAAGTCATTAACATTTTAACAACCTACAAATGAAACTCAACATTTCTGTGTTTTTAGCAGCTCAGTCGATTGCAGTTTTAATAACCAAATAAACGGAGCAGCTTTTTACAGATTGGTCTATAGTTGCTGGGAAACACGAGATAAAAAAATCTTTCATGCAGGCCTAAAGGCTGTAGGCTGTGGGGAATACACCTTATTGCAACAAATAATTAGAAACGCTGGGACAACGTCAGACACTGAATTCAAATTAAAAATGTAAAAAGAGAACGATTGGATCACAGTAGGAGGGGCGGAGGAGGGGGTTCCGTGTTGTTTGTGCTACCCAGAGCTCTTTAGTGTCAAACCGGCTCAAACTGTCCAGCAGGGCTTTGAACTGAATGGTTGGTGTTTCCTCAGCTGTGTTGACATATGAGGTTGACAGCTGCTTAGTGAAATCCATCACATTTAGAAGCAATCTGGCGTGTCTGTGTGAGGCGTGAAATTTGATTTATGTAATCTCAGGCTCCGTGTGAAATCTAGAGATTTAACAGCATCCATCAGTATATGAAAATATGGAACAGCAGCAGCAAACAAACGCACGGCCTTTACAACGCAGGAAGTGCTAAAGGCAGAGTTTCATGCCTTTGTGGTGTTGTGGCACCGAAATTGTTGGTCATTGTGAAAGGATTTTTGCGTAGCACAGAAAAGTGAAGAACAGAGTCGCACAGGTCGACGGGTCTGTGCTCGATGTTGTGGCGAAAAGATTCAGAGGGCGAGGAAAAACTGCTGCTAAATTTGCATGACTTCAGAGCTAAAAGTGCTCCCAGCAAGACAACATTTTTCCACAAAAACACCACAGACTCATTTGCAGGACAACATCAGGCCTCATTTTGCACAAATTACAAAAAATGTGGCTCCATGCAACAAGTGTTTTGGTGTGTCTGCCTGGCCTCGCTTAAGTCTAGATCTGTCTCCCATTTGCAGTGTCTGGCACATCATTTTCAATTATACAATGGTGACGGTGGACTGTTGTGCTGCACAAGTCTCACAGCAGGACTGGGCAGGAATTCCACATCAACAGCACACTCAGGTCTCAATAAATTAAAGGTGGAATTAAAAAATGGTGGTGGTGTGGGGGTCTTAACCTCTGGTAAACGTTTTGTTCCAACATTTGGGAGAGTTTGCAGGTTAAAATATCTTAAATGTTGTGGTGTTAATCAGTGGATTAAAAGCTTAAATACATGTTTTCTGTGGGGATAAGATTCCTGCTTACCTTATTGTTCCATAATCCATCATAGTGATTATCACATCTGCCTTACACATAAAAGGTCCTGGGTTCGAGCACCACCAGAGGAATCACATACTTAATGCTGCCGGGGTTGCAAATACTCAAACCTGAAATGTCCGCATTGTGGGACCAATAAGGGACTTTATTTATTGTTGTTGTTACCTCTATAGACATATTAAAAGATAAAACCACTCAAATCATGCACAAACCTGCGTACACACAAACACAGACAATTACAGGCCAAACCCACTGGTCTGGTGTTGACTCAGGCTCCTGAGGTGTGTTGATTCAGAACAACATAAGACACAAACACAAACCCTGAGCAAAGTAACACCAGAACCACTAGTGTAACACGTAGTCTTACAACAATTTTTTTGGTTAAATGAAATGTTTTTTTTTTTAATTATTAGTCCATTGTTCAAAACTTCCTCTCACCCAGGAATGGGTTAAATACAGAGGACCAATGAGAGTCATTCTTCACTTCACACAGCAAAATTTGGCAGTAGACCATATGAAATATACACAAATGGTGCTGTGTACATTTACTGTTAATATGTTTGATCTGTTCATATACATTATCATTGGTGTTGTTTTAAAAAGAAAAACCCATTGGACACAATCAGCAAAAAAAAAAAAGTTCTGTAAACTAAAATTCCATTTTGATGTGTCGTGTCAATGATGTCTTGTGTGACAAATTGGATTACTTTGCACACAGCCATTCCTATGACTGGAAAGTGATTGTTTTGGTTTAAAGTAATCAAATAATATACTCATAACTATGACTGAACAAATAAACTATGTTCAGGCAGAGTTCACTGGGTGGAGAGGCGTGTAAGGAGAGATCTTTGAAAGAAGATCAGCGTCAGTGAAAAGGAACGTTTTCTCTGGAGTTGAAAAAAACTACAGTTGTCTTCAGGACTGAATGGAATGGTCAGAGTGAGAGAGGAGCAGATCAGAGGAGCAGCTAACGAGGGAGTTTGGACCGAGCAGGTCAGAGTCAGAGCTGTGAGGCAGTGGGAGTCGAGAGAAGCATCATGGATGTGGTGAAAGAAACGAAGAGTTGTAGAACGGTGGAGGGGGGGGCGGGGTGACCCCTGGTCGGAGCAGCAGGAGAAAAAGAATCACACGGAAGAATTGTACCTACAGTTTAGTTCAGTTCACCAGACCACAGATGCTTTAGTTTCCGTATCAATTTCATGCAGACGTTTGCGGTGTTTGGTACGGACACACCCAAATACAAAGACTAACGAGCTGCATCTTTGATAAAGTCCAGAAAACTAATCAAAAAACCACTTTCGGTATTTTTTTATGTTTTTTCTACATTCATTTTTAAACGATCAAAAATGGTAGAAAAAAAAGTTGGCAAACATTAGCTTCTTTAGCATTTTCTCATATATACTGTGTGGAAACAATCATACCTTGGCTTCAGCTGCCTTAAGCATATTCCATATGTAGCATACAGAAAGTCCCTGTTCTTTGTTAAAGGCTACATAAGAGACGGTCATTTCCCAGACAGTGATGTACTGACAATAATGTAACATTTAAAACAGAACAGACGCGAGGGTTGATTCAGTGTTCATCATGTTCTTTTCACGAGGCATTCTGCAGAGAGGAGAAATGATGCTGTGGCTAATATAAATGTAGGCCTGGTATAAATATAGGCTTAATGCAAATGTAACCCCAATACAAATGTAGGCCTATTACAAGTGTAGGCCTACAGTAATACAAACGTACAGTGTATCAGGCAATACCATTGTAAGTAGCTGCTACGTTTGCTGACACTGAAATTACCACGTCTTTCCAGCTGCTTTGTTGAATTTCTATTTTTTACGCGTTTGCTGACACTGAAATTACTGCTGCTTTGTTGAATTTCTATTTTTTACTTTTTCATTTTCTCTCCACTTTTGTTCAGTCCTACACCAGAGCTCCCACCGAAAAAGTGAGATTACATTAAGTCGACCCCCTTACTTGTCTCTCATAGGAGAGGAACATAATTACTGCGTCTGGGCTTTTGAAAGAGTCTCTCAGCTTTTATTGTATTTTTAGGAACCAATATTCACAGCAACACCTCCGTGCTTTTGTTAGCTAATGAAAAATGAGGGTTGAGTTGCATTTTTATCAAATCTTATTAGGGTTAATTCAGGTGTAATGGAATAAGAGATTTTCCCGTGGTAGCAGCAGGGATCTGCGCAGACAGCAGTGCTGATAAAAAAGAACAGCTCTCTGAGAAGTGTTCTTGGAGTAAACTGAAACATAGAGCCCTTAACTCCTACCTGTGTTTTCTAAATCACTTTTTCACTCCCTCTGTCAGACAGCCTCTGATGGGTTTTGGATTTGTCTTTTGTTTTCTGACGCCGCAGTCTGCTCTGTTTGTCTTTGTGTGTTGAACGTACAAATGACAGAAGCAGAGAATTCTGTGGTACACAGTCTGTGGTACGAGCCTCCCTGGGTCGTTGGAGGTTCCTGATACTCTGCCTGTGTGTGTCATGCTGTTCTTTATGGCTCCCAATTCAGGCTCCCTCTTTCATCTTTGTTCTCTTCTTTATGGTTTCTCCTTCCCATAAATATTGTTAACTGTTTCACCCTTAGTCTTTTTCTTATCAGCTTCGGTTATCTTCTCTTTATCTACACATGAGAGCACACACAGAGGAAGAGAGAGCAGGGAGGGAAGAGAGAGACATTGGGAAAGAGAGAGAGGAGATTAGTGCAGTCAAAAGGTTCTAAGACAGATGTAATAATTTCGAAAGGTCAGAATTTAAATCCCAAGACTTGATTCAGGCTTCTTCGTCAGCTCTGACAGGTTTTGTCATTTTATTAATGAACTTGTCAATAGTTCTGTTACGTTTCTTTTCATCAGTTTTTTAAGGTCACAGCAATCCTGAATTAAAGCCTCACAATTTGATTCCTCTAACGGAAACCACTTACACACCAGATAACACTGTTGGTTCTCAGTCATCCAGGTCATTTTATCCAAAGCTCTTCCATTGTAGTCATCTGAACGGTCTTGGTTCCTTGAGGAACGTTCTAGAGACACCTGGTGGATGAGCATCTGAGACAGTCCAGTTGCTTATGTCCTATTTAATTCAGACATATTTTTATAAAAACAATTTTCATAAAAATTCCCGTCATCTCAACCTGCGAGTCTTCAGGTCTGCTTCCTTAACCACCAAGCCACCACTGCCCAACGTGAACAACTCTGTTAAGGACCTCAATGGATCATCAGCAGGACAGCACTCACTCAGTTTGTTCAAATGACATAAACCCGTCTTCATCGATAAGTGGTGCTTCACTTGATTGACTTCTTCCAACCAGGTCTAGTTCATCAAGAAAAGAGACTCTACTGTCCTAATGCTCTGTTAAATGTAAGACGTAGCCTTTATAGGAAGCATAGCCAAGTGCAGTAATTGGTATTCTCTGTTATCTAAGGATAAGAGAGTACAATCAAAAGCGTAATGGATGTGATCCAGAGAAAATGTGCGTTTTAATTGTGTTGAGCGTTGTCTGTACCAACGTATTTTGGGCCAATGTTAATTGACCGTGGTAACCTTGTAGTTTACATTGGGAATCTGCAATTTGTTCAAAAGTCATTAATGCTTTGGTATTTATGCTCAAAGATTTTAACTTTGTTCTGGCAGCCACATTAAGTCTGAGCCCTGTTTGGTATTTTCTAGCACTTTACCAGAACACAGATTTTACTTTCTTTCTGCTTCTGTGTGTCAATTTCTGTTTTGGGAAATTGTTTTGTTTGCCAGACATAACAATCAGGTTAGAGGGGTTGTATCTATTTGTTCTTATTTTGTGTTTTGCACCAGAAACAGTCCAGCAGAAGTAGAAATAATGTCTGTGCTCATGACACATAGCAGTATCCACTACAGTGATCCCTTGCTATAACGCGGTTTACTTTTCACGGTTTCTGCATTCTGATTGGCTAAAAAGTCACTCCGCTTCTTTTCTGTGCGCCAATAACGTTGCGGTTTAATATGTACACGTACGTAAAACAGCTTGCCAAATTGACATTACGTACGTGCAAATTCTCTTGCAATTTCGAGTTTATCAAACCCCATAATGTCGATAAAACGCTCTGGACCGGCAAAAGTACCTGCGGTAGGGACCAAAAGGCAGCGGAAGATGCTGTCTATCGGTGATAAAGTAAAACTATTGGACATGCTAAATGAAGGTAAAAGCTACGCGGCTGTAGGTCGGCATTATGGAATTAATGAATCTTCCGTTCGTTTGTGAAACAAATGGTTGAGACTGTAAAATGGTTTGTTCGTTCTTTCTCTTCTTTTTCTGAGTATTTAATTGTAAAAAAAAAAAAGATTTCTACTTCACGGATTTTGCCTATCACGGGTTCTTTTTGGAACGTAACCCCCGCGAAAAACAAGGGTTTACTGTATATCCCATTAATACACATGGGGAGTTATAGAAAGAACTAGAGAGAGAGAGAGAGCGAGCGATGGCCTCACAGTTCTAAGGTATATGGTAATGTCTGTCATTTCTAATTAGCCACTTTTATCTCTAATGTTTTCCACTCTCCTCACACTCTCCTTCCTCCCCAGTCTGCCTCACCCCCCTCCGCTCTGATTGCCTCTTCCTATTCCATCTCATTCATTCTCTCTCCAGACTCCACTATCAGCCTATAACCTGAGTCTGACACAAAACAGATGTTCCTCCGTTCCCCATTTCCCCTCTCTATCTCTTCCTGCTCGTCCGTCCCTATGCACTATTCGCCTCATCTTCACCAACCTTTCAGTTCTCACCACTGACTTTTTCGTCCCTGACCTTTTCACCCACTTGCCTAGACGATGACTGTCCTCTCGTCTGATTTGCTCTTATTTATGCAGTGTATGCCGCTCCTTTTATTTTAGCTTGAAAAGAAGCATATGTGATGTTATGGTTTCCAGAGGCCGAGTTCTCAGACGAGGACCGTTGACTTGCTTTGTCAGCGACGCTAGTCATGAACAAACAAATGCTCACAGAAATCAGTGCAGTGTGTCTGTTATTTGATGTTGCTGTGCTGGAGTTGCTGTGTTGTTTCATGTTGACTCTGTTTAATTTCACCTTTTTTCCTCCACCTTTACTTTTAATCTTACATTCCTTTTCCTTTTTTTCTGTTGCTCTACTGAGACGAGACTTTGGACCTGGGTGAACATCACGTCATGTCCTGTATAACCATCTGTCCATATTCACCGTCCTTCTTTTTCCTAGGTAATTACCTGGAGCTACCTTGGATGGCCTGCTAACCAAGTGATCTTCGAACAAGTGAAGATGCATCTGCCTTTTTAATTAATTGCATATCTTTGATGATTCATCGCTGGCTTTTTTTGTCCCGATGATTCTCCGCTAATTTTTTCCATCCCATCACATCACCTAAGGCGCACCTACCTGATCCAAAATTGAGAGCGTCTCATTATCAATGCCACCTGTGTGTGTGTGGACCAATTTTTGTTGCCTATTTAGGGGAGTTTCTGGCATTGATGCTGAATGTTGTTCTAATGAGGATCAAAACCTGGTTCTTATGAGGCTGGTCTTTGTCCATCCAACATGGAGTGAAGGGAAGTAACCACAAAGTCTTAGCAAGAGTAGAGTGATTTTTTTCAAACTTAATTTGTTCCTGAAGGCCGTTCGTGAACCGAAAATTTCAAAAACTGAAACAATTATCTCCATATGAATCAATTAAAATGGATAAACCTGGTCCTGGTCCCGGGATGACTGCTTATTCAAAATTTTGTTTGTGAACCGAATTGTTTGGGGGATGACTGCTTATTCAAAATTTTGTATGTGAACCAAATTGTTTGAAAATGGAGGCGACCACCGAGGTTCCACTGTATTCATATAAGCTTTGAGGCCTTTGTGAAGAAATGTCTGCTCATCTCACAGCTGTTGTATAATTTATGTTTGGAATTGCAGGATACGTGCACGTGTGCATGAATGTTCTGTAAATCCTGTTGCGTTCGAGATTTACTGTCTATTATAAATCTGCAGTTTTTAGGCCATGACTCCGCGTAGAGGTGTGTTGTGTGCTGGGCTCCACCACATCACTGTTTGTTTTAAGAGGCCCAACCATTGGTCTGACACGGAATTTATTCAATCTGTTGAAAGTTCAAGTGTTTCACTCTTAAATCACGGAGTTGCAATGACAAAAGAATCCCTCCCCTCAGTAATATTCCCAGACACCGTTCCCTCCTCATAAATTCCGATGTCCTATCAGCCTCGTTCTATTCATTTTCTAGCAGAAGGAACTTTGGTGAGGACTTTCATGGTGCTGGGATTTTCCAAATCCACCAAGACATCATTTGACGAACAAAGCACCGTTATACTGGCCTCTAGTTACCAGCGTCTTCATCATCGCTTTCACAACAGAGACATGATAAATAACTGAAATGAGCCTCTCGGGCTAAGCTTCCTACAAATGCTCTAAATATTTTAGTTTTATGATGACAGCTCGTTGAAGTGTGTTCCCCTGATGTCTTCATTTGAATATAGCTGTGTATTAGAACGTTGCAGGATGCATGCAGTAGTTAGTTAGATAGTAACGCTAGTCATTTTAATATGGACAAAATGAAGCTCTTTACAAGTGGCTTCTTTATCCCAAGAGTTTAACAATGTTAACAGTTTTCAGGTATTTTCTGTTTCACTGCTGTGTGATATTACAGTTGAAGAGAACTGTGGTGTTGTTTTTGATGTCTAGATTAAATGTTATTATTAAATTGACAGGTTGAAAAGGAATGGCAAACCAACAGGACACCAGACAACAGACTGTGGATCAACGGTGTATGTTTGAGAACAAGAAGAAACTCCGAAGGACGTCGAGAGTCAAGAATGAACCTTGATGTCTGGAGGTTAGTACTCTATATAAAAAAAAAACTTTGACTAAAGAAGTACGCAAACACTCCAGAGATGCAAGGGAATCCATTTTTGTGTGTGTATGTTCTCCGTCAGAAGTTACAGTTTATTCTGCTACTGTATTGAATATCTTGAGTTACCATAAGACTTAAAAGTTCGGAGCAAATTCAATATTGTGGTTGAATCTCATTTCCTGCAGCCAAAAACAAAGGCTGTGTTTAAGAATTAATTTGGAGGGCTGAAAACACTCTGTCGAACAGATGCACCATTATCTGTTTTCGCTCAGATGTTTTCATCAGGTTTGTATTTATTCATCGGCCCCTTGGGGGTGTGGACGTGCATAAACAAAGCAATAAAACAATGTTAAATTAAAAACAATAAATAGAAGCCAGGAGTTTTCAGCGTGATGATGTACTGTTTCTGAACTGCATATCCTTCAGTGTGTTAGTCGAAAAGACTGGACGTGTTTGTGTCTGAGCTGAATATTCATGTGTCTTTCCTGGAGAATACAAAACTGTTTCCAGACCAGCCGCTACATTTCCAAAAATACGAAGAATACAAATCTGATCTGTGGTTACTCACTGGATATTTACTCTATATATTTATATTTACTTTATATTTATATTTACTATATTTACTTTATATGTAAGAAAACACATGGAGTACTTAGGTGACTATTGACTGTAAATATGAATGTGATTTTTCTGTTCGAGGCCAGTGAGTGAAGGCCTGAGGCAGAAACTGCTGCCTAATGTACGTGTACTTCAGAACTTAGGAGCTAAGACGTCTGTGTCTGCAGGGTTGGCTGTAGGTGGTGATTGTGGATTATAACCATCATGACATTATTGGTTGTATTTTAGTCGACCACATGTAGACTGATGTCTGTTCTGCTTCTGCTAAGTTCTGTTGACTGCCAACAACAGAGTCTGAAGCTCATTTTACTTTTCATGGACAGTACCATGTACCAGTACCATGTAGTTACAATCGCTGAGGCTTTTATTTTCTTCCGAGTGCTTTGTGGACCATTGATAATGTGTGGTGTTGTATAGATGGTAGAATCAGATAGTGGTGAGCACAGACTGCTGAGCAGATCAGATCTTTTCAGCAGTAACAATAGGTAAATATATATATAAAAAGACAAAACTGCTACCATTAGCTTCCTCAGTTTTCCAACAATTGAGAGTAAAAAGACAAAAGGCGATGGGCCGAGGGGAGAAATGGACTCTATCGATTTCTCGGCGTTTGTTGCAGCTATCAATTTACACATGAGTTCATTTTAGTTTTTTTATTGCATTTTACCGAATGTTCTGGAAGCTGTGTTTGCACTCGACTACGCTCACTGTATCTGCAGAGCGATGTCCTTGTGTCTTTGAATCACATCTCTATAAGTATATGAGCTGCTGCTTTTGTGCTTGCGTGCAGTTTTTGTGTGTGCTGTTGTGCAGTGATCCACTTTTCAGTCCTGGTGAAAGTAGGGCAGCCAATGAGCCCATGACTCAGGCTTTTCTCCTGAGAGCGGAGACTCCCTGACATGACAGCATCATTAACAAACTGACCAATACGCCCGGCCAGGCAAACACATAAACACACACACAATTATGTTACCTTGACAAGAACGTGGGATTACACAATAATGGCTACACAAGGACAAAGTGTATAAAATGGCATTAACGTCTCACAGCTGACCTGCCATAACACACCCAGAGTCTGGTCTCAGCAGTTATTCTGTGATGGATACTGTAACCGTTTGTCTTCCCTGGTGAAACAATTTGACTCTGAGGTCACTGACTCTCCACTGAGCTCTGATTAATGATGACGTGAACTTATTTGATCTCAGTCAGTTTTCACTGTAATTTTCTTAATTTGAATGATTCTGGCTCTTAATTATATTTGTTTATTCTTGTCTGGTTTAGTTAATCTTATGAAAATGTATGACTTATGGGAACGTAGATTTCAGCACGACAGATGAAAAACCAAGACTGTGAATCAGTAAAGATGCATCTGGGCTCTGACCTTGGAAATGCGTGTTCCACCTACTTTAATCCTGACTAGCATGTGTCCTATGGCAGTGGGAATATTATGACTCAACTTGGCTTTTCACTCTAGAGCACTTACCCCGTTTGCATTGAGCAGCTGACAGTTGTTTTGCATGTTGTCATTTCAATTGCAAATGTGTTTGTTACTTAAGTGGCTTCTGGACAAAGAAGATGCAGATGAACCTTTTGCACTGTCCCTTTATTTGTCCATACCTGAATGTTTACCCATGACAGCAGGTATGACATCGATTAAATGTGGATCCAAGATGGTCTTAAGGTGGGACAATGGTCGTTCAACCTTTAAATACCATTGTAGTAGTGCCCAGCACGTGTTAAACCTGTACTATTTTGAAATCCAACAATCGATTTTTACATCTGTCCTTTTGAGGCACTGTTTAGGTGGGGAAGGAAGTCAAGGCTTTAGAGATCTGTGGTAGATTTGCACCATGTCAGCTAGTTGAAAATTTCAGAAAGGCACTATAGGAAATTCACAATCATAATTTTCCCTGCTCTGCTTATAAAGCATTTCCTCAACGCGGTGCTGAAGTCACTGCCAAAGGAGGTAAAACACATAAAATACTGTATTGAAGAAATGGGCCCCGGTTTTCCTCGGCTTTTAGACAGGTCTTTTTCCTCTGAGTCGACAAAAGCTCACATCCCTGCTGAAACTTTACATTTCAGCTAAGTGTTTTTATGATCCACTAATGGCTTCAGACCGTAGTGTAAACTCAGCCTGCTGTGAGAGCCGGGCTCCCTCTGTGAGGTACAGTGTGTGACATAAGATTGTGTTTGTGAGCGTCTGCTGCTGACAGAAAGGCCTCACTCAGTCAAAGCCTGTGTCGATAGACTGCTATAATATCACATACAGTTGCCTTCTATACAACCAGACGCGGTGCAGGGTGTTGGTGCGATCTATCTGTTCATCAGCAGGAGTTTGGTGGTGTGTGTGCACGTGTTTATGGAGTCCGTTCGTGCACATCTGCTTCTTGTTACAGGTTCTTGTATTAAAGCTCATATTTTCAGACACCATCTGTGTTCCCATTAAGTCATGCCTGTGAAATCTAGATGACAGCAGCTGACTGAGGACCCTTTTATGACACAGAATTGGAGATCCAAAAACTCCTCCCACACACTCCAGACTAATTTCTGCTCTCCCTTTTGCTGATTAATTCACATGTTATTTGTTAGTGACGTGTAGCTTAAAAAAAACCCCAAAAAAATAAAAACCCATCAACCTGTCTTTACTGTATGGGAACCGATTACATCAGATATCAGGCATGCCTTTGAATATGAATATAATATGTTGTTTGTTTGTAACTTGTTTGCACAGTGTTAAGTTTTAAAATGTGGATTTCTTTTTCTTCAACTACTTTTACAAACAAAATTCCACCATAAACCAAAATTCTTTGTGGAACGTTTTTACATCGTAACCAGAATGTAGTCAATCCTATAATTTTTGCTTTGTGGATCTGTGATGAAAAGGCAAAAACAGAAGTAATTTCTTCACGTTTTGTTCATGGCAGTTATGAATACTCCCAATAAATACAGAATTCCAAACAAATAATAATAAAAACAAAATATATAGTTTACCTTGAGCTTGACTCCCCCGATTTCTTCATTCTTTTCTTTCTATAATCAGTAGCAGACACTGTTTTGAAGCAAATCTTCTGCCTGAGTGCGTATTGTTTTGTAGCATAACCTAATTAAATATTTTTACAGGGGCGAAAAGTACCTGTCTACTCTATACTTCCTCTCCATACTCTATAAAACACCACAGACGAGTCCCTGCCTGTCTTCTATTTAAGAGGAAAATCAGAGCGCACAGAAACAGATGACAGGCGAGTGTCTGCTCGCTCCTCTCTGCCATACAAACATGAAAGCTGCATGGACCTTCACATGTGTCCCTTCATTTGCCAGAGTTAGCTGGCATGACTAATACGTGATGACACTGGAGATGAAATTGGCCGAAACACTAGCAGATGTGGCAGTGTTTCCCATTAGACGGTGCGTTTTGACCAGGTAGAAAAGTGATTTGTTTATATTTTATCTAACCCGTGTCTCTGCAGCAGCTTTTCATTCAATCTGCTCTTTTAAGACGTTATTAATTTTATTAATTTAACTATCTAACTATTGCGAGACTGTGGGCCAAAATGTTAATGAAACACTTGTGTGAGTTGTCAAAATAAAATGCGACACACTCACTTTATCAGGTTTTTAGGTCATTATTAATGACGCTGAAACTGCTACTGTTCAATAAAGTTGACTTCTAGGATTACAGAGAGAGGATTTTGGGCTAGTGCCATACAGTGCTTAATCCTGAATTATAATAACTTAAAAAATAAAACATTTCAGATAAACAGAAACCTTTCCGTTGTGTGCAGCTGGAGGTGGCAATATGAGACATGTATGGAAGTATTTCCCAACCAAAAAGTATATTTACTGAAATATAATGATCTTCTAGTTGAAGAGAAACAGGACACGCTTGTTGGAGCCTCCAGGAAAAAGGAGGAAAAACAAAAATCCATGGATGTAGTAAATAAAACAAAACAAAACAAAAATTCACACGAATATGGTTTATGCAACGTTAGAAGTGACTAGGGAGAGGGTGATAATGACGCATATGATTCGCTGTGGTTGACCCCTGAGGGGAGACACCATGAAAAGATGTGAGAAAAGTTACATGGTCCTAATTAATTAAAACTGGAGAGTTAAAAGAAAATGTCATATTTTAGTAAAACATGTTTTTTAACTACAGATACACATGTCTGAAATGTGTGATTTTAAAACAAGTTGTTCACTTTGTTACATAAAACAAATGTGTCTGTTGGAAATCGACATTTTTAGCACAATGGAGCAGACTGTCAAAATTGGTGTTTTTAAATATTAAAAATTTGGTAGATTTAAATATTGGTGTAATTAAGTGTTAGTAGGTTTTACTGAACATGCATCTCTTAAGAAAAGATGTCACAATGGAGGGATGTGTTGCACCACTGTGAAGAGCAGAGTAATCCAAAACATGAAACACAAAACATGAAAAAGATTTACAGAAACAAGTGGCTTCATCAGAAGTGAGGCCAAAAGACATTTGTAATGTTTCTTCTTTTTCATACTGTTCCCATGATACTTGATGCAAACCATTTCAAATACAGAGGAACACTTAGTGTTCCACTTTGGACCTCTTCACATTTATAGACCTGTGTTCTTAAAATAAATTGACTTTAATAATGTTTGCTTTCGTAAAATGACTTTATTACAACCCACTTGCCGAAAAACTAACAGACTTCGATTTACTTTTCAACACCTCTGGAGTTTGTTAAGACGGTTTTCATCCCACTTTGGCATTGGCAAGTGTCATTAGACAAGAGCTTGAGCACAACTAGCTGCTGTATTCCACTTTAGCCTTAGGCTAACTGGTGGAGCGTGCCGATTGTTAAATTACCCAAATCAATGCCCAGCCCTGTGTTTTTGTCATCGGTTCTCTCGGTCTGAGTGGGCTCTGGCTGTATGGAACCATGTTCTCGCACCGCAAATAATTTAGTACAATAAATAAAACTGTCCACATGCAAACACAAATGTTTGGAGTGTTGACATTAATGCCAGACAGCTGTTGGTGCGCACACAGACCTCCACTGCGTGATGACAAAAGACCACAAAGTGTTGTGTGAAGCAAGATGGAGCCCATCCCGACTCCAACAGTACAAATGTTACACAAACAGTACCGACGTTGCACTTTTTTTTTAGTGAGTATAGCACTCTTTTTCACAGAACTGTTGTAGATAATGCGAGGTCCCAATGAGGCAGAACCTCGTTTTGAAGGCACTGGTTAAAGTTGGAGGTAGGTGGTAAAATTTGGTTGCGGTTTGTAGTTGAACTGTCGTGAAGTTAGACTGCTGACTGCTGGGACTTTTATCGTACCTCCAAGTGTGAGGAATATGATGTCAGCAATATGTGTCTCATGCAGTAAAGACCCCATTTCCTGCTTCATCAGCTGAGTAGAAGATAAAGAGTTTCTGTTCTCATACTTTACTGAAGGAGAAATTTCTTTCTCCACTTTGACAGTTCCATTACATTTTATTCCTTTCTTACACTTAATACACACAAACACACACGTGCACACACACTCACACACAAAGCCCTGCGTCCGCCGCTAACTTTAATAGACCAAAACACTTCTTTTTCATTTTTATTTATAAAATTGAGCAGTTAAAAATATAGCAATCGCTCACTTTGCTGGTGAAGTATCTAACATACATCATGACATTTACCAATTTCCCTTCCTCGAAGACCAAACACTGGTGTCTTACAAAAACAAAAAGAAAAATAATTTAAGTACAAAATGGAAACAGACGTGCACAGAGCTACTTGCTCTGTGCACAAACACAACACAGATTGTTGAATAACATGCAGATTATGACAGTTGTTATTGATAAAAACAGGCAGAGAGACGACTCGGCCAATTGGTCGATCTTATCAACATCACTACACTTTTCCTGTGTTTGTAGATCCCTTGGCATCTACTCCAGAATACAGTCCAAGTACAGTCAGTGGGGTCAGAACTATTATTATTAACATATGTACGAGAAGAATACAGTGGTTAATGATGTCCTGAAGCTAACTCTGATGTGGCCCATGGTTACAATATTCTCACAGGTTTATATATGTATACTGGAGAGTTTGAATTACCAGACATTAAAGATCAGTCAGACTCATTTTAAAAGTCCATAAGAATTAAAATAGTTTTTTCTAAAGTGTTCATAAAAATACCTGTATTAGCGGTTGTAATTAAGATATATATTTTTAAATCTTAATATATGATGATGCTTCATTATCCTCAGCTATTTAAAATTCCTTAGGAATTATGTTGGTGTCGTCATCTGCAGTGATGACGCCCTCTGCTTCTAACAGCTTTATCTCTTATGGGGAGGTGGGGGGGGCTTGGGCTGATTTAAGTTTCCTAGCTGCTGTAAATACACAAAAGGAAACCCTGTAGCTACTTATTGTTGAAGTAATATATTCATTGAACAAATGTCTGCCGTAAAACATATTTAACAATCTATCTGCACTCACAGCGCCCTCTGCAGAGAAGACTGGAGGGATATTTACTGTATCTACCAGTTCCAATTGAATTAATCCAATTTATCTGAATGGTCCTTGTATTTATAGATTTATAGATTTGCAGCATTTAAAAAAACAAACAAATTCTTATGCAAATTTTGCTTTGTCATATATTTTCCTCCAAACTGAGTCATAACTTGATATGAAGAAAGAAATAGATATCTTATCACAGACTAGCATTCATGTAGTGATGCTTCTAAAACATAGCAGAGTTCTTCCATTCAGTTTTCAACAACAGATGTACAGCTGACCTACAGTGCATCTTTTGCTCACACAGTCTATGTAACAGCCAGATAAAAGAGATATTAAGGTTTTGCAGCACCATTGTCATGTCTATTCATACAAGTACAACCTGTGGAGGGGATTGTGACTGCAGACATGAAACAGAACAGTGTTATTAAGCCATTTACCTTTAAATAAATGGCATATGAATTATGTATTAGTAGTGTCTACTTTAAGAATCAACAGTATAAACAGAGACTTGCAGTTCCATTGGGCATGATGGAGACTTTTCAGTTCATTTACCAGTAAAGAAGACTGGTAGAGTGTCAGTATTTCTACTCTCTCCCTTTCTTACCTATTGTCTGTGTGTGTGTGTGCTACTAGATTTCATTACATAACATGTAAATAAGTTGCCTTGGTGTCTATTCCTATTACATTTTTGGCAGTGCATCTGTAAAAGCCAGTATCTCTACTCGTTGGGTTCTGAATCACCAAAGAACCCTGAGGACTTAAGTAGCGGTTTCCATAGATTCGAGCCTGGCCCATCGTTCTCAGCTGCGCCAGGTCTGGTGTCTCCCAGATCACAGTTGCTCTAGGTGTTGCGATGGTCAGACAGGGCAGCTCCACAGCAACCCCTGGCCGTGTGTAGGTTACAGGTGAAGGACCTATTGTAATACGTGGTGGGTAGGCAATGATGATGACAGGAACTGTGAGAACTGAAACGAGGGAAGAGTTGGAACTGGTGGATTTGCAAGAATAGGTTCCCCGATCAAATGTAGTGGCTTGTTGCACAATGAGGGTCCCGTCCTCATGGACTGTGTATCGACCTGAGTCAGCACTCTCACCCCGGGACAGTACATTGCCACTTGGCATGGTCCACAAAAGAGAGCTCTGGTCGTATCTTGGGTTTTGAGGAGGAGGGCACAGTAGGCGAAGTGTTTCTCCACTAATGATGGTTACTATGGAGCCTGTTCTGGTACTCACTGCTGCCTCTGACCTAACGCCAGCAGACTGTGGTGGAAAGCCAAGAGGTCGGGCTGCGGGAGGTAAAGTCAAACCCCTTTGAGGTGGGTGTTGTGTAACTGGGAACCTTGGACGTGGCTTATCTGACAACACTGGATCTGAGGAACGAGTTGAATCCAATGAGCCTCCTGACTGACGTGTCTCAAGTAGACCAGCTGTTTTCTGCACTAGTTTCTCCACTACTGGTTCTCTGTGAGCATATCTGGGCTCCTCTTGTGAGTCAGATACCTCCAACTCCACATGGATTCTTGTTTCTCCTCTCTCACCACTCACCACACACACCAGTGTGCCAGCATCGGTCGGCCGCACTCCTCGCACCTCTAAGGAGCCGTTTCTGTGCACAGTTTGCCGACTACCGTAGTGAGGAGAAGGTAACACTCCATTTCCTGGCAGGAGCCAGGTCACACGAGGTGGAGGAGAGCCATGGGAGGGGCAGGGCAAGAGAACA
Source organism: Cynoglossus semilaevis (assembly GCF_000523025.1). Taxonomy (NCBI): domain Eukaryota; kingdom Metazoa; phylum Chordata; class Actinopteri; order Pleuronectiformes; family Cynoglossidae; genus Cynoglossus; species Cynoglossus semilaevis. The sequence goes on from NC_024322.1 coordinate 10,649,614, forward strand.
GTTGTCCCTCTCACAACTTTTTGCTTCCCTTTCGACACCACACCTACAACTGTGCTAGTAGAGTTTTTCTGGCCACTATGACTAACAGCTGGTATACCACTTTTCCTGATGTCATCACTGGCAATTCCTGCATAGCTACTGCGACTGTACCAGCTTCCTCTGGATGCGCCAGCTTCACGTCCACCATTATTAGCACTGCTGCTTCTAGAAGCAGGACTTGTCTGGCCATTATCAACATTAGCAGCCCTTCCGGTAAGGACGTCATTAAAATTTCTTCCTGAATTCTTTTCTACACCATCTGCTGTAGCTGTGCTGCGGCTGGTCACCACACTATTACCACTGGCGATGCCAGAACTACTGCTACTTCCGATATCGTCTGCTTTATTATCTACATTCCTTGCCACAGTACTTGCCCCCCCACCGGATACACTTCTTCCAAATGGTGTTGTAATCCCACTGACAGGTCTGTTATATCCATTTCGATGATCACTCCTTAGGGCAGGATTAGAGCCGCTGGAGGCTGCATTAATGCCAACATTTGGTTGAACGTTGATGTTACTGTGGCCGGTGCTGATGCTGTTTCTTGCATCTAGATTGCTCAAGGTTCCACTGGTAAATCCATATGGTGTCCTTCCCGCATGGTTAATGTTTGTAGCTCTACCTCCCACTTGGCCACTTATCAGATGATTAAAAGGCTCCACCTCCAGACTGACCACCATGTTCCTCTCCCCAGCGGAGTTACTTGCTCGACAGGTGTAGTTTCCTGTATCGATCTTCTGAGCCTGACGTATCTCCAGCGTTCCACCAGAGACCACTACCACTCTCTCAAAATAGAATCCAGAGCCAAGACTTTGCGGGATGACACGATTGCCAGGGGAAAGCCATGTCACTCTAGGCGCGGGATCTCCCCTGGCCTGACAGCGTATACTGGCAGTGGTCCCCTGACGCACTTTGATGGTTTGGTAGGTTTTTTCATCTGTGAAGACTGGTGGCGATGACATCATGACCTTCACTTTGACCTGAAAGAAGGTTCAATTAATAATCAATATATTTTTGCTTTATGCTTTTCTTTAAAGATGCACACAAATTGTACAGTACATTTTGATTTTTAGCTTCTTTTTTTAGTCTTAAAAGAAATACCTTGTTGTTTTTTGTTTTTTGTTTTTTTTTAGTCTTAAAACAAATACCTTGTTGTTTTTTGTTTTGTTTTTGTTTTTTTGAGGAAAAGAAGAATTTGGAATCAATGTTCCACAACAGAGAAAGAACAACTAGATTACAAAATTCTCTCTATCTCCAAACAGTAATAGTCCTTCATATTCACCTTCATTGTATCTTGACCTCCTTGGTTTTCTGCATAACACGTATATTCACCTTCTTCCCTCATACCCACTGCTGGAACCAATAATGTTCCATTGTCAAAAACTGTAAGTCTGCGTGTACGTCCTCCTCTGTCCTCTCCCTGCAACACACTGTTAACCATGGTACCATCTGGTAAACTCCAGTGCACAGCTGGGTCAGGTAGTCCTGAAGCCTGACAGTCCACCTACACAGAACAAAATCACTTTGGTTATTATGGAAAAAAATGTTAAGTATTCATTTGAAGAATTCTTCTTTAGAGAACAGGGGGACATAAGGGATCAGCTGACCTTCAGTGGTTTGCCAAATGAAACCATTTGATTAAGTGGATGTTTTGGTTCAATTTTGGGAGGTTGTGTTGCCACAGAGACACGCAGGAGGCGATAGTCGTCTGCAACCTTGTTGCGTGCAATGCAGAGGTAATCTCCAGCATCCTTCTCTGTTACTGCTCGGACTGACAGTGTGCCATTTGGATGCACTTTCAAGCGGCTATCAAAACTGGAAATTAAAGTCAGACATAAAAAAACTCCATAAAGAATCAATTTTGGTACAGACAAATAACCATTACATATATTGTTACAAAAATATTAGTAGATCTAAGAAAATATTAAGTTCAAATTGAGATCATTTTTCTGAAGAACAGTTGCATTTAGGCAGAGAACCATGAACCCACCTGAAATTCACATCCACTAGTTTCCTCACTGGTGTCCTCCAAATGATGATGGGTGCAGGGGTACCAGTTACAGAACAGTGGAGCTGCAAAAATCCTCCATAGTGAACAGAAGTAATGGGGGCTGATGTAGACGTGATTTGGGCTTTTGTGAACGGTGAGACAGGCAGTGGATGCAGAACAGCTGAGGCTCTGCTCTTGTTGTGTGGGGAGGAAGGCGGGACTTTGGGGTTGTGTGCATTACTCAACTGGAGTTTAGCAGTATTTGTTTTGTCAACGTTTGTCAAGTGTGTGGTGGAGACATTCACTGTTTTATTGCTCTTAGCAGGTGAATAAGTGAAATTTGGTGTGTGAGAGTTTGAGGGAGGATCAGAAAAGTCTGGGGAGATCTGCGGGGTCCTAGATCTGTCTGCAAACAATGGTGGAGAAACTTTAGGGATGTTGAATATATTTGTCTGGTCCACAGGGTTGTACACAGTCCTGTCTCTTGGTGAATGTGGAGCTGATGTTTTTCCACCTGTTTCTTTCATTTCTTTTTGTACTCCTCCGCTCCTCTCTCCCCCGGCCTCCAACTGAATCTTAACACTCACTGTTCTCTTATCAGCACCAACAGCATTGCTGGCAGTGCACTCATAACTACCTGAGTCTTTTGGTTCAACTCTACTAATATGCAGTGTTCCGTTAGGCAGGACAAACAGATTGCCATGGAGGAACTGGGATGGGCGAACGAGAGTCCCATCTGGGATTCTCCATCGCAGGGTCGGTGGTGGAGCCCCTCGGGCCGAGCAGTGAGCATAAAGAGGCCTCCCTGGAGGCAGGAGCAGGTGTTCCACTCTGGACTGTTGTATCACTGGGGGTAACGAGGACACATGTAGCCGCACAGAGGAGCTGGCAGCGCCTGCTGAATTTGAAGCCACACATCGATACATTCCTCTGTCTCTTGGCAAGGTTCCTGAGATATGGAGCGTTCCATTAGTGTCCATAGAGATGTGCTTGGCCAAGGGGGCAGAGAACGTCAGCACAGTACGATCAGGCAGAACCCATGACAGCAGAGGGGCGGGAACACCGTCTGCCTGGCATTCCAATAGCACCTCTCCACCCTGATGAATAGTGGCTTCTCTGTAACTTGCCAGCTGCATGCGTGGAGGGCGGGTCCTCACTTCCAGAGTAGTTAACAACCTGTCATAATAAACAGTCATGAACTGTTAATCATTTTATATTTATCCTCCTTGGCCAAGACATAAGTACCCCTCTGTAATTAATGCCCAACAGAAATCCACAATTTGGGAGCAGGATTCACAAACATTCTATTTTGCAAACACTAATAAGCAGTCACCTTTTAAAGGTAGTAAATCAGATCTGGTCTATGTTTTGTTTTTGTTACAGTGTAATAAATACTATAAAATATGTAAGTCGTACTTCACTATTACATTTATTTAACAAAAAATGTTGTAACTTCTATAAAGTTCAACTTAAAGTCTGTTCCAATGACAAAATAGTTCATTTTTAAGGTCTAAAGCCAAGGTCTAAATAAATTGTGAAATAAGTTGTGTGGCAGCGATTAACAAAGCTCTGAAGACAAAACTGTTTCATCTTACAGTCATGTCTTATCATATATATATAATTTTTTTTAAATTTCAGGATCTATTAATTAAACTATTTCAAGGTTGTTTTTTAAATAAGGTTCAATGTGCTTAGAATAGAAACTCACCTGTCACGGCCCAGAAAACTCTGTGCACTGCATATGTATGTGCCCCTGTCCTGCAGCTGAACATTCTGGATAACAAGTGTGCCATTTGGCAAGACCTCAAAACGCTGAGCCTTGGAGTGGATTGACATCACTGCTCCTGGGTGTGGGAATAACAGACAGCAGTCAGAAAAACAGAGACGAATTGTGAAAGTTAGAAAGTGAATAAATGGCAGTGAGGAAATGAGAAACAGAGACACACCGAATGGCACAGCATGAAGTAAAACCAGTGATGCAGTGCACAGAATGTTCCATTATTTTCTTAAAATATATTTTTCCCCACATGGTGAGCTCAAGAGAAGTCTGTTGTGTGCATGCCAGTGCATAATGATGGGTGTTAATGGTGTTCCAGCAGTAAAATCTGTTTTCACTGCACTAAATTCAACGTATTATCTCCTATGATAAACGCAGAAAAAATATCAGCTTCAATAAAATGTAAATCCTGAGTCCTGATTGTTTTAAATATGACTTTGGTGTACCATGTTGTGTGTTTGGCTCTGTGCGTACCAGTGGCAACCTTGGTCCATGTGATGGAAGGTTTTGGCTCCCCCTCAGCTTCACATGTCAGCCTGGCAGTGCTGTCTGCTGGGAATGACACTACCCTGATGTGTGGGTCGGCAATTCTAGGTCTCGATCGTGAAACTGAGGGCTGTCAAAAATATTTAAAAAAAAAACAGATTATAACGTCAAAGGAAAGAACAAAATCAGCAATCCGGCTTATATATGTATGCTGTTACAAACGATTACACATCAGAGATTATTATGATCCCAGATTATACATAAATCATTGGCAAGAGCCCAATGTTTTGATCTGTATCTGCTTGCCAATACAGTCTAAGTAATGAATTACCAATTGATTATTTTAATTCACTTGGGATTACATTCAAAATCCACAGATGTGGTTAATTACCCAGCATGTGTTTTTCATATCTAAACTGATGGAGAATCTGGCAGAGCTCTCAGAAATCAGAAGAATGGCTGTAAAAATGCATCCACTGATGTATTTGAACATCCACCAGGTTTAACAGCAGGTCATATGGATAAAGATTAGGCTATTTTGAGAGCTGATGTGGGGTGTTTTTTTTTTGTTGTTTTTTTTTTTTTTTTTGCTAAGCTTTAGCTTCAGGTCTTGCTGAGTCAAAGATGCTGTGCATATGTAACTGAGTGAATGTTGTGATTTTCAGGACTGGCTCTCGTTTTTAAAGAAAATGTCAGATGATGTTCCACATCATTGACTAATAAAGAATAATAGTCCTGTTTGCATTTGCTGCTAACTGTCTTGAAATGTGCACTTTAAGAAATCACTAAGTGAATGAATGAATAAAAGCAAGGAACAGAGACCTGGCAAAACTGAAAGATGATAAATTGTGGTTATACTAAGTTGTTTTTTGTCATCCATCAGAGTAGTGTCAATATTGTGTACTTTTAGGAGATTTAGACTCACCCCAGGGACAGCAGGGAGAGACGGCGACCAGTGTGGTCTGCTGCTGTGTGAATCAGGGATTGAATTAGCTCCAGGATTCCTCCAGTCAGGTGGTGACTGACTCTGGCTTGAAGCCCCAGGGACAGGTCTGCCTTGGGTATTAAACCGGCCGGCACTTGGCCTCTCTCTGAATGTTACCAGTCTGGTACTTGTTGACGTTGTTGTCGTAGAAGTTAACGGCGTAATGGCAGGTGCTCTGGTAGTGGCCTCGGTGGTGGTTGTTGTAGCAGTACTAGTTGTAGTGCTGTAATTTCTTGTTGTGAGAATAAATTTGTCCAAGGTTTTAATACTTCTACCTGTAGTAGAAGTCATAGTGGAAGGTCTAGTTGAAGTAAAACTAGTAGTAGTAGTAGAAGTAGTAGGACTAGTTGTAGTAGTAGGAGTAGTTGAAGTAGGAGTAGGACTAGTAGGAGTAGTAGTAGGACTAGTTGTAGTAGTTGGACTAATAGTACTTGGACTAGTAGTAGTTTGAATAACAATGGGCGTTAAGGTAGTTGTGAAGTTAGGAAGAGCTGCAGTACTCTGCATAGTCATAGACAGAGGGGCGTACATGGTTCTTGCAGTACTAGACATGATTTGTTTGGTTGTGACAGGCGAAGCTGTTGTGGTTGGTGTATCCTCAACAGTTGTACTTGTTGTTGCACTTGTAGTTGTTATCACAGAACTAGTTAAAAGAGAACTCTTGAGGGTAGTTTGAAGAGTTGTGGTTTCTGCAGTAGTTGGACTGGAGGCAGTGGAGGAAATGACAGAGAGGCGAGAGGAAGAGAGGCTGTTGGAATATGATTCATGCGACACATCCAACAAATTCCTCTCCCCGTCTTTACTGAAAGGCTCATCAATGTGTTTTCCCAGGACTGTGTGTGGGTTTGTGTGAGTCTGTGTCCCATGTGTGTCTGGCACATGCATCTGTGAGATCACAACATTCGAGTGAGTCGTCGCTGGTGTTACTGCGTTGAAGAATGTGGACTCTGCAGTTTTCAGGATATCAGCGGAGTGAGTCACTGTGTCTGTTTGTGGGTTAATGTACGAAGGGGATAATGAGGTAACGGGGGCGGCAGAGGAAGGTAATGAGAGGTAGACAGATCCCGAGTCTGAGATACTAGGAGAATAAGAAATATGAGGAGACAGAGGATTCACACTGTGACTTGAACCAGTCCTAATAGGATCATTCTTTGTCAACAACGTAGGCCGAGTTGTTGTTGGTGCAGACAACGTATGACTTTGATCTGTGGAAGTGTCAGGTGTTGCTGTTTGTGAGTTCTGTTTTGTAGGGTCAGGGTGAGGTTTGGGTGGAGTCAAAGGTTGCCCCCTTGTCCTGTTGGTGATTCGTCTTTGCTGTCCAATCCTTCTGCGAGTGTTCCACGGTTTTTGAGGGTGAGTGCCTGTAGCCAGATTTGGTAAAGGTCTCTGCCATGGGTACTGAGGCCTTGTCCTATGTGGTTTTGGATTAACTCCTGGATTGAATCTTTCGGCAGTTTTTTGAATAATGTCATTACTCTCTGTCTTTGTGTTGGCCTCTGTGTACAGACCTGGGCTCAGTGTCTGTGTCTCCGTCGTTGTCTGTGTTAGTGTTGATGTCTCTTTTTGTCTTTCTATCACTGTGTCCGTTCTTTTTTCAGTGAGAACAGGGTAGATGGGCTGTAGGCCTTCTTCTTGTAGAACAGAATCATCAACAGAAGACCCTTCAATGTCATCATCTACTACTGTTACCTCAGCTGTACTTCTGTCCAGTATTTTCACTCCCTCGTCTCTGGTTGTTTCTCTGTCTACTACAGGTGCTGTTGTCGGTTGTGCTGTTGTAATGGGTTGGCTATTAGCATTGTTTGCAGTCTTAAGACGTATTTTAGCCAATATGTCAGCCCATTTCTGGGGGTCTATTCTTTGTTTGTTTGTAGCCATTCTATGCCTAGTGTCAAAGCGATTTCTTCTGAGATCTGTGGAGGATATTTCACTTCCTTTTCTTCTCAATGAGCCATCTCTCACAGGCCCTCGTCGGCGAAGACTTCCATTTGGATAACGTGTGTGTGGGGGACGTTGATTGTTTCTGGGAAGGTTCCTATTGGCAACATAAGATCTGTCTTCTTCCACTTCATCACCAGATCCTTCCAATATCTGATTAAGTAAAGGAGCTCGTATCCGGGTCGACCTGCCAGCAGCTGACTGTGGACCTCTGGGAAATGAAGTCCTCAGTGTAGGAAGGGGTTTTGATTTAAATACAAGCATTGTGGAGAGAGCGTCACTACCATAGGAGTTGACTGCAATGCAGCGGTAATGACCAGCATCCTTCACAGAAGGGTTAGGTAAAGAGAGGCTTCCATTAGGTTGTATAGTGAGTCCTTTAGGTACAACTAATTCAGAACGTAGCATATTTCCATCAGGCATAATCCATGTCAGATCAGGAGTTGGTGAACCCATTGCATTACATGATAGAGTGACAGGTTCTCCAACTGTTCCAGTGACAGGCGGTGCCACTTGCTCTCCTGATGGTGGAACAGAGGACTCCTCCACTGCCAGACGCAGGGGTAGAACATCTACGTCTTTGCCGGCGTAGGCTACGCAGTAATAAAGTCCAGAATCTGAGAGCTTCACGTTTCGTAGCAGCAAACCAGTAGCTGAGGCTTGGATCCTACCATCCTGAATGCGGAAAGGAGAGTTGAGTTTAGATCCATCAGGAAGAATCCATTGTACCTTGGGGTGTCCAGAACTTAGAAGCGGACAGGAGATTTCCACTTTACTGCCTGATATGGCTGCGAAAGCAGCAGTGGTACGATTAGCCGAAATCAAAACCCATGGATGAGGAGCAGGGGAGGATGTTGATGGATAAGATAAAGGATCTGGATGAGCAGAAACTCTTGTCGAGTATATAAGGTGAACTTTGTTCCCATTTGACTGAGCTCTGTTCAGCTGAATGCTAACAGCTGGCTGTAGTAACCACTGCGGTTTGACTTTAACAGCTGCTTTGACTCCAGTGTGGTAATAACCGTCTGCCTCTGCTACCTGTCTGTAGCGAAATGCCAACTCTGGCTCCTTACCCAGCATGATTTCTCTCTCAAGGCGAACTGCAGTCTCACTGTAGTACGCAAGGATCCTCCAAAGTATTTCATAGCTCTCTCTGTCAGTAGGGCATTCCAGGGAGAGTGACAGGGCCAGAGGGATAGGAGAAGAGGAGGTAAGAGAAAGATCTGGAGAATTAGAAATATCCTGAGAGTCAGAAAACAAGGTGATGTTACAACTCAGATCAACACTGTTGCCTTGTTGGTCAGACAGACCCAGGAAGGCACTGCCTAAAGGTTCTCTGAGAGTGTCTCGTGTTTGGATTTCACTAGGCTCTGTTTCCAGTGGAGGGTGTCTTCCCGGCACAGAAATGAAAGATGATGTGCATTTCAGGTCAATCTGATCGAGCAGGCCCTGCCCTTGAAGAGAATTTGGTGATGCACACGTTGGGCACTGAGGACCCCCAGGACATTTCATTAAACCTAATTGAGAGAAAGAGAGAGAGAAAATTACATCATTAGGTGAATGCATTACCATCTCTGGTATATTAACTGTATAGAGAATCTCAACGCTTTTACAAAAAAATAATTGCAAAATTGAGCTCTTTCCAGATATCAGCTGTGTCGTATTGCTCTGCTGTTTTTCAACATTTATTTCCGTTCTCTATTATCGCAGACTAATTAGGTATAGTTGTCCCATCTTCTCATAAATTGTAAATATGCAACACTTCATTATATTATGGCAGTCACTGGCCTATGTTTCTGCTGCCTGCACAGATCAGTGCTGTCGCCGTGAATTAGTCATGGCAGGTTAAGTCTGGCATATGAATGAGCCATTTCACAGGGCTGTCTTCTCTCTTAGTACAACTCAATGACAGCCGCAAAACACATATGGGAAAAGATTCAAAAGTCGAATAAAACAGAAAAGAGACATTTCAGTAATGTTATCCAAATTATTATTATAAAACGATTAACATCTGTTTCCAAACCTATTGTGAATTAGTGAAAGTGAATGAACTATTGTTTTTACCTTTGTCCTTTTTGTAACCCTGACGCACACTTGTATGCATTCATTGCTTTACAAAACATTTGTTTTTGATCGTTTTTAAATTAGGATGGTGCCCTTGAATGTGAGAGACAATAGGAGACGTAACACGTTAGTTAAAAGTCACCTGGGTGAGCCAGACTCCAAGCAGAAAGCCAGTTCATCCTGCAGTCACAGCTCCATGGATTTGCCTGCAACATGACAGTCTCCAGCAGTGGTGCTGTTGTCAGAGTGTCTTTGGCCAGTGTGGTCAGACTGTTGTTGGACACGTCTAAGTGCCTAAATGAAAGAGCAAGGCAAACAATGAGCTGAAGAGGGGGAGGAGAGGATGTGGGAGGGGCTGACAGGATAGGGCGGAGGAACATCGTTCATCACTTTTATTATTTTCATCATCACCTTTTTAATCTCAAGCTACGCCTCAGTGTAAGCATGAGGACAGGCGATGATATTGTCTTGAAAACAATGACAAGACATAAAAAATTGTCCAATAATATTTGCTTGAGAGTCACTCCAGATGTAGATGCTTTGCAGCTCTGGAGATTTTGTTTGAGAAATAAATCAGTTCATTCCAATCTTTCAGGCTTCCAGTTGTTGATCATTTTATAGACAACAAGGTAAACAGTCTTTGTTCTCTTTACTGAAGTTATAGGAAGTTGCACACGATTATAATACAAACTTAATGAAAAAAAGCTCACCTAAGAGTAGAAAAGTAATAAGTATTCAGCAGAGACAGTGTGCACAGTGTGTGCGGGTGCAACTGATGGAGTCTGTTTCCTTGCAGACGTAGCAGCCTGAGGCCAGGCAGCTGGAGTAGAGCTCGGGGATGGATATACTCGAGAAGGTTGTGATCCAAGTACAGTCGCAGCAGTGAGGTCAGGCCGGAGAAGGTCAGAGATGAAGAGATTTCTCTCAGCTTGTTATAACTCAGCTTCAGTATCTGTGTGAGTGAAGGAAATGAAGTGAGCGGAAGAAATGGAGGATTAGACAAGAAATAGGAAAATACACATCAAGGCTGACAGAGAGAGAGGCAGAGATATCTGTCCCTGGACACCACATGCTTGTAAAGTGAATTAATGACAAATGATATGAGAAGCATTGGAACGGGGATAAAGAATCTGTTTGTAAGAAAAAAAGAAAAAAACTTCAGTGGCGAGCATATGTTTTGTGCTTCCTCTGTATTTCTGTTAAAACCCAAAAATATGACATCAGTGTCAACTGTTCCAAATGAACAGTCCACCTCAATAATGTCATATTTCTCTTTTATTCATGTGATTTGAAGAACTGTATTAATAAATCAGTATGACGTACTATGTCAGACAAGGCTGGATAAGGGTTTCTCAGCACCACTGAATAAATACAGCCCTGGACCATTACAGAGCCTCTACCATGCTTTAGTAAAGGGTTTAGGAACCTTTTATTTTAAAGTCACTCTTTTTTTTTACTTTTTTAGAGTTTCTGTCTAATGATTTAGAGGGAAAACTGCATCTTAGCCTCATCTGAATAAAAAAAAAAGTTCTTAAATTGTCTTTTTAGTTTTAGTTTTTCTAAAGCTCCATTCATTTTAACAGGTTTCATTTAAAGTTCACTTGAAATTTGGCATTTGCTTCAGTGTTAATATTACAAAACTCCAACCATTAGTCTAACCAGGTTTAAGCTAACGATGGTTGCTGAACCACACCACTGTACATGTCACCACTGAATACATCCTGAGTTCATTCTGAGTACCTTGATGTGTGTGGCTGTCAAATATAAACAGCCACCCTGAGTACACTGGGAGATGATGTACAGTGTGCATGTACCAGGTGAAAGCACAGGATATCAGGTCAAATTAGAATAGACTAGAATTTTAGCTCTTTATCCTCAGCAAGAGTCCAGAGGATCGTTGGTCCGCTGGCTGTGTCCAGGAGAGTCCACAAAATTTGAGGATGAAAGAAACTATAAAATCAGGCTGTGGGATTGTAATTCCACGAGGCTTATGATAAATCTGCTCCCCGGAGAGGCTACTTAACTGGAAGAGACAGATATAGCACATGACTATGTCAACACATGGAAATATGGATCTTATTATCGCACAATGGCGTATATATCAGCATGAGCCTGGGAGGTGAGGGGAACAATGGCTTGTTGAGTAATTTCACTTTCCGACACACTGCTTACCCTGCCCTCAGGTTGCTGCTAAAGCAGCCGGTGTGTCTCCTTGTCACCAAGTGGTGAAAAGACTGATGGCACATTAATCATGCATTAGCTCCGCAGAAATGAGAAAATATGTGCCGAAGATGGGGACTGGAGCTTGTAGAGTGTTTTTATTAGCTCCCATATTGGTCCAAGTATCAGGTTTAAAAACAGAAATGGATTTTTTTATGAATTTTCTTGTCAACCAAAGTGACCACAGAATTGGCACATTTGTCAACGACGCATCCTCTTTACCTTTTTATCAGCCCCTTCAAAATAACTGTACATTTTGATAACAACCACATTATGTACGATGTGAAAACCAAAACCTTCTGTTCTGTTCATTTTAGGAGCATCATCCGTCATCGTTAGGAAACCACGCAGACTAGAAAGTACAATTATGGCATACGAAGAAAGATTTAGTGCCAGGCTGCCCTGCAGAAACACAGTCTGCCTACCTCAGTCAGGAGGTTTTGTACATAAAGTCTAGGCTTAAAAATGTAGGGGAAAAAATCAGGTCAACTTCCTACAATGCCTATTAACATTTATTTATTTCACTGAACCAGCACCATTTGGTTTGGTTTGGCAAAACAAACTCTGAGATAGTTTTAATGCTGACTGCTGTGAGCTGTTTGAAATGTAAACTAGGGAGCAGCAATAGATACCTCTTATCGCTACAACAACAAAAAGTAAGTCCTCCACTGAATGCGGTGGCAACAAAATCCTCCACATTTGCATTTCTATTCACAACGTTATATCTGCTTTTGACATTTACCTGCAGTGATTTCATATCTTTGAAAACTGCATCTGGGAGATGCTGAAGAGAGTTGCTGTGGAGCATGAGCAGTTCCGCTTCCGTTAGCCCAGCCAGGGAAGTGCCATGAATCGTGTTGATGCTGTTGAACCTACAGAGGCGCAAACGGGATTAAATATAGAAATATCCATGGCCCAAATGTGGGTCATACAGTACTTACAGTACAGCAGTTAAATGCCATTGAATCATGCCTTCGCATGATGTTATTTGTGCAGTCTACACATGTTTACCAGATGGCTACAGTAGAGTCATGGCAACTAAAAAGAATCCAAATCATTGGTCCATCCAGGAGGTAGATTCACCAAGTATTAAATCACTGAATAGTACTACAGTGATACTCCCGATCACTGCTGTACAGTAGATATTGCTAGGACTGTATAACTGCATACTGAGGCGTTCGACAAGACCCTGTCCAGAGGCACAGTAATGACTAAATCCACCAAGATTAAAGTTTTTTTTTTTTTACATTTTTCTCATAAATATAATATAATAACACATATATTCTATCTGATGCTATTTGTGTTTTTGTTCAAGCAAAATGAATGTTTTACATAAATAGAAATGGTTATTGATAATGATTTATCATGATTAATTGTGATTAATCCATAGTTTATCTTCCATGCAGCTCAATGCATTGTTAAAAACAACTAATGATTGTTGAATGATTGTTTTTGTCCAGCAGCTGCTGTTTACAACCAGTGTGTTTTTGTACTTCTTCATAACCGTCTCTCTGGTTCTGCCTTTTCTCCTTAAATTCGCCAGAATGTTTTTTCATCAGAAATATTGACCGGGGGGAAAACCCCAGTAGGTGTCAGTGAGGCCACTCAAATGACGTCAGCTGCTCTTAAAAGTCAGAGGCAGAGGTGAATGATGGGGGATGAGCTTTTATAGTGTTGTCAAGTCTGGATATTTGACTCAAAACGTATAGGTCACAGATTTGTGGGAGTTTTTTTTTTTTTTTTCAGTATAGCACCTAAACTCGAAAACCATTTTGTAACAGTGCATGCGTTCCTGCTCGCAAGCATGTGTGGGTGTGTTTTTCCTACCCTAAGTTAATGCGGCGTGTGTGTGAAGGCAGACCAGGTGGTACAGTGAGGAGAGAGCGAAAAGTGCAGTGCACTTCGCTGGCCTGGTAGCAGTTACAACTTCTGGGGCAGGAATGGCTGCCAGGAACAACAGTTGTCAGCAGCAGCAGCAGCAGCAGCGCCACCTGTGGCACAGTCACACGTACAGACCCATACATCTTCAGTCCACCAGAGGAGGACGTACACTGAGATGATCTCTGCCAGAGAGGAGAAGGAAATGAAGAGTAATGGAGAACAGCAAAGTGCACTACAGGGATGGCTTCTAAAATCCAGATGGGAATCTCTGTTCTCCTCACTCCCTCTCACACACACACACACACACACACACACACACACAGAGAGATCCTAAGTGGACTTTATTTATGTAGCACAAAGCCACAAAGTTGACTTGAGGGAACTTTTACCATATGACACCTTCAATCTTTACTCTTTATACCCACATCAGAGCTACAGAGACAAACTGCACCTGTCTCAGAAAAAACAAAAAACTGAAAACACACATTTGGGGTCCAAACATCACACACCCGGGGGTAAAGTGGAGAATAAACACAGTCGATCACAATTAGAATCAAAAGAAAGTAAAAACGGAATGGGGTGGTAAAATAAAACCCCGGAAACACAAGGGTAAAACATTTAAAAAGTAAGTCTGAGTCTTTCTCTCTCACACACACACACTTGCAGCTACACTTAAATGAATTCCCATCTAGAAGCTGAAGCGAAAGTAAATTACTCAGATTATTGCACATTCACCAAAGCATGCCAATTAAGGAACTCACCTTAAAATCCTTTTGTCCAGATAATAATCTTATTTCACACAAGTGTTCATTTTTGCCTCCTTCAAATTCAGATTTTAATCCAACGGCGCGTTTCGGAAATTTGATATGCAATTAAAGCGTTTCTTCTCTCATTAGATCCGACAGCGTTGCACTGAGCGGGGAATCCACGGGAAAAGAGTTGTCAGGAGATGTAAGAGCGATAGAAAAGTTAACACAAGAAGATTTAAACTGGGGAAAAAAAAGTTCTTGGTAACATCCCACGGGTCTCCTTCTGAGCGTCCTGGAATGGAGAGCGGCGCAGAGCGCAGCAGGCGAGGACTGTGTCGGCGCGAGCGCGTGCACGTGCACGGGTGTGTGTGGTTGATATTTCAGTGGATGTGTGCGCGCGCGTGTGTGACTTTGGTAAGGAGGACTGCACTGACGTGAACTTCAAGTGACGCTACAGGCTCCGAGGTCTGTCCGAGGAGGGGCTTTTTGGCAGCACAGACGTAACAAGTAAAGTCAGTTAGCTCCAGGCTGCAGCTGTAGGTCATAGAATCATTTGTCGGTTAACATTCATGATGCATTTCAGTCAATTGTGGCATTGGAATACACCGTGGGAGTGTGTGTTGATCGGGGAGTACAGAAATTTCCCAAAATGTTTTATTTTTTATTTTTTGGGTGAAGTGCAGTGTGTGGTTAAACCAGAGTGATGACACCATGCAGAAAATGCCAACAGTCAGTTTAATTTATCTTATTAACGGAAGGAAACAAATCTTTCTGTAATGGAACAAAATTGACAAACAAATATTCAAAGCAATGCTGTCTTCACACTAGAAATATATCAATAAAACCAAGGATAAAAATAAAAAAAGATGAAATTAGACATTATACATAGAGCTTTTAGAAAAATACCACATTTCAATTGAAAACACGGGCCACAAAATGTCACCTATATGCTATGGTGAAATATTGATCATTGCTAAACGTTGCATCATTTGAATGAAAGTCACGTAGGTAATAGAAGCATGTATTCTACAACTTTGATGATGTCACAATCAGTAAAAACCTGGTATGTGTTAACTTTGTATGTGGAAATGAAAAGAATATCTTAGGTACACAGTTCTCAGGGATTTAAATTTAGTTTTTTATGTATAAAAAAACTTTCATGCTGAGTTATTGAACGTCTTTTTTAAGGATTTTTCTAATTTCTTTTATTCAGGGTTCAGACTACAGACCAACAGAGCTTGTGTTTTTGGACAGAATCGTGGCATCAACCACTCCCACTATCTCCTTTTTCTGCACACAGTTGAGTAAACAGTTGGACAGCAGAAACCAGACTGAGTAAATACTGGACTCAGTACTGATGCTGGTTTGTGTATCAGTAGGTTCGTCCTGTATAGTTCCAGACTGTTGTTCCTGGAATGTGGGTCAGGACAACTGAAAAAGGGATTGTCTTCTCCTTAAGATTCTCTGGCACCCTATAATGACACACACCTCCTTAGACTCAAATAAGGGGAGAACAAAAATAGTCTGATGCTTGTCAGCTGTTGTTTCCTGTAAGCACAGTAACCAGCAGTACAGCACACACAGACCTCCTCCTTAGAGGGTCTCTGTATGTTTTTATGGATAAATGCATGCGTTGTAACCACATGTGCCCCTATGTATATGAAGTATATTTGAATTATAGTTAAATTGTCTTAGATTTGGTTCAAAGATTTCTTTTAATTTCAAAACAAATCGAAGCATCTGGTGAATTAAAATAAAAAAACTACCTTTTTAGCTGTTTATCTTAAGTACAGTGATGTGGGTGGGGGGCAGGTAGCGCCAGATGGTGGTGGAGAAAGGTCATTGCTGAAGAGCTGGAACTGCCTGAAAAATGGACTGTAAAATTAAACACATGCGACTATTTAGCCCCACAGTTTGACAGTGCAGAGGGCACACATAAACATTGTCAAATTTGTGTTTGTATTCTCTTTATTTACTTCTAATTCGGTCTCTGCTGATTTGTTATCTGATAACCCTGAGTGTATCATCTCTGTAACCCCTGTCTCTGCAGGCGGTGTCAGTCTGTAAAAAGATCCAACACTGCTTTGACTCTTTGTAGCAGTGTGTGTGTGCGACTGCAAAAAACATTAGGCCAAATTCCTCACTCACTTAGTTACAATATTCCTCACTGGGGCTGAGGCAGGGACTGGAGAGAAGAGAGGAATAAAGAGGTAATGCAATATCAAGGAGTCTTCATGCAGTGAACTGATGAATAGAAGGAGCGGGATGGAAAAAGCAGGAGAGTTTTGAAGGGATGCAGCTCAGTTACCGAATGAGTGAATCTGTCAGTCAGAGAATCAGTAAATAAACGGTTGACTTTTTGACTTTCACACCTGCTGTCACAAGTTACTTTTATAAATAACTTACTGCTGTTACTGTGAGCTCTAGGCTTTTCCCACTGAGAGTTTTAAACCTGTGATGCACAAAACTATTCCCAACGTTTTCTACTCAATTGTTTAGCGCTAACTAGGTCAAGTGGTGGTATTTGCTGAGTCATGAATGTAGAAAGTAAACAACTCTGAGACAAACCAGCTGCAGTTACATATTTAAAAAAAGCAACAAAAAACTTTTTTAAGATTAATATATAACTAGAGTCTCTCATCCGTAGATTCAAACACACTTTCTTCACTTAACATACATTCATCTCTCAACTGACGAAAATAGACAGTGGTTGCGTTTGTATTTTTTAATAAGATAAGAATAAGATATTATAACACCTCTACTGTGACATCTAAAACGTTATCAAGTTATATATAATTCCACTGGATTTACAAAATAATTTCTTATCCACGACATCCAGGTTGTTTTTCAAAAAAATTGAATTTGATTTGAATGCTCTTGTAGCCAGAAAATGTTAAAATTTCTGAACAAAATTTCATTTAACTTTTGCTCTTAAAGGTTAGTCTTAGATGAAGGTAAAAGATATCCATGGATATTTTCAATTGTGCATCAGAAATGTTACTAAATATATATTTTAAGTGATAGCTTGCTGTAGAAATAGTCAATAGTCGTCAATGGCACAGAAAAAATAAAAGTTTACCCTTGAAACACATTAGAAAAATATTACATATCCTCTGCTAAAAGCCAGATTCTGCTGAATCTGTGACAAACGAGGTAGTTTGCATTGAGTCTCATCAGCGTCTTACTGTATCTACTGTACTGTAATGGAAACACAAAAGATTTGGAAAATAACGATCACCATCCCTCCTCCTCTGTGTCATTGTCACTTCAGAAAGTGAAAACAGATAGAGAAACACTGATGCAGGGAGCTGGCTAAGGAGCTAATCTTAGAAAAACCAAGAGCTTAATTATGTCCTTCATGACCTCTGGGCTCTGAGCAGGTTCAGGCCCTTGGCTCATAAAGTGTTGGTTAAAAACAGGGACAAGTTGTCCACTGCAGACGTCAAACTTAGTGGCAATCGTGAATGGTTGGTTGTATGTGGTGGGAAAATATTTATACAAAATGTACTTGTTTTTTTAAGTAAGTAAGTAACAGTAAACATCCAGATAGCTGAGACAGTAGTGCCAACCATATGGTTGCCAATGTTTCTTTTCTGATTTTATGTAATAAACTAAGCCATGAAAATGTTCAGGATCCTTAACAGACCAAAACCCTCTGAATTACTGCAAAATACTGCACCAGAATGTAAGAACACTTTGTTTGAACATCTTCAAAATTGTATATAAATGTGGATAATCTAATACTCTATTGAAACAAAAAGTCCGATTCTACTGTTAATGAGTAGAGACCCCAGCTCTCCATGGGGTCATGGATCATCTGGCCAAGTGAGGGTGTTACAGCTGAGTAGGCGTCTATGGCTGGTATCCACAGATGGATGGTTGAATGATTCATGGAACTTAAGCTGTAGAACCAGGAAACCAAAATAACACATATAATACTTCAAAATCAATCCCCTCGGTCAGGTTCTGAGGGTCACAGGAGGTATTTGGTCCAGTTTTGTTTCTGTTTTTCTTTCTTTTCTGTTAAAAGACAAATCCTCTAGATTTGTCTGTGAAAGATAAATCCATTAGTTACAAAAATAAAGCACACAAGAATCCCATCTGCTGGTGAAGAAACGTAGAAAAACAGTGATGCTAAAGATGGGAGCAGAGTTAGCCTAGCCAGGCATCGGTAAAGACTGACCTGTACATAATTATTCTCTGAATAAACGCTACATGATGCTGCAAACGCTACATATTAGTATATATAACTATCACACTGCTATTGGCTATATGGTAGCATTCCCGGCTCAAACACTGCGAACATGCTAAGGGCTAGTGCACTGAAACAGTAGTAAGAAATAAAACACATACATCCTCACCACGGGGCTTTAGCTTTGCTGTAACAAATCACAAAGCAGAGAAATGACAAAAGTTATGTGAGGTAATGGGGACTGGGATGTTTAGGCCATAATGAGTCATTCTTTCATAGGCTATGGTGAGGTTAAGCTGAAGCGTGGCAGCGTGACCGTGGAGTTTAAGAGGACGTGCTGTAGGGAGAAGCTCATAAGGCGTAAAGGTCACCACACATTTAAGGCCTGACAGTTTCAAGAAGGATTTTGCTCATCAGATGCACACTTCCAGGCAAGAAGACCACTTGGGCACGTTATCCTGAATGATATACACGGCGGTTGGTTTAATTTTACCCAGACGTTTAGAAATATGGCCATAACTCAGTGTTCAGAGGCATTTTTCCCTAAGGAGAAGTAAAAGAAAAAAAAAAAGAAAAATCTCTCTAATGTAAAAACAGCACAGTTTTCATAGAATAGATGGTCATCAGTTGATAATAATTCATTGGTGAACTAGAGGTCAAACATCTTCAAGTTTCGCCAGAAGCCATGGGTGAAATTGATCACATCATCATTGGCCCCTAAGATGGAGCATGATTTTAGGCTTGATAAAATGATTTTCCTCCGGTATCACAAGGAGATTAGAAAACACTGACAGCCAGTTATTCACCACGCTAATTATCTTTACTGCACACAAACTGAGACAAGTAGAGCTGGGCAAAAATATAAAGGTTGGGAGTTTGAGACCCATTTGGGACCACCCCCACTGCAGGAAAAAAAAATCAATTACAGCACTGCTAGAGTTGTGGATCAGCAAAGAAGTCATTGAAACGTTGTAAACTACACCATAGGCTCTAAATCTTTGCGTTGTTGTGTCCACAGAGCCTTACATTTTATCTGACTCAAGTCGAACTAGAGCAGTTACTGAGGGAAGGAAAGGTCAGACGAGGAGGAGATTCAGTGGTGGAATGTATATTTATATACATGTAATATGTCATATATATATATACCTACTGTATATATCAAGATAAGATAGAGACGTTTGTCCTGTAGACCTAAGTGTCAAGAGAGCTAATTCAGAGCCTACAGGGGTGAGAGGGTAAGTGTGGGAGGGGGTGGTGTTAGTTGGGATCAGAGAGGGTCAGAGGGTTGGAAAAGTCAATAAGAAGGGAGTGTGGTTAAAGAGTTGGGGAGCGGCTGTGTGGAGGCATGACGTCTGGCGGTCTGTGGTCCCTCACAAATGCAGCCCGTAACCGGCTTTTAAATCAGCGTTAAGCCTTGACACTGTGACGGTCACGTCTGAGAGGCTACAACAAAAGCCTGAGGTGTGACCTTCATTATCCTATCTGATCTGTTCACTTACTCTCTTTTATCTTTTTAGATCCAAGAAAATAAATAAAATAAAATAAAATAAAATGGGGAAAAGCGCTGTTAGGTTTAATTAGCATCTGTTCTACCACTATACGATCTAATCAGAGCTAATCACAATCTGCTGAAATCTTTGGGTCGTTACATGGAGTATTTATTTTTTATATAAAGAAATAATGTAGAGGAAAAAAAGACGCTCATATATATAATTATATGTACTCACTTGTTTAACACTATTCCCTGTTTTATACGTAAATGTGTTCACAAATAACATTTCTTGTTGCATTTTGAAAAAGTACTTTTCGACATATGTGTCACTGGTAATAATTGTTGTTAATTTTTTACTCTATTTCGACGGGCTAATTAGCCGGAATACATTATGTCATTATTCTACCGAACAAAATACATCGATGACTCAACACTGTCTTCACTGACTTCAATTATACTTCTAATTTACTCGTGACTATTTAACGGAAGGCTATTCAATTTACTGCAGTTCATGTTAACATGCATATTCATGATAATAGCGCTGCAGCCGCAGAATTAAACACGTGAATTATTATCCAATATTCCATTTTAAAATCAATGTCATATAAATTATATTTACCTAGTGTTGTTATAAAACACTAAGTATTTAGTCAATTATAATTTTAATTTCATTTAGTCATTTTTTTAAAGTACTATATTAAATCACAGGCAAAAGTCGTTAGGTTGTAAAACCTTGGTTGTAAACTCCAATGCCTTTTAATAGGCTTCAGGTCATTCTACCAGTAAGTGGTGTCAATCTTACTAAAGTATCGTGAGCTCCGAGCTTTAACCATAGTTGAGATTATACACAGTGTCTGTACAAGAGTGTTTTTATTATTGAGTTACATTTGTCCTCCAGCACAAAATCTGAATAGATTGTCGTATAGATTACAGTCAGATCGTACACTTAACCTGAAACAGTTAAAGGAAACAAAGCAAAACAAACAAACACTGAAGTGTGTCGTCTTTAACAGACCTCTGGACTCACCCTGTCTTAGCCCTGGTTATTTGGACAGCCTGTAGTTACTTACACCGATTGGTGTGGTTAAGCATTCAGGTCCATAAAGTTTTTTTCACGTGGAGGTGTGAGTAAGCTGTCAGTCTAACTAGGTCAAACACAGGAGGCCTTTAGGAGGTTTTTCCAGCTCCCTTCATTCCTACTGGACATGTTTTCCCAGAACACCCGTGTCCATAAGGATGAATTGTGAGGTTTCTTTAAAATACTTTGGTTACAGCTTGACAAAAGTTAAAGGCATAGCATCTATAAGCATGTAAAAAAAGAACCATTTGGTAGTGTTGAAAAATGTAAGTGCTTGTACTGTATTTTGTTGTGTGGCTCTGAAATCTGACTAATGACAGTACAGTATTTAACGGATATAAAGATGCACCATGTTGGAGCAAATCATTGTTAGGTTTTAAAATGCATTCTATGAGCCGCACCAAATGCCAGCCCCAACACTGGTGTTTGTTTCTAAATATATATTTATAGATCTATTATAGAAAGGATGTAATACATTTAGGAACTTACTTATTAAAAAGCATGTGCCCCTTTATTAGGAAATATATGACCGATCTATACACACACTTTATCCCTGTAATGATGACATATTTGAAGCCGCACCCATTATAGGCACAGAGTTCTTTACATACGTGAAATACATTCCACTGTGAACATATAAACACATACACAGAATGACGCCCAAAACCAGTAGGCGTTTACTTCCCACATGGTACAGTATATGCTGAAAACAGCGGTTCGTTATATTTTTTGATGTGGCTCTCAGGGAGACTCTGTTGTGGTGAAACGATGTCTTTAGTGCAGGTAGTGAAGCGTTAAGTGCTGAGTTTTGCCACCAGGGGTTGATGTTTGCTGACATGGGCTATAAACCCCGGTCATTTATTACCAACAAATGATCTGCAGAGTACAAACAGCACACCAAACACAGACAGAGCTTCAGTGAAATCAGCAGTAAAATCATGGAGTCCTGAAGCATAGACACAGTTAAAGGCAGAGCGGCAAACACTTGTTTTATTTTAGGCAGAGATGTCATTTCACCACATTGGCACAGTAATCTAGCTGGTTTACCTAAGAGCGCTAAAAGTATCCGCCACTGGCCCGGCCTGGCCCAGGGAAAGGTTAGGCAGGGTCTCTAGATGTATGTGTTTTTAAAACACGTATTGACATCTGAAATTTAGGAAAGTTCTCACTGTTGATACTGTTGTTGCTCAACGCTCATTTTCCACACATTCAGCAATAACTGTTTGGAAAACTCCATGTTGGTTCAAACACATACCAAGACTTTTCTGAAACACTGTGGACACACTCTGGTTCCACATCAGCACTTGTGAACATGCATAGGCCCCAAAGCGGATGCATTCGCTGCCCTGCAGGTCAGACTGATAGAATGTGTAATTATCTCAGTGGAACACTTTGCCTTTTTCATTGAACCCTCCCACAGAAATCTAGACCCTCTTATGTAATGGCTGGTTTTGCTGTGGAACATGTTGAAAACACTAATTAAACTCATTTCGGGGAGTAACACAGATGTAGCTCACCTAAGTGTCTTCTGACTGGTTTTATTACCTAATACATGGTTGGCAGAGCTGCCGCCGCACTGCAGTATGTCTTATGCCATCGTTAAAGGCAATTTAGATTCCACGCTGAGTGAGTGTGCATGTTACGTTTGCTTTTGTTCCATATTTTGCTCAAGGGCCAACAGAATGAGCCTCATTTAGTTAGTAATGTATACTTTTTACCCATTAGGAAAATCATTTGTCTAATTAGTTGTGTACAAAAAGTGCTCATCAGGAAGTTGCTCCATACGCAGGAAGTCGGGGCAGCCTGAGGTTTGGCATGGCTAACACACGGTTTGGGTGTGTTCAAATCCACGGTGAAACAAGTTTGCATTGCGCCAAGGACATGGGTTATACTTACGGTGCAGTAAAGCCACCAAAGGTGGTGTCAGGTGGTTCATTACTGGTACTGTGTGTTTTGTTTTGTTTTTTCATGCAACAAAACGTTGACGTTTAACTCCTGAAAACACCAGTTGATCACGCCCCAGAGACTATAAGAACCTGAAAAACCTACATGGAGGTCTACGTGTCTACGACTAGTCTTTGATTTAAGAGTTTAGTTTTAAGATTTTTATCATATGTATTGTGTCACGTAATAAACAAGACACGTCGCCTTTTAGTTTTAAGATTTAAGATTTTTATCATATGTATTTTGTCACGTAATAAACAAGACACGTCGCCATCGGACTTGATATTCTAATAATTAAAATACCGACACATTGACATAACAGCTTTTCTCCCCGACCAGCTTCACATCGGTCGGTCGGCCGGTGTAGTGTGTTTTCCTGCTGCAGTTCAGTGTCTTCTTGTCCTTGTGGGAAGTTTCTCTAAGTAGATCAACCATGTCAGCAGTTTGGAGTTAAATTAACATCAGGGACAAAGACGGGAGTGAGACTAACTGTAAGATTTGTTCTGCTATCCAATACTGTATGAGCATCATGACAGATTCACTCTCAGATCTGCCCTTGAAGTTGCTGCTGTTGTATTGTTTACAGGAAATGTTTCGCTCATTTGCATCTTCATTCCTTGTCACAGTTTTACGACAGCTCTGTTTATATTTAAATCGTATTTTACATTTTATTTCAGGTGCTGCTTTCATTACCTTTATTTTCTCTCTGTTTTCTTTTTTTTTTAAATGGTGTGTTGTTATTTACATAGTTGTTTTCTCAACTGTTTATATTTCGTATGTTATTCTTTTTACTCTTTTTCACTGGCGGCCTTTAAATGTTTTTTTTAGTTGTTAATCTGCTTTGGTGACTTTATTTGTTTGGCAGTTTTTGTGGACTGCAGAGTACACATTGTCATTGTACAGCCAATCATGTTTATCTAGGGTGTGTATGTGTGTGTGTGTGTGTGTGTGTGCACAAACACTTTGAATCCCAAAAATGAAAATTTAGAAACAACAAACCCAATGAGCCCGACACCCTTTAGAAGTCATTGGTGCGTGGACGGCATTTTTTTAATGAAAAGCCAAAAGGGAAACGGTGGACGCTGAGGTAAATGTCTGGAGCAGACACTGATCAAAGATGGGCTTTGTAAATCTTTCAGGAGTTTCAAAGCCTCCACCAGAAGGAAGTCCTTACAGAGGCGTTATCAGCAACATATCCACTAGTTTTAATCCCCTTTGAGCTCGCAGCCCCAGGTAATTGTCTGCTGCTGTTAGAAAGCTTAGCAAAGGTTCACCGAAACATTTGCAATCAAAGTACAATCAAGTAAAGTACAAATGTTCCAGATTTCATTTAAATTAATCCACTTCACTTTTTTTCTCAAGACATTCTGGTCTTTGACTCCATTACCGAAGTCGATGTGTTTTTGTCTGGTTGCAGTGAATGTCTGCAAATTCCAGGAAAATTAAATTCAGTGACATTTTAGGGTTTTTTTTCTCAAGACCAAAATTCAGGAACAACCACGAGACACTGACTTTGAGCCATGGCATAAGGCCATTAGTGAGCTGAAGACGGCAACTTCAATTTTTCTCTGGTAGAAATATCATCCTTCATCTCCTACAGCAGCGTGTCCTTTGAATAAGCACTAAGTGAGATTAAAGAAGCTGATTAAACTCACTGTGGTGGAAATACTATCCTTCATACACTACATGGCCTTGTATTTCTAATTAGTCTATGCAGTACGCCAGTCATTTATCATTATGGCTGCTGCTGTACGCTGGAAGTTCAAGGAACTGATCCTGATGTTACTAACCTAGTAGCATGTCTTTGACCCAGCAAATTAATCAATGTTGTATTTTAAACCAGCTTTAACACTTTGTTAGGCGGACATCTTACTGACATTTTTTAGGTATCTATTTTTCTTATAGTAGCTGTCAGCCTGAATAATATGCGCATATACTGACGTTTATTTAATGCACCTTATAATATATTTTGCATTCAGAAATCACTGTTGCTAACGGTACTTCCAGTAAAACAAAAATCCTGAACAAAACCGTCCAATCAAAGTGCTCCAACCTTGAAAGTTCCTTATAGACAGGTTGAGGCAGACGTGATGTTCATGCATCAGATGCACATTCTCTCTGCCTTGCATGTCTGTTTTTAATCTCTCTAGATTCCCCGGAGATTTTACTTAATTTTTGGGACTCAGGAAGCCATTCTCAATATACAGGAGACTCCTGGAACTTTCCGGAGACTTGGGATGCCTTTCCTTATAATCAGTTTTGCTAATTAGCGTATAGAGTCATGGTTATAAAGCCACTATATGAAGCTTTTGAAGTCACAGTTAAGAGTTATCTGCAACCGCGACTAACTGAGCGCTGCTTCGCCATTTCATAGCAGATCCGTATAACTGAGCTAGTTGTCATTTACGTGGTTTGTTCTCTCATTATCATGGATTCCTTTTGTTGACAATAAAGAGCTTTTGAATCAATAGTGCTCCCTAGAGGTGCACTGTACACACTACAGTATACCCTGACCTCTAAAGATGTAGCTCACCTATCACGACTCCTTTTACTCACTTTTACAAACTACTTCCATTTTCTACACAGTAGAGAAAAAGACAGACAAGGTTGGCAAGTAGCTGGGGAAAACAGTCACGGAGCAGTCACAGAGGCAGACACCCACATCTGCCGCCTCCCGCCCCCCAGGGAAAACCTGCAAAGTCAGAAAGTATATTCCACTTCCATTTACCACGACTTCAGACTAACATTTCCAAATGATGTATTTAGCCATAAACCTGCGGGGGTAAAACTGATTGTTTTTACTTCCCTTCAGTGGCAACTTAATCACTTAATGTTTAAAGTTAATGTTTACTTTCTATACAAAATGAGACTGTGGGTCTCCTGGAGAGTTTCTTTTACTGTATATATAAACAGTTTATTGTGAATTCATGAATGTGGCCTCATACACATTCATTAATAATGGCGGCGGGGCCCATTGAGTGGTGTTTGGTTCAATAAAAACTCAGTTGACAATAAAAACTAACACCTACTTTAGATATAAGATCCACTGCCTGACCTTGTAGCATCTGAGCTAAATCAACATTACATTTGTAAAACAGTCCATTAACTTACACTTAAATAGTGGTGTGTTCTGGAAGTGGCCAGTGTCTGCAGGAAGACAATGTACTGGAGCTCTAAATACTTTAGAACAACAGTAACTACACACTACTGCATTATAACAGCTCTCTTTATTGACTGTGAATGTGTCTAAAACATGTGATAAACAGACTGGATGTAGTTAAAAACACATACAAATAATACTATAAATAAACTGAAATACCTTATTGAACTGTAGTTAAAAACACATACAAATACTATATACTATAAATAAACTGAAATACCTTATCACTAGAATATATTCAAGGTCCAGTTGGGAAAAAAAAAGAAAAAAGCCCCACTCCCACAGCCCCCAGGCATGGGATGAACTGTAAATTGAACTGTAAAAAAATCCTTAATTTTCTTCTTTCAAAACTGCAGTTTGTAAGTGTTGCATTTGTCATTTTTTCATGTACATTTCCAGGTTGTAGGTTGTAGGTTTTTGAAAATCTGAAAAGTTTTTTTAGATGGTGGTTAAAGAAAACTGGGAAGTTGGATCCTATTAAAATCTGAAGACAAAACAAGATTACTCATTCAGACATGAGCGGTTAAGTAGTAAAATTCATATTAATTTTGGCTTTGTAGAAAAAAAAACTGTCAAAAAGTTAGAGCGTGTGAGTGCAGCTCCACGGCACCTGAGCTGCCACGACCAAAGGCTTCTCCCCCAGAGCTATGACAGGAGGACAAAGGGGCTAAAAGACAGTTAGCTGTGAAGCTCTGTGCTGCGACATGAGATCACTGTGATGGATGTGGAGAACTGCTCTGTGTACGAGTGGTCTTTGCAGCAGCTACTCCCTGATCAAACCACTATCTGTACCTGCTGCAGGGTTTTAACTATGACAAGGATGCCAGGTCTGGACTGTATCAGGGAGTGGGAACTTCCTTTGCATGTCTTTGGTTGTGGGCTCAGTTTGAAGCAGTGTTTGATTTATTTATTTTTTGCTCCAGGTACCAGTCTCTGGTACTGAACTCTGTGGGCGGCAGTCAAAACAAACAAAAAGAAAAATAATTGAAGCCATCTTCTACATGAAAGAATAGGTGCTATGTTAAATTGCTGCATATAAATCCTGCTAATGGTTCACATTGGAGCTCTAAAGGAATTTAAAATAACCATTTTAATGATTCTGTTTAATTCCCCTTCACACAGCCTGCAGTAACACAGAAGAAATGGCGATGCCTTTTATTGTCGGCCTGTTGAATAAACCAATAAAAACATCAGAGGAGAGTATTAAAAAAACAACATAGAACAGAAAACAAATGTATAAATAATACGATGGCGTGAGATGAACAGGTAGTTACGGCTCCTCGTGCATACATTAATCCACGGTGTCTTCATTATATTTGAGATTCCTATTAGAGAAATAAATGCTCTGTTAATGATGACAGAGCCGCAGCAGCGTGGCACTGCCGATTCATCTCACCCGTATCCCTTTGGTCCTCGTCGCTCCTATTTTCTCCCCTATACTGTACCCCATCCCTCGTCTCTCCCCTGTTCTGCTGCACAGTTTCCATGTGTCTGTGTGTGTGTGTCTGTCTGTGTGTGTGTGTGTGCATGGATAGATGTGAGTAAGTGGTTGGTTTAGTTGTACTTGTGGAGACAGGTTTTTTGAAAAATACTGTTGTTGTGGTGACATTCTGCAGGTTCCCGCTGAGTCAGATGGTATCTTGAGGTTCAAGGTTTAGTTTGAATTTTGGATTTGAATTAGGATGAGGATTAAGATAAGGCATATATTTGTAATGGATACGTTTAGGAAAAGGGACTAGAAGAAACAAAGGTCTATGTGAAGTGCTCACAAAAAAAATAGTCTGTGTTTGTGTGTGTGTGTGTGTGTGTGTGTGTGTTTGGTGTCTCAGTCGGTCTCCAGATGTCATGAGGCAGGAGAGCTGCAGATGGTCGTCATTCCCCTCTGACAGGACGTGGGTGGAGGTGGTGGGGGGAAGAGGGTGAGGGCAGAGATAGAGGGAGGGAGATTAAAAAAACAGCCAATAAAGACAGTGAAGATTTGACTCTCCAGTTGCAATATTTCTAACTTCATATTGCCAGGCAACGTGTGGGAAACCTGCTGTGTTATAGATTTTTTTGTCTACTACTGTAAAAAATTACATTCTTAATGAGAACAACAACAGTAACGGCAACAAACACCCGAGACACTCTACAGTCAGATCAGAGGTCTGTCAAATAAAAACCAATAGAGAACAAGTCACCTTTAAAAATGTGTTCAGGATGATTTAAACCATTCACAGAGGTTCAGGTTATGGATGAGTGGAGGCTTCTTTAAACAGGTGACTTTAAATTTGAAAAGAGGATGAGGGTCTACGTTGGGGTAGTCGCATGGTGGTAGAAAGTTCCAAAGCTGATGAGCTGTCAGGTGAAAGTCGTGAAGAAAACCTGGAGGCATCATGACTAAACATGTCCTGTCCTGAAATTCAGCAGCATTTCAAGGACAGAGGGTGAGGTTGTCTTTCATTTCCTTAAACAGAAACTTCAATGTTACCGTTGTTTAGTGAAATTGTGGCACTGAGGAAGGTTGGATCAGGCGGAAAGACAAATGGGAAGTAAGGAAGGATGAAGAGCAGGTTAATGAGGGGCCTGGCGCCCCAGGGAAGGTTTCCGTGGCTCCAGACGTACATACAAACGCACACATGTACGCTCACACTCACCTAAACACGGTGGTAAAACACATGTTTAGAAAGCTGTTAACCCTTAACTTAGCTTATCAACAGGCCAGCAACACTGGAAGGTCCCCTCATTAACACACCTACATTTACTCACAACACAATAAAAAGACAGGAGCCCTTTCTGTAAAACGACAAAAAGTACAAAGAAAATCAAACAATGGCAGCAGTGTTGTATAGAAAGCAATTCTGTGTCTATAAATAATTCCCGAAGCCCAGCGCTGTAAGAATCCTCATAAATAAAGAAGAGTTTGGAAGTGCTGCTGGTCTGTCTTAGAGCCTTCATCAAACACTTGGATCCAATATGCTGTTTTGTTATTGAGAAAAGAAGAGAAAATCTGTTTTTTTTCCATAAGTGATTTCTGAAAGTAAGAACCAGAGAGAAACATTTGCACTCACTGCTTTCGCATAACCAGGTGGGGGTGTGTGTCAGTCTCTGCACCTCAGAATTTGCAACAATTGAGTTTTTTTTGAGGGGGGGACTCCATCAAGTGCAGATGTAGGTTTTTTTTTGGGGGGGGGACTCCATCAAGTGCAGATGTAAAACTTGCCAATACATAATACAGTTAGAACTAGTGCAACTCAACAGTGGGAATTTTTAATGACTTTTGAAGATGAAGATTTTCATTATTTCCGAATAACATTAACACAATTTCCGGTGCTTCTCAAACTTTAAGAAATTGCATGTTGCAAGGTTAAATTACTAAAACTAATTACTAATACATGTTCATAAAAATGATGTAAGTTTGTTTATGTGTGTTTAAGTACATTTTTGAGTCGTGTCAGTTGTGTTAGTCTGTTATTTCTCATAACGATACTCCACATCGCGTTCAAGGTCACTGAGTTTTCCATACTCTGCCGTATCAGTCCACTTATTGAATTAATAAGCTCTGGCCTTGTTTTGAAACATCTGTCCTTCAGTTATTTAATGGTTACGTTCAAGCCTTTGGAGAAAAGTTTGCTTGTTTACTCAAAAAATTCTGTTTCCCAAAAATTCCAGCCAGGGAGCTTTGAGCCATCTGAGGGCTTGGTCTGGACGTTGTTCTGTGCGAAGGCTGGCGTCACAGACTTTCATGGGTGACCTCTTTAGCGTTTTGCCAGACGTCTCGGAAGGTTAATGTTGCAAAAGTGGTTCAGTGTGGCTGAATCTTTAAAGCATTCTTCCTGCAGTCGAAGACGGCTTTGATCAGCTCTGATTGTCTCTACCTTTCTCTGCTCAGCTCTTAGCTGCAAGCTGTATTTGAAGTCAGAGTGTGAAGCCATGTGTCAAAACTCCCTCTCTCTCTCTGTGTGTGTGTGTGTGTGTGTGTGGAGACGGCTAGTGGCAAAAAAACACTTCAGCATTGTGATAGAAGACACACACACACACACAAAGCAGTGTCTTTATGAGTAGGATTGGAAAGTACATGTGGGGATTGATGAGGTGCAGTAATTCTAATACAAACTGTTTAATTTGAACCATGCAAACCAATAATCAGTGCTTGTGCCTCTGCCAAAACAACAGTTGTCATATCTTCTCCCTAAAACTACAAACTTTAATTAAATTCTGTCCAAGTGAGTGCACAATTTATGTCACACACTTAGTTAAGAAATAAATACTGGACTACTGATTTACTACGCACAGCTTGTGAACGTAGAGAAAACACAAATTATTAACTTTGTCGTAGTCAGCTGGGTTAACGACAACGAGGAGCATCTCAGCCGTTGGACTCTGTCAGCTGGAGGTGGGCAAGATGAGGGAGACGAATGGATACCAAACACGTTGGCATTTTAATAATACATAAAAACATCTATTTTAGGTTGAGATGGAGTGTCTTTGAACCTGCCTGGAAGGGTTTTGGATGCTCGGCAGTATTCTGAATAGGTTTCAAACCATTAAATGTGACAGGGAGATTTTGCAGCCAGAGCCTGCAGCGATCCTGAGCTCGTCTGTTGCTGGCGAGCTATTGAAAGTGAAGTGGATTTGGACGGCATGACAGAGAATGACAAAGAGCATAAGATAAGAGAACTGAAAGGAGGAGGAACCTGAAAAGACGGATGAATGGAGTGTAATTCTTTAGAGCAATAATGCTATCATCCAGCCGGTTGTAAACACTTGGTTCAGTGTACACACACGCACAAACACACACACAAACGGTAAACTGCCTTTCCTCTCCTTTTGACCTATGTTATTCAACAAATTGTAAAATTTTGTAATTGCACCTTTAACAGTAAACCGACACTACGACTGGGTACATACATAAAAGAAATAAGAATAAATATAAACATAAATGCTGATTTTATCTTTCATAAAATTCTAATGGTTTATGTCACCTGTGAACTAAATGTAATATCTGTCTCTCTGATGTAGTTAATGAAGGAGGTGGTGGAGAAGGAGGTGTTCAAAGCCTGTCTTTCTGTGGTGAAGGTTTACAGCAGGTCATCCTAATTTGCACAGTTGGGGGAAAAAGTCACTGATTTTCTTTTGTATATTTCTTCCTTTTCTGAAATTACCTCTTTTTTTAAAGGAATTACAGTGTTTTAAATTCAGATTCAGTCTAGTTTTGAAGCTGTGGATGAGGTGGAGGTGGAGGTGGAGGTGGATTTCCTCAGTCTCAGCTGCTGTGGTAAATCAACAGCTGCCTTCATTTGAATATCTGCTCCTGGCTGGTAGGAATTTACGGCAGGTACGGAGTGAATTGTAGGGCATGTCGGTCTGTGGATATTACAGTTGCTGTCGCACAAGGTGCCTTCATTTTGTAGCAGTGCAATATCGGGACACGTCTTCTCCCTCTCAGTGATGCATCTCGACAACTTCAGGCTAATAAACACCGGCCCATTTGTCTGCACATTCCAAGTCAGGCACAGCCACGGTAACTGGCTCTTCTCCAAGAAATGGCTGCCAGAAAAGAGTAGTACTTGACAAAATTCATACCTGCGTAGTTCTGTGATACCTCCAAAATATGTTGCAAATACTTTTCAATACTGCTGAACGTGTCCACCTTTAGAAGGCCTAATCCTCCTGCAGCTCTGTGAATGTAATTGTCCCCATATTTTCACAAATTACGCGTTCTGTCACGGCTCCAACAAAGACTGACGACAACAGAGACGGAGAGAGCATCGGCTCCGTGCGTGTGTCATTAGATGTGATCATCGCTGGATAAGGATAATCCTCCATCCATGCTATGACGGTCATGGGCACAGACCCTGACAAAAGTCACAGCACATGTGTCTGCTGAGAGATAGCACACCCCAGTTCTGAAGGAATAGAACATCTTTTGGCTCTCATCCCTCTGCCCCCATTTTCTTTTCCACAGCATTAAAGGACAATCTAATGTTCTCAGGGTCTGTGGAGAGGGAAAGGAGACGTCGACAAGTGGGGTAAAGAAAGAGCGTAACAGAGATGAAGGGATTAAAATGTAAGGCAGAGNNGGAAAGAATGTCATTTCCAGCTCCCCGTCTCCCTGTTACTTCTCTATATTAATATGTTATTTTTGCCCTGAGTATGAGCTCCTGTGTCTGTATGATGAAAAATGGGTTTACCCACTTAATACATTTTTAAAAACCTATACATAGCCAGTATAATCTGTAAGTGTAAAACAGACTATGGTAATAAATAAGACAATGGAGCGTGGACTCACAATTACCGGCTCATTTGCAGCAACTGTTGCGAAACGTCCAATTTAATATTTTCACGGATAAATTGCAGCCACTACAGCCAGACTATTTCAGTATTCCTCTGCTGATGTTTTTTTTTTTTCACAAGCCTTTCCAACTGACTCTCCCTGCTGTACAGTGAATGCGTTTCTGTTAAAAACAAACAAAAAACGGTGGGACAAACAAGGTAGCACGATGCTCTAGTGCCACACCTTTGTTAAATGAATTGTTTAGAGCAGCGGTTCTCAAACTTTTTATACTCTGTACCACCTGAGAAAACATTGCGCTCTCTGAGTACCACCATGATGACCAGCATTAGAATACAGCAGCCTATACAGGCCTTCCCTGTTAGCTTCCACCACAGGAGAGATGTTTAGAAATGTTTATAAAGATGTGTATGTTTAAATGTTGCGGTAATTGTGCATGGTATGTTTCAGATTTATTCAACTGAAAATGTAAATGTGAAAATATGAATTTTCCCTACGTACCACTAGAGAGTGCATGCATACCACTGGTGGTACACGCACCACAGTTTGAGAACCACCGGTTTAGTGTTTTTGGTCTCCCTGTGTCTTTCTCAAGCGGTGTGTGATTGTGACTCAGCCGCCCAATCAGAACAGAAGCCTGTGAATGAAACACTTCACATAACCGTGGTTCGTCCAAACACTGATCTGATACGGCCCATTGAGAAAGACTTTCCATATCAAAGACATGGCTGGATTGTGCATGGAAATTGTTGTCTATCCAGTTGGGGTTATTACGTTGCTGCCTTAAGAATAAAAAAAAAATAGATTGAAAAACCAGCAATAGATGTGAGAGGGAGGAGAATGGAATTGATACAGCGCGGTGAGAGGACCCACACGGGCATGCAGGGTTTATTTGCAATGGAGGTGTAGAGTAATTTCGCCTTTTACACCTATTTCTGGATATGTAGTAGATTTTTCTGTGTGACAGTGTTTCTGTTTTTTTGTTTCTTTAACTTGATACATTGGTTTTTACAACAGGAAAGAGGTGGATGTAGAAATAAAACAAGTAGTGAAAGAAGTCAGAAGAAGTAGATGGAGAAGATAACGTTCTAATATTAATAATATAATATGTTTCTTTCTTTTCAGTCATCACTTTTTTCCTCTAAATAGAATTCTAACTTTACATTAATATTAATAAGGCACTACATTTCCCATCTCTGTCCCTCTGTCCCCTCGTATACACTGACTTCCACTTACCCACTTGTTTACCCTATAGAAAGTCACTTCAACATATGCATCCAGTTACTGCATGCATTTTATAGTGGGCAGGAAACAGACAGGAAATAAATGTAAGGCAGAGAAACCCCAGAAAACCTCAATAAAACACACACACACACACACACCTTTACATCTATACTGTTGAATGAGCGTATGCACAGACAGTGACATGGGCTACTGTGGCAAGCACCCAGTGAAAGTAGAACAGACTCTAACAAGACAGACAGCCAGACTGCTGATGTGTTGGCTGTGCAAAAAAAAAAAAAAAAGAGGCAATAAACAGGAAATTCTCCAGGATTTCCCACAAATCCCTTCTTTCTTTATGTGGTGAATAACTGGTAGCACAAGCTGAGCCACAAACATGTAAATTGACAGAAAGAAGCTTTTGTTCGAGGGGCACTGAACCTGACTCAGCACATTTAGACTCTAACTGAAGTAAATGTAGGTAATTACTTCTTAAATTACAGCAGCTGTAAACTAACAGATTTATGGTCATATATACTGCAGTAAAGGAATACAGTACAAGGCATTAACAAAAATGAGTCATATCAACACTATTTCCACACATCTGTCCAGGCAGACATGGATTTTAGTCTTTAGGATTGACAAAAGAAGCAAACAAATGTAATCCCCCATGAGCATACAGTTAAATTCCAGAATTTGTTTTAATATATATATATATATATATATATTGTTCTACCAAAACAAGGAATGTATTCAGCCTTCAAAAATAACATTTCATAACATAATACACATCAAAAACATCCACCTACTGACAGACACCCCTGAGTCAGCGGTCAATCGCCGCAGGACAGGTCAAGGCAGTGCTGCATCACATTAAGGCCTTGAGCCTGGATTAGCTGTCAGCTGGTTTTTGAAAACCTTCAAAAAAGAGAGAGGCTTTGTTACTCATATTCAGTATATAAGATATATAAAATTCTTTAAAAAATATCTGAATTAAATTTGACCTAAATCATTAAAATATATTGATTGCTGTACAACTACTTAATTATAAAAATATTGATCAGCCACAAACTCCTCTTTTCATTCATAATAATTTGCACTAAAATATAACAATGAGTGGCAGAAGAAAGAGAAAATACACTTAAATGTCAGTATTCTGTCAGATCACTTTGAACTCCTAGTGTATCATTTGGATTGAATCAGGAGTCACCTTGACACGTTCAATAAAAAAAAGTATAGATGGGTTAGATTGTGTGCACAATTTAGTGATAAAAAAACCACTAATTAAAGTCATTCCTCCAGTACATGACTAATCCCCACTGCAGAGCACTAACAGTTTAATTACAAGTCTGGAAACAAAAATGGAGCGAGGCATATGTGTCAAATAAACTGCAGCAGAAAAGGGAAGGTGGCGAGGATTAATTTTTTTTCTTGTTATCATTTCTGCCAAATGCACCACAGTCGGTTAAAACACTATGGTGTTGATTTGCCTGAAGTCTGAAGACATGAAAATGAGCCACATCATTTTGGTCAGAAAATGACTTCCTTATGAAGTGCACCAAGGAATGTAGTTTCGGTTGTAATTAAACATGATTTCAAAGCGAGAGATTCACCAGAAGAATTTAAATCAAGATTATCGTGTTGCAGTAATCTACACCGGATTTGCCTCTTGTCAAAGATCGTCGTCCGCTGTCTCACAGTCGCCTGTCGCTCTGATAAACTGACAAACTGCTCTCCGATCTGTTCCCAAAGCATGACCTTTGAGAGAGCCGTGGAATAAACCGCCTGTGGCAAAAACATGTTTAGATCTCGCTGAGTCCTCTGATAGCAACATCCACTGAAAAAATAAGCCAAAGAATCGGGACCAGGTGGTCAAAAGTCACGTCATCGCTTTTCTTCATAGTCATAAAAACCCCCCGGCTCGATGGAAACCGACTGTTAGTGGAACTAGTGTTGTATTTTGGTATGAGGGACAGAGAGAACTGATTGGAAACAAGAAGAAATTCAGCAAATGTAGGTAAATGTCAACGTTTTATCATTGATGAAATAAACACAAATTCACATTCAAGTGTATTCACAGAGAAACGGGGGATTTCCTGTGGTGAAGGATTTAAGCAGCTTCCCACCTGTTGTCTTAAGTAAAACCAGAGAATCATCAATCGCTCAAACACACACACACACACACACACACACACCTGGTCCCCAGGATGGTAAAATCATTGCATTGAAAATCTAAGGGCCTCTATCTAAACCCATGTTGCCATGACAACTGCCAGAAGTGGCAGATGTGTAAGCCTCTGGATGTGTGTTGTAGTAGTGGACCAAACATCCACTCCTCAGTCACACCAGGTGTGGGTTTTTCTTGCTTGTTCTTTTTTAATCTGTTGTAAATCACCTTAAGAAGGATAGTTTTCACCTGGACAAATATGTTAGTTTTGTGCAAATATGAAGCAGGATATTCTCCAGAATTACCTCAGAGGTATAAGATACTGAAATATACGTGACTGTAACATGTTACTGTGTCAGGGGAGAATGCCCCAGTAATAGTTGGTGAATTGTTAGTGCATGAGTTAAAACGACTACGACGGTTTGTTGACTTTTTCTTCTCTGTTCTTTTGTGTGGGGTTTATCTAAATACTCTGGATCTGTTTACTGCTCACAGGATAAAGTACTGCAGTGACTCAGTTCACTTTGAGAGTTAACATGTCTGTGGAACCATGTGGCAGGGCTTGGACACAGTAAATTTGAGTTTGATTCTTCCAACCAGATGTTGACTGTTTGTTTCTCGATTGTCCTGCATAGCTACTGCATCGATCACGTGCCAAAAGCCTGTTGGCGTTAAAAGTCATTGGCTTTAACTCGTCACCATCAGGATAACTTTGGAACAACACACTCTAAATAAATCAAAGCTTAAGCTTCAACCGTAACGGAAATATTTGGAGAATTCGTCTTAATTTACATTTAAACCCATTGTATCTATGCTGACCTGGTGAAGTTCACTTTTGCTACAGGTTGACTACAGTATGTATATCTCTCATATACGACCTCGGGACCACTGCTGTGTTTGGGGTGTTTATTTATTTATTTGTTTGACACGTAACCTGGAAAGTGTGTGGTGTTTAAAAAAAAAAAAAGGTGTTAGCATTTAAAATTCCACCTCTCTTACGTGGGCACCTCTTGTTCTCTGTGAATGACTCGGTTGTTTGTGTATCGCTGCTGGCAGCTTCGACCTCGGCCGCTGATCCCAAGGCACCAATAGACTGTTCGCTGGTCTGGAATCACACACACACACACATACAAATGTGTATTATGTAAGGTCGCAAAACTAGCAGTAAAATAAACGCAAAGATATAGACAATTAAATTCGTTTAGAAATTTAATTTGGACCAAAGCCTGATTTGTTTGTTGTTCTCTGACAGGAGTCAAAGAAAAAAACAACTTTTGACTTGATGCTGTGACAATCAGGACGTCAGTCGACACAGTCGTGACACCAACAGATGTTGTGTTTGACAATGTCGGTGTAGTTGGGTTGTTTTTACATGTGACTAACTTTTATTATACTTTATTGGGTTTTTTTCCCATCTGTGGTGTTTTATGTCAGTTAAAGTAAAAGTAAAATGGATGCTATGAATTAAACTACTATTTAGTTTAGGATTAGGACACATTGTCATGTTGTCCAGAAGGGTCTGGAATCAAACCACCTGAACGATCAATTGAAAAAGTGGTCTACCTTACCCACTGACCACAGCTGTGGCACTGAAAAGCTTTGCATTAGTTGAAAGTGATCTTTGTGAAGAGGTCCTTCTCTCTCTTGTCTTGCTGTGGAATTAAGCAGATGTGCGTACCTGCAAAATCAGTAAAGCCTGTGTGAACACATACACACATACACACAGACACAGTCTGACACAGACGCAGAGACAGAGACAAAGTCAGACAGGTATTAAACCCCCCCCGCCCCCCGCCCCCGTGTGGCCACCAACAGAATAATAAATAAGACAGGAAAACATTTTCAGGCAGAAGAACCTAAACTCACTCAGACTAATCCTTCTGCCGTTCCTGCAGACAGAATATCCCCATAACAACACACACACACACACACACACACACACACAGACACACACACGACGGCCCTGTTAAACCCAGTCTGTCTGCGTCGCTCTCTGTGGCTCTGACTGACTCTGGTCTGACTGGGTTTGGCTGCAACTTTTGTTTCTATGTAAAAAAAAAAAAAGAGAAAAAGGTGAAATAGGAGAATAATATTTCTTCAAATAAATCCTTACGATTTAGATTAGTCACAAATAAAAACAGGTGTGAAAATACCTGCTGTGACATATTCAGGAATAACATGATAACGATTACCGTATTTTCTGGACTATAAGTCACACATTTTTCCTCCCTTTGCTGAGCTTTCGACTTATACTCAGGTGCGGCTTATATAATAAAATATATAATTTGACATGTTTGTTATTTGCACACTGACAGCCACTAGAGGGCGCTAGTGTAACTTATACTCCGGAGCAACTTATGTATGTTTTTTTTCTTCTTCATTATCCATTTATTGGCCGGTGCGACTTATAGTCCTGAAAATACGGTAATCATCGATTAATCCACAGCTACTCTGCGATTATTCTGATTAAAACTTTAAATCGATTGAAGGGACATAAATGTTTCTAATGAAATGGAAAGCAGAGACTAGTCTGGAGGACAGGGTTCAGATTGGCCGGCTACAGGTCAAAGAGTCAGAAATGTGAGTTACAACGAAAGAGCCTGACAGACTGCTGTGAAATTTTAGGAGGCAACCTTTAGAAACTTTGGCCTTTTTACAACTAAGAACAGCTCATGTTTAACCTTGAACCACCGACCTGAGGTTCAATCACTCCTTAGGAAGTGTCTTCAGGTCAAGAGAGGTTCATGTTTCATGGCTACCTTTCATATATATATATTTTTTTTTTTTACTTCCACAGAAACAAGCTCAGCAGCATGTGTCCAAGGAAACAGTTATACCTTTGTTCATTCAGTCCAGCTGTCAGGACCGGTTCAGTAAAAAGTGTTAACATTGCGAGTCCTACATTGAAAAGTGCAGTATGTACCATTCAGAAACCCACAGTGGTTCTCCGGAACAGTGCTTGCTAAGCCTCTTCTTTTTTCAGAAAATTATTTATTTATTTATTTATTTATTCAGTGCAACACCGGTATATTAACTTTTTAAGTTTTAAACATGTCACTGGTTTTATTTATTCATTTATTTGCATTTAAAGATGGCAGTTCCTGTCAAATTCCTGCTAAAGATAATTGCTAAGTAAAATGTAAATTACGGCTCAAGGCCGCTTTCAGAAACATGCATGACAATTGGAAAGTCTGTGCGGAAAGAGTTTTTTATTATTATTATTATGTCTGTGAATCATCTTTTATTCGCATAAAAAATCACTTAAAACCTTGGCCAAAACAGCCGTGACACGTGTTGTGACAGAGCAGCACATCACGCAGACATGTAGACAGCACTAAAACTGCTGCTCATGCTGACTTCCTACTCATGATTCATGTCATACGCCTCTGCCTCCACCTCCACCTCCTCCACCTCCTGCTCCTGCAGCTCCTCGAGGCCACGGTGAACCAGGTGTGGTGTTCCTTTGAAGGAAAATAGAGAGGAGGAACATGACATCCATCATGCATTTCCATGAGACGAGTGTTAATTAGACGAGGAAACACCCGTTCAACATCCCTTCATATTAATTAAACAACACTGTTTTATTAACGCCCAGGATCCTGTGTAATAATTTAATTAACATCAGATGTTAGATAAGAAAATACATTTTCTCATTCCTTTTAATTATAGTACAATAATAATCAAGGTTCTCCCAAATGGATTTATTCTACCATTAATTTAAATACAAACTGTGAAATACTATCTATACTATGGGTAGTATTTATTCAACTAAACAAAGTAGCCATTAGAGATATTTCTACCATTACTGTGTGCAAGAATAGTGTTTTAATTTGATTATACTGGGAGTATGTCACTGCCTCCTGTTCCCCTGTAGGGGTTGCTCTAATTGCAGCTTAGGTTGAATTTGCCGGTTCAATTTCATTTTGCATTTTCATGCTCTTCTGAAGGAATACTTGTTAGGAATCCATTGGAAGAATTGATTGACTTTTCAATTGCAGAGAGGCAGCGAGGTAATAAAACCCTTCCAATTTAATGAGCTTAACTGAAACTGTAAATTATGTTTATAATTTCCTCTGGTGTCGATGAGAGAAG
Organism: Cynoglossus semilaevis; assembly: GCF_000523025.1. NCBI lineage: Eukaryota > Metazoa > Chordata > Actinopteri > Pleuronectiformes > Cynoglossidae > Cynoglossus > Cynoglossus semilaevis. The sequence goes on from NC_024322.1 coordinate 10,689,363, forward strand.
AGAGGGCAGAGCGTGGTTATAGATATATCAGTGTCAATATTGCAGTGTAGTATTTCAGTGTGCCCTCAGTGGGGTTCCTGGATGAGCAGGTCTACTCTCTTTACAGCTACAGAATGTACGAAAGTCATCTTTGAAATTTCCAGTGTTGAAGAAGAAAACTCGAAGAAAGTCTTGGTTATTCTTAGGAGACCACTGCTTCATGTACCAGACGAAAAACCTTTTTGTAAAGAGCATGTTTTTTTTTCTCTTGACTCAGTGTTTCTTCTGCTACCAGATGTCAAAATATCCATGAAGTCTGTGTGCACACCTACACAGACAAAACGAGACAAATGTTTCAGTCAGAGGAGTAAAGTACCACAGGTAAACAGAGGTGCTCTGTCTGAGAACAATCACATTCCCAGACCCAGGGCTGTTACACTGCTCTGTACTGTCACAAATGACCAGAAATTTAATATTTACATTTCTTTAATCCCTAAATTGATAAAATATACATTTCTTTTTCCATTGCTTGCGGTAACATTTGAGTAAATCTAAACCATACATGATGAAAAAGTATCATGCAAACCTCCACTCATATAAACCCATGTACACATGTATACTGGCGGTGGAAAACCACATGCACGCAGGGACACTTATGCACTGAAACATAGCTGGGCTTTATTGGGAACAGGGTTAGTGGTCTGTACGTTGAGCGGCGTTTTGAGAGTAGCTAATGTCAGAGCTGGACTAAAACAGTCTCTGTTGAAACACCCCCACCCCCACCACACACCTTTTATCGCTCCTTTCCGACACGCACACCTGTTTTGACACCCATATCTGTAGCTGAAGCTTTGAGGAGATAACCGTCGAATCCATGGATGCGTGCAGGTTCATCTTCGTATCGAAGAAAAATGACATGGTCTGGAAAGTTCCGCTGAGCAACAGACAAATCATTTTCTTCTCTGCAGGCAAACACAAAAGTGAATTTTGTGTCTGGCCGGACGCAGATATCGAACTATTTGCCGTTTAGATGGAGTTTTAAATTTTTTGTATAGTCGGACAAAAGAAGACGCTGATTCGATCTGGGAGAGGAGCGGCGAAAAAGGGCGATTGCTGGAGCAAATCTAAACAGAGACAGATGCACATTTAGAGCAGAAAACATTTGGTTATTAGAGGAAAAAGGAGAAAGAAGGCAATAAGTCAACAAGTTCGATTGAAAGGGGGGAAAAGGGAGAAAATTATTATTCTCCTCGTGTGCAGTTTGAGAGCTAACCGTGGGAGGTGGGAGGTGGAAGGTGGGGGGGCAGGCAACTAGGGGCATTTTAACATCAAAGAAAGAGATGGTTATGAGTTTGACCTCTCCAGAGGAGGTCAACAGGGGTAAGCCCCTGACATCTGTAAAAATACAGTTACTCACAAACGTCTTTAATAAACACAGACCCAAACAGAAGCACCCGCAGTGGAATAAACGCAGCGAACGTGTCCCATCTTTGTACATTAACCAAACTGAGGTGGTCCCACTTTATTTTTTATTAGATATCAGAGTGAGTTTGGAATGATCCCACAAGGCAATAACACGCTCACACTCACAAAGTAAATGCACACCTCAGACAAGTGTCACCTTCACTTTAATTGAGAAACTGCAGCTTAACTCTGCTGCGTTTATTAGTATTCTGCTGCGCTGCGGCTTCGCTGTTAGGAAGTCATATCAGTATAACCATCAGAACTGGAGAGCAGAATACAGAATGACTTCTAACAGCGTCAATAAAGCCACATTCAGCTCCACTGGAAGCGCAGCAGTCGGGGAAAACAAAGAAGGACACTTTCATTTCCTGCAGACAACACCACACGCGGATGTGTTGTTATTTGCGTTTCTGAATGATTCCATTCTCCAGATTAAGGGAATTTTGATGCCCTCTGATTTTGCCTAGCTGCATCCATAAGCTCTGGCTGTAGTTAATTAACTACCACTGTGATAACAAATAAATGTGATTGCCTTTGTTGCCGGGCAGACAATGTCTTCAAACATCACACGCTCAAGGAACCCAATAGAACAGGTTAGGGAGGAAGAACCCACCGTTACTGACTACCTTGTTTTGGAAGAACAAATGGCAAAGTTTCAGTAAATTATTCTGCACAAATTTATTCGATGAATATTTGATATCCTTTTTTTTTTTTTTTTTTGCAATGTTTACACAGAGGAGAGATTATCTTCCCTCCTGTGTGATAGCTTCCAAGTCTCTGCTGTAAACCAATTCCTGTGGATATTTTTTTAATCAAATGTTAGAATTGAAACTATACTTTTTGGCTTGTTTTTACCTGTTATTGCTAAATTACACTTCTGGCTTTCAGATAATTTGCTTATGATTTTAGGCCAGTGGCATTTGCTCTAGGACAGCAAGGGAAGCTAGACTTCCTCTAAAATGTCATGCATATCCTGTTTGAATGTCAATTCTGTCATTAAATTATCTGCGATAATTTGAAATTTATCTTGAATAATCTGATGACGTCTTTTTGGGTTACTGTAGAATTTGGGTGTATTAAACCCTGTTGAAGCTCAGCTTTAGTCGTCTTCTATGATCATCGTTTTCTTCTCCTGTGAAACCTAGATGCTGATTTGTCAAATGGGACAAAGATGGAAACCAAGCTTTGGATTTAGTGGACCAGTAGTCAGCCAAAAAATTGGAGTTCTTCATAATAATCGGATGAAATATTCACATTTATTCTGGACAGATTCTTAGATTGAAATGTATTTGGATATTTATCCGTACACAGTCAGATGTGTATATTACAACAACTGTACAACATTTTACCTTATGCTCCTCTTTACAAACACATTCAGTTCTGTTTACACCTGTCCAACAAGTAACTGGACTGTGGAAAAACATAAATACAGCACACAAACACACGGTCTGCTTTTCATGCATTGTGAGGACTTCACGTAGGCATAATGCGTTCCCGAAAGTTTGGGGTACAGTTAATTTCAGCCCTTCCTCAAACCCATTCAGGATCTAATTCTAATCAAAACTAAATCTTTAACCTCGTATACTCTCTTTCCTGGTCCGATCCGACACTGTGAGTGTCCCCACACTCACAGTGTGTACCCACTTTGGTACGTTTTACCAAAGAGATGTCCCCACAATGATAGCTATACTTAGAACACACACATACACATATACACACTTTTCCTGGTCCTTATTTATGCCTCCCAGCTGTCAGCCTACTAACCTGAGTTACATCACAGCTCGTAGACATCTGGGTATGCTTTACATTACACAAACACCCTCATGTACTTGTTCGTGCACGCTCACCATACACATCAGTATAGATGTCTGTACACGGGCCTGGGGAGGGCTAGATCAAATTAGCATCTGTGCATCTGTCAAATGAATCAGCAGATACAGGCTACAGCGCCCGGCTAGCTGGCTAACAAATTCTGTTTATCTAATCTGTCCCTACATGTTCAGACTGAATAAGCAGAGCCATTTGTCTTAGAGAGTCCTGTCCCCAAAAGCCCACCACGACCAGAGCAGTTCCACATCCTGGATGATAATTGGTGAATGTTGTAAGGTGACAGAAACAGTTCCAGTGAAGAAGAGCAGCACTCTATAAGCAATTAGTAAGTACTAAGGACCATGAGAATGGTTATTATGGAAACCAAGTCCAGACGCCACAATCCCAAGGTCCACAATCAGGTTACATTTAAAAAAAATACTTTATTTGAGGTATGTTGTATTATTTAGGGTAAATTGCCACCAATAACACTTTAGTTGCAGGATTAGTTGCAAATCTCTTTCATTTATTTTTTCATTCTTTTGGGGAGCTGTCCATGTTGTATTGCTCTTGTAATGCTATTCTGAGCACATTTACAGGCTGAAAGCTCAGTCTAATTACTAGCCTTTTATATTTGGTTTTCCTCTGCTGGGCTGCGTTGTATCTGTGCCGTCTTCTACTGTTAACGGCAGCGTGTCGGACGGTGATGTTGAAAGTGTCGGTGAGAGGTTTTCCAATGGTCCACGGTAGTCTGAAAAATAGTGATGTTCAAGGTGAGAAAGTCGATTTGCTTAGAATCTTGTTAGATGTGACGTCTTGTTAAGATGGGATGAGATGAGGTGTGTACCTTCTACACGCTGTCAAACTGTCCACACAGGGACTGTGCACGAGCCACTCGGCACATCGGAGATTTTGCTCATCATTTTTCTTTCACACTGCGGCCAATTTTGTGCAGAAATGGCACATTTTTCTCTGTGTATGTGGAGTTTCTGCAGGTACCAGGTTTTTCTAATGCAGTCCGGAAACATGTAGAACCGACACTACATAATTGTAGACATAAAATAAAATCGATCATAAGGGGAATGACTGTTGGACTAGTTTCCTGTTCCACATTCTGAGCAGGTCACCTGTTCAGGGCTGAGGACGGTGGGTTTTGACCAAGCAACTTTAACAAGCACTAACTGTAAAGAATGACACAGTGCTGCAGCACAGGCGCCCTGCTGTTGAAAGAAGAAGAAAAAAAAACAATAAAAGTGAAAAATGCTAACTGTAAGACAATGCTGTGATGGTCTGAGCTCTATGGTAGGAATTCACTGGAGCAGCTGCTCAGCAAGTAATAATCCAGGGGTGTAGTCGTAGTCTGTAATCTGAATGTGTTTAATTGTGGAAGGGATCTGGAAAACATCTGACTACCACTCGGTGAATGCTGCCTGGGCTTTGTCAGTGAGGATACTGGAGCAGCACATGGATACACTGTCCCCTGGAGCACATGCTCTCTTTAACACAGGGTTTCATGAAAAGACTTTTGAAACCGTTTGACTCTGAATAGCTTTTGTCTGGAATAATGTAGAGCAACCGTGGCTAAAGTTAGCCGGAGGCGTGAGACAACTCAACCTGAGTGAGATAAACAAACAAAGAGCAATAATTGGACCATAACAATGAGTTGGGTTTTCACATTCACTCACTGTTTCCAGCAATTGCACTCACTTTAATACAGACACGCTTTGTAATGTTAACAAATTGCCTTGACACCTTTAGCAAATGCGAGCACAACAATGGCCCTTAATGTGGAGGAAGAGCAAAAATTAATTAGCATAAACGTATTTTAGCAAGTAATACACATAACACAAAAGAAAAAAATAAATAGATTAAAAAAACCTCTCATTTCAAGGAGCTACCAGAGAGGTGGTAGAGTGTGATGTGGCCAGGTTTTATCCTCTCAACATCAAAGTGGGTTCTCACCCTGGGTGAGTGTTTGTGTGTGAGTCACGGTGAACTTGTGTGTACTATATGTGTTTATTTGATAAGAGAGTTGTCGCAGTGAGTCGACACTTAAAAGTCAAACTTCCTTCCTGTCTGAGAGATATCACAGACCAGCAAAATAATTAAACACACACACACACACACACACACACATGGGTTCACACACACACATACTTTGGCTCTCCAAGTGTCGCCTCCATAATCAGTGCAATGACTTGATGCATACTGCCAGGATAGTCCTGAAATGTTTGGTGATTTTCTGCTAACTTTCCTGTCTTCTGTGGACCGGTGCTCATACTGCGCACATTTGTACAATCTCACGCTATCCAAAACGGAACAACTGCCCTCAACACCCTGCTCCGGGGCATTCTGCTTTGCTTTAATGTATCAGGGACAATGCTGACCTCAGCTGGACCAAAATAGTTACTGCTGTAGTTAGTTTATGCCCTTTGTAAAAATGCATCAGGCTTCAAAGACTGGATTTTGTGTTGTTTCCTCCTCAGACACAACTTTGAAGGCGTCCACCGAGGGTCAGACAGACTGGAAGGGAAGAGAAGAAACGGACGCTTGACGTAAGGCAGTGCAGCAGACAGACGAGCAGGTGGAGAGAAGAGTCATCAGCAAGGTAAACACGTCAAGTCATTTGAATCTCTCGAGTCCAAATCAGCAAAACACAAATGTCGTCTTCTTGGCGAACATCACAACGATGTCATGGAAAATGACATTTTCACCCAGAAACATTAAAGTATATAATTAGTTAATTAAGGTTCTCCCGACATGGTTGGGTGAAACCATGACTCATACAAAAGTATGAGTCATTTGTGTACTCTCACATAGTAAGAATCCTACACAGTACTTTAGATTGGGTTTAAATGTATAAACATTAAACAGGTTGGCCGTTACATATGGGTTGTATCGCTCTGTGGACAACAAAGTTACAGCGTGTACAATCATTTACCAAGTTACAAAGCCAGCTGAACAGAAAGTGAGCAGAGCTTTTACACCTGTAGCATATTTTCATGTATTCATAAACACAGTAAACACCAACGTGACTCAGTGAAGTGTAACCACCACATCTATCCACTACGGCATCGTACTGTGACGAGACATTAAGTCCATGTTCAGCACGTTGGCGTCTTCAGGTGCTGCTCGTAACGTGACAGAACAGAATCCAATCTTCAGATCCAGACCCAGAGGTTGCAGCCGTCGGCCTTGGCCACAGCTGGGGGTGAAAAAGAAAAAAGGGGGAGACAAGGATAGGGACAGGGACAGAGGAGAGACACCAGGAGAGGATATGCAACACTACAATGAACAAGCCAGAAAAATAAACAGCGGAAATCAAAGAGAAAGAAATGGAAGGATTGAAGCATCGCAAGTTTTAATTAATTAGAGTTTGAAAACAGTACGGCTCTGACACTGACACTCACTCCTTGTTGTTTGAAAGGCAGTTAATGATGTAACATTTCCACTCGGCTACGCCCACGCTCAGACACCAAGACGTGCAGAAACCAGCAGACGCAGTGAACCACTCCTCACCTTTTTCTCTGCCTTTTTAATAACACGACGTTGGTAAATACTCCTCAGAGCAAAGTAAACTGAGAAGTGAGGGGAGAGGAGAGGAAAGAAGGAGAGGAAATAAGAGGAGAGGAGAGGAGACGGGATGAGAGGAGAAATGTTAAAGTGAAGTAAGAAGATGGGATGAGAGGAAAGGAGGAGAGGAGAAATGTTAAAGTGAAGTAAGGAAAGTGGGAGAAATAAAAAAAGTTACTCAAGGTGAAGAATCTAGATGAGGTGGAGATAGACTGTAGCAGAGGAGACCAGAAAGGAGCAGGATGCAAATAAAAGGAAAAGGTGAAGGATGAGAATCAGAAGGAGGAGGAGGAGGAGGAGGAAAAGAGCCAAAAAATATGCGTATTGAAGTGCAGTGGAGAGGAGAGAGACAGAGACAGACAAAAAGTGAGCAGAATAAAGGCGCTGTGACCTCACATGCTCGACTGCAACGACGCTTTGAAGATCATTTCAAGGTGATTAGATAAGAGCAAAATCATTCATAGGAACAGAGGAGGTGGGAGGGAGGTGGTGGGGGGGGGTGGAATAAATGAAGTTAAAACTGAGATGGAAAAGATAAGGTAGAATAAATTAAGAAAAAAAATAACAGGTGAGGGAGATGACGGGTGGAGGGAGGGGGGGGCAGAGGGGGCAGTAATAAAAATGGTGCCTTTTCTCAGGGAGGTGGTGTCAGCATGACTGACCACAACCAAGGGTCATGTCGGGACTCAATCTTCTTTTATTAAAGTGGGTGGGTGGGTGTAGCAATAGTGGGGGGGGGGTGATATTTGTGTAAGAATGTTGAAAACGCTTCTGGGCATTTCGTCTTTGCCGTCGTACTTTCACGAATGTAACCATCCTCAATGAACTGAAGAAAGAGCAGAGCAGTGGGGGAGGGGGCAAACGAGGAGAGAGGGTGAGAGAGAGAGAGAGAGAGGAGGTGGGGAGGTGGTGGTGAAGGCTGCAGAGAAAATGATTCAGTGACTCAAGCTGTGAGGTGTGTGTGTGTGTGTGTGAGTGAGTCTTCGAGCATGTGTCTGTGTGTGCGGGGTGGGGGGGTGGAGTGGGGGGGGTGTTATGGCACACAGGCATGATTACGTGTTTAGTGCACGGTGTATCAGCAGACATGCAGAAAGGCTTGTGTTCCAGTGCAGACTGGTACATGCAAATGTGTGTGTGTGTGTGTGTGTGTGTGTGTGTGTGCGTTGGCAGAAGTGATTAACTACAAGCAGCCTGCCAGCCAATAAACAGCCAGCAAGGCTGCGTTCCATACCTTGATGAGTTCTCCTTATCTGTCTGCCCCTCCACACTCCTCCCACCCTGCATCCTTTATTTGCTCTGCTGTACATTATCTCCGTCACTCGTCCTCCCCATGTCCTGTTATCAGTCATCTGTCCTCGTCCACTTGTTCTCTGTTGACAGTTCCTTAGCTCATCTACGCTGAGGCTAATTAGAACAGATGGGGAATTAAAGCAGAAAAGTCTTTTTAGATATAAACATCAATAATAGTAATAATAATAATAACGAGAAGAACCGACACTGTGGGTCTGTTGTTTGATTGACCGAGGTTAGAATTGTTAACTCTTTAACTGCCATTCATGATGGTTAATGTGATCTTGTATGTAATTATCCATAAGAAATGCTAAAAATTGTATTATTTTTATTTAGGTTTAGAAGAGGACTGAGGACCAGGACCTTGATAAGGTAATTATGGTTTTTTACTACAAACCCAAAAAAAACCCTAACCCTAACCTCCCCCCTCACTGATAATAGTTAAATTAACCAAGATTAAATGTTCACCAGGCCTCTAATTAATTAAAAAAAATATTTTATTGTGTCCTACCAACAACAAATGTTCCATGATCCACGGGAAGAAATGAGTTAACACACTGGTTTCTTTTCGGTCTTGTTGAGAGAGGTCACGTTCAGCTCAGAGATACAAGGTTGATACTATTTCTGTCTTCAGTAACAAGTCATTTATTTTTGCCTCTGGTTGTGTAAGGGTTATTTTTGGTCCCTGTGCATTCACTCATTCAAGCCTCTGTTCAGCCGGCCTCTCTGATTCACAGGTATTTTTGATGTGTTACAAGAAGGGCTCAAATTCCTAGTCTGATCACAGGGTAGCTGTGGATGAATCACGATTAATCACGATTAATCGTGATTGTAGTTTGTCAAAGTTCCTTCAACTTAATCAGTCAACATTGTAAAATACAACAAACATATTGTTGGAACAAAGAGACAATTAATGGCAGGTGGATTTTTAGTTTTTAGAAGCTGAAATAAAAGAACCGGCATGGGATTGTATTTTTAAACGTAAAAAGAATAATTGCGGGCGATAATAACTCAGTGCCCTGAGTTTCTTGTTGTTCAATCAAGTGGGTAAAATATGTCATTCAGAGTGTGTCATGACTCTCGGTTCTTCTTCGAGCGAGTTTCTTCTCTTCTGAGTGACATGAATGCTGCAGAACAGCACCAGCAAATAATCCTGATCTGGTTCTGTACATGAGTTTTGAGCATGGACTGATTTAATCTTTTCACACAAAGAAGAGAGAACACTCAGCTGGAGATGAGCTTTAAAAAAAATCCATTAAAGCATATTTGGATAAAAGGGATCTGCGTAACCGTTCCAACCCATTCATTATCATTTCAGCACTGAATGTGTTTTAAAATAACCTCAATCACTCTGGCCGTGTTCAACAAACACAATATGTTCAGCTAATGTGATGAGCTGACGATGCACTGGCTCTGTTTCCTTCTCAGGGCAACTGTGTGCACGTGTTGACGTCAAAGTAAAAGAACACCTGGTCATGACTCCAACTCTTGCCTCCTAATGTGCAACCTGCCATTAATTGCATTAACTGCAGTTAGATCTAGTTAATAGGATTAAAGCAAGGACGTGGTGTAGGAGACATAAATCCGCTCTGGAAGTCGGCCACAAATTTGGTTGCTTCATATCTCACAGGGTCTCCTTGGCCAGCTGGCAGAGGCTGCTGGTCTGTGATGATTTACACTAATGTCTCCCCGTTTTGCTGCAGCTGTGACTTCGGCAATTGTACGACATATGCAGTGTAGCAAGAGAGCTAAAAGCTAATCCACAGCAAACGCTGTTTTCCGTCAGAATGGTTTAAGTTTTCAATTTATTGACTCTGCTTTTTTATTTATGTAAAATATATTATTTAAATGTATGTATGTATAAATATATATTCATATATATATATTTATGCAAATATATAATACTGTGTTTATATCTTATATATGTGTATATACTACAACATAAGCTATAAATGTAATCTTAATGAATGTGAGCAGCACCTTAAGCACCTTCAGTTTTTTTGTTTGTTTGTTTTTTTTGGTTTTTTTTTGGCAAATTACATCATTTCTGAACCCAGAGCCTGTAGAGAGGCTTTGATCTTTTTTTTTTTTTTTTTTTTTAAGACAGAGCTGTCTTTTTCTGCAAGAAGGTTAATTCTGCCACGGCTGAAAAAGACGTTTCAAGTTAGAACTAATTACAGCTTAACAGAATCAAAACAAAAAAAGAGACCAAAACACAGTCTCTACTTCACATCTCTGTTGACAGAGTCGTTTTTTTTTTTTCTCTACTCATATTATATTCGCTCGTCGACTGTAAATGAAGTCCCTGCTCTTGATGCCAACTGAGTTTCTGTGAGGCCACGCTGATCCTTAATCAGTTCAGTGGAACTCTCTACAGGTGTTCTTAATGTACTGGAGGAGTTGCTTTTGCTAAAGATAAGTTTTCCGTGACCTTCGCTATTGCATGCAACCTTCTCATGGCTGTGTGGGTTTCTATTATACAGTTATGTTCACAAAGTAAAAACAAAGTCGAACTGACCACAAGCCAATAGACATCTGTGTCAAATTAAAAATCATTAAAATCCCTGAATCCAGTCATGCACAACATTGACCATGATCTTTGTAAATTGTAAAATACTGATATTTTTATTTTTCAAAAATGCAGCAGTAATGTTATATGCTTTGAGACAATCCAGCCATCAGCTGAGTTGATTAAACCCAAGTGAAAAGAAAAATATCCAAACAATCAAACGTTTCATTTTGTAAAAGTCCTTCGCTTTCAGCTTTTACATTTTTAACACTTTTATTTTAAGACAACTAACTGAAATCTCAGATGACCATGTGATGACAGGATAAATAGGCCTCACTGCAGCGAAGCAGCATGGAGTCACACAGGTGAGGCTGGGGTGGGAGACAGAGAGGACCAGACAGGACAAAGGGCCAGGGCTGGGACGGGAAGAAGACACAGGACAAAAAAAAAGAAATTAAAAAAAGGAAAGTTTTAACCTCAGAATAAGACCTTTGGTATTTTTTAAACTTTTTTTACGTCCTTATTTGAAACCAGATGTAAGGAGTTTGACCATTTGTCATCTTTAGTGGCTTCTATTTCAGCGCCGTGCTGTACGTCTGTCTGCTGCAGTACGTGATGCATCTCTTCTTAATACTCTGAGCGCTGGCTGTGCTTTAAATGGTCACAGAAACCGATAGCTGTTGTAGAAAAGAAAAGGAAATAAAGCTAGTCCTTGTTCTTACTTTTTTAGCATCATCTAGATTTTACTGACGCTGCACTTAAAGGGTTTAAAGGTTTAAATTGCTGTATATTCAGAGGCGTACCATGTAATCTCAGGTATCAGATTAGAGCAGATCGTTGTCTTTGTAAACTGATCTTTTGTGACAGGTTTTGTCAAATTTGAACATTTGCAGGAGCCGTTATCAGTAACATTAAAGTTCCCGGCCTGTTTTGCAGGTGTGGAATAATGCTTTCAATTAAATGCCAAAAATAGTGTCTGCAAAAATGCTGACTTCAGTCTATTCAAAATGCATTTTTTTATCAACTTGTTGACATGGCCTATATTTTTACTCGTAAGGCAATTTTAGGCAGATTTTCATTGTTTTTTTACAGTATGTCTCAGACATGTAGTATATATGGCTGTAGATCACAGGCTGCTGTAGTCATGACTGAAGAACTGAGGTGAGCAGAAAAAAACCAGCACCTCGCCAAAGTAAAAGTCTATGGACAGATAACTGCTGTTTGTTCTTGCATTTAAACTACACACACACACACAATTATTCATAATTGTGTGGGGTTTTTTTTGTTGGTTTTTTTTGCTGCAAGGCTGTGTGTTGTGTATCATTTTGCTGCCACTCATTGACCTTTAACCTGTTTGAAAAAGCGTTGAAGAGATTATTCAAACATCATCTGGGCGAATATACGTATCAAAACTGCTGGAAATGTCCTTCAATGACATTGAAAATGTAAGCTTAAAAA
>NC_024322.1:10701482-10725708 GCF_000523025.1 Cynoglossus semilaevis
TTACAACAAACTTTTTTTTGCTCAGTTAGGGCAAGGCTTCTGACAAAGAAATATAAAAAAAAATCAAGAACAAATCACTAAATATTTGTCAGGACACGGAGCGACTCTTTGCGGTCATGGGTTAGGCTGTACACAAGAGGGCGGGGCAGAAGAAAGCGGGACAGGCAAGGTTTAGGAACAAAGGGGTCAAAAGGTCATGATTTTTGGCTGGTGCTCAATTGTCAAACCATTGCATTATCTACACAGTACGAGCTTCTGCTCTCGAGGCAAAAGAAAAAAAATATGGGGGAAACTGAAACAGTCCAGATCCTACAGGAGGATCTGGACGCATCGAGAACCCAGAAGTACTGAAATGACTGCATAGAAAATATAGCCTTGAAATAAAGGTACTGTGTACATACTGCAGTGGCTGAGGCAGGAGACCGGCCTTGCTTCAGGACGTCTATACAATAATATAGTAATATCTGAGATGAAAGCAATAATGTGGTTAAATAAGTCATGTTTCGATGCAAGAGCAAGTAAATGCTATAAATCATAATATATCATCTGTATCTTTCCATTCTATGTACAGGAGTTCAACACATACAAAGCTGGTTAGAGTGATTCTTCAGGTCTGGCAATGCTGCAAGAGGCCCTTCCTTCTTCTGAAGCTCAATTTCTGTCTCTTGGCTCACGCCGCATCTCTGTGTTTTTCATATCACTCCATCCTTACTCTGTCGTTCTCACCATCACAGCTGGTAAATCCCTCCCCATGAAGGTTTAATCTCTTTTCCACAATCTGGCTGCCTGCTTTCCTTCCACTACCACTTGTGTTTTTGAATCTCTCTGCTCCTCCTCCTCCTCCTCCTCCTTCTCCTTCTTCTTCTTCTCCTCCCTGTCTGGTTTTACATCCATCTCTTTCTGAAACGTGTTGTTTTCTCCTCAGCTCAGTTTGATCCTTGGCAGATAGGGCCTTTGATCATTTCATGGAAAAATATGCTACATTCACATTTCACAGGTTGTTCAAGTTGACATCAGCAGTCTGTGTGTGTAGTACTTCTTGAGTCAGGTCTGCTCCGCTCGCCCAGCACCGAATGCTGCTCAGCAGAGGTACGGTGAGAGACGTGGACTGATCGATAGCTGACCCTCCGTTGTTACCGCGCTCCTCTTCTTCCTCAGCTTTAGAAAACGCAGAAGATTTAATATCCAAAGTGGGTTCGGGGAGACATTTGATGGATGTCTTGGCTCGTCAAGTTCCGGGTTAGGAGCGAATGATGCATAGAACTGCATCTCCTGGGATCCAGTCTGTCTTCAGTTCCCCGACATGCAACACACAGCTGTTTCTCTTTTTATCGTGTTACTGAAAATGTCTTTCAGTTCGCTCCAACTGTAACAATCCTGCAGGGTAATTAGTAGAGGTATTTCAGTCTTTCGTTTTCTCCATGTGTGTGTATGTGTGCGTGTGTGTGTGTGTAGATGATGCCGTTGTGTATAGGAATATTTTGGCGTGGTTATACACGTGTGGTGGAGTGTGTGTGCGCTGTGATGTGCGTATGCGGCAGGTGTGTATTACTATACGGACTGTGGTGTGTGTAACTCGGGTGAGGATGTCCCATCCTCATCCCCACCACTGAGCCGGGGGTCATGGGGGTCATTGGCGTCGCCGGGGTGACAGGGTGTGACCCTGGGGTCACAGGCAGCGATCCTGGGGTCAGAGACGCCATAAGCGGGACGTCGTCAGGTGACCGGCGCAAGGTGAGGGTGTAGTCCGGTGGACAAGTGAGGCGCACGGTGTCCAGTGTGCTGTAGATGTCCTGGGTGTCCAGACCGTCCAGAGCGTCCAGTGTATCCAAGGTGTGGTGGTGATGAGCGTTGTTTCTCTCGTCGGCTGACGCCGCGTCACACTCGAGCTGTTTCACCTGTGGAGGTCAAAGGGCAGAGAGGTCATAAGATCAGTATCACAGGTGAGAATCATCAGAAACACTGCAGGGAGCTGTGGCAGACCCAGAGCAGCTCCTCACTTACTGCTTTGATTTGTCCGTGAACAACAGCTAAGGACACTAGGACGCGGCTCTGAATGTTGTGGAGTTTAGGATAGTGATGAACCCGATGTGCAAAATATTTCATTCTGATGTTTTTCTCGGGCTGGTTAACAGCATTAGGACACAGAAAAACAGTTCTGGTTGTTGTGGGGTCATGTTTTCATGACTTTTTGGATCACAGTGTCATTTTTCTTTTCAGTCCTTGTCTCACCTGTGGTGTTCATTTAAACTTAAGAGTGTAACAGAAAAACATAGGCAAATTCCTTTCAATTGCAGTTTTATCGTTGTAAAATTTTATAGTATATACACTGTACACAGTAGTTTCAAAATTTAGAGCCACCGACATTGACTTGAGTTCTTCTTGCTTGCGACTAAACGGGAAATAGACACAAAGGTGGACGAGTTCCAGCTCCTAAAATACAAAATTCTCCAGAAAAAAATTGCAGATGTACTTGACACAATATTTCTCCTTCAAATACTTCACACTTTAATTACCTATCAGAGGGACTCATTAGCATGTAGAGCTAAAACCATTTGGGATCAAACCCCTGACCTTCCAGTTTAAAGACAACCCACTGTTCCTACCAGAAATGATCTGTGTAACAGTGGACGTAATGATGCGTGCGGTCAATTGTTTTTCTAACCACGAATGACTTCTGCAGATACGGTGCCACGTTTTTGTCACACCAAAAATGAGCCATTAATTGAATTTCCCATTAAGTCGAGATGAACAAGACAATAAATAATTTAACCAAAGCTGTAATCTAGTTCGGCTCTATTTTTCAAATAAATGTTGCAATTATCCAGACGTTTGTTTTAACAATGGTGATATGCTACGTGTTTGCATAACGAGATGATCAACCAAAGCTCTGTGAATTACATGAAAATTAAACACAGCCTTGTCACAGAACTCAAGGAAGTTCAGTTCAAAGGCCTGGGATCGGTGGACCAATGGCATCACAGAAAAATACAATAGACTTAATGCATATTAAGAAAATGCTAGTAATTTGTCATTATTCTCCAAACCAAAGAGTTTTGTTTTTTTCATATTTTTTCCAGACTCACAGATGCGCTGAAACTAAAAAAAACAAACAAACAACTCACTCAATTTTCATTTTCTTTCCAGGAATAACATCTTCGAAAAGATGAAAACAATTTACTCTGGAACTAAGTGAAATATGCCCATGATGGCAGCTTCAACGGTGAACTGAATCAATGCAGCTGCACTGTCGATTAAGAGTAATGTGAAATTTCACAGCAGCAAACAGCTAAGAAAAAAACCCCAAAAAAACAAATAAAAAACAAACGGCAGGCAGTCAGCGGATAAATTGGAAGCAGTTCACAGATGATATTCGACTAAGCAGACACAGCTCTACATGCACACGCGTCGACACACGGCATGACAGCTACAGACACACACGCCCACACAAACTCACATTATCACACTAACAATGCCTGCCGATGACAGGCTGTGTTGTGCTCTACTGGCAGCTGCTCCACTGCCATAGAAAGGAGCTCAGCCACAGCCTCATCTGGCTACAGATTACGGACTCTTGAAATAAAATGTGACATTATTATCTCTAAGTACAACAAATGTAATCATTTATTCATTCATACGCACTTGAATGTTTCAAAAAAAAAAAGAAAATGGCAAAAGCTAAAAGTGACTGCCCATTAATGCATGACTCAACCCACTTCCTGATACCATGCAGACATGGGCTGCTTTTGGCAGCGATGCAGAACTGCTGGTACCATCTGGCCCAAACATAAGGGATGTGAGTCTTAAGTGGCAAAATGGAAGAAAAAAAGACAATTGTGGCTGAAATATCTGAGATATGAACATGAACCTTGGCTGACGGATACAAAGTGTTCTTGGCAGCGAATCTACTCTGGATGTCAACTTAAAATTGTCCTTATTCAAGTCACTTCTCTTTTTTATTTTTGGCTAACGTGTGCTAGTGCTGTGGCCAGGTTGTGGCCCAGATCTGGCAGACGTGGGCTGTTTGAGCTGTTCTTCAACAGTGACAGGAGTTTTTATTTAACCCAGACAAGCTGTGGGTGTTTCCAGATTTAGTATCATTGAAGACAGATTTTTTTCTGATCAGTGGCTTTGTAAATAGACGTTTTAAGAAGGGACTCTAGTGTCATTTTTCACCGTCTTGACCTGATTTATTGTCACTACAGTGGGTTCACTGATGTGTTGGTCTTAAAATTGGGGTTACGTTTTTCAGGTGATTAATATTATGTGACCTTGGTGTCTAAATGAAATGTTAACTTGATTTGCTCACAAAAAAAAAATACACAAGGACTGAACACAGCTGTCAAACAGACAGCTGTGTTCAGTCCTTGTGTATTTTTTTTCTGAACGCCTGGTTTCTGTGTCTTTACCTTTAAATGGTAATGAGCCACTGTGGGCCGCGCCCACTTCTGTGGGCCGCGTCCACTTCTGTGGGCACGTAACTGTAGCTGTGTAACCATGGCAACGTTGACAGGAATCTGTAAGCCCTGAGTGTTTGCATTTGCAAACAAGGCAACACCACACAAACACACACACACACACACGTGTTTGCTATCTCACCTGCAGTGACATGAGTCCTTCTCCCTGTAAGTGGGCGGCAACATCTGCTGGTGTGATATCTCGTCTCGGAGGAGGAAGTGGGCGGGACCTACGATGCTCCAGACGACGCTTATCTTTCTTGTACAGCAGTGCCGCAAATGCCAGAATGTTGAGAAACAAAAGGGAGGCTCCCACGGCGATGGTCACGGAGAGCTCCGTGGAGTAGTTCTCTGGAGGGATTCGATCTCCATGTTCCCCACCACCTTGGCCGGCAGCTGTCTCCGGGGGCTGCGGGGTTCCTCCCTGAGAACCCGGGTGTCTGGTGCTGCTCGGAGGCCAGCCTTTGGACAGACGTTTAGTGTAAGAATAAGGAGTGTCGTCCTGCGGAGAAGGACTGTGTGTGAAGGAGGACACCGATTGGAGGAGCTCATTCACGTGATGCAAGTGCGGAACCAGCTGGAGCCAGAAGGAGATTTTTGTGGCGCGGTAGTGATCTCTGACCCGGGGTTTGAGGCCGATGTGAAGATACAGCTGCTCCTTTGGCGTGTACTTGGACCAGGCCACTTCTTCGAAGCGGTTTGGTTTTGTGTGGATGAACTTGGTGTCCTGGGGAACCGGCTGGTTTGGATCACTACAAAATAGAAAACCAAAAATTATTTATTCACTTTTATTTATCTTCTTTTTTTTTGTTTGCATCATATTTAACTTTAATGGCTCTGTGCCCCTCATGAGTCACCTGCCCCCTCAGTTGAGAACCACTGATCTACGTTAGCACAGAAAGCATCACAGATTGTTTCACATACAGGCCTTACAGTACCAGCAAAGTCTTCCAGACCCCCCCCCCCCCACAAAAAACAAACACAGACACTGTGATACACATGAGGCGTTTTCCATGTACCTTGTAAAAAAAGAAATACTTTACTGTATTTTTAATTTTTAATTTACAGTTCTTAAAATGTCAGACAGCAGCCACCGTGCTGGCTCCTGTCCTAAGAGAGAGGGAAAGTATGAGATTTTCTCCAGCCACACAAATACCACTGATCAATATCCACACACACGAACACACAAACAGGGTTTATGTTTCTGTAAACGTAGCTCAGAGATGGTTTAGTTTCAGATCAGTGCTTAAAGTCAACACACCTCACATTTCAGTTAATGCACTGTTACTGGTCAAACACCTCAAATTGTTGTTTAGCCTTTTAGCAAAAGCAACAGGCTTCCAGTGAGAGTGAGTGTGTGAAACCACTGTGACTGTGTCACATATGAGCAAACATTTATTTGTCGATTTTCTGACTTATTTCTGCAGCCAGCAGCTGAAATGTGGCAAATGAAAAACAGCAGAAAGTCGACTCTTACACACTTGCCGGTTACAGGATCTGGCCTGTCAATCAGCCGCTTCTGAGCAGAACCGAGAGGCAGTCTGTGTAAAGAGCTACTGGCAGACAGACGCAGCATTTATTCAGGAAATACACGCTGGGAATCATCAAGCACACAATAGTGAAGCGGGCTGTCGCGGGGCTCCTTCTGATCTGAACTATTCCTGGCTACGGACAGGAGTGTCATGAGGGACCGCTTCCTCTGCTGCAGCCGTGGTGACAGCACGGACTAGAGCGCCAACACTGTGTCATGTCATTTCCTGAAAGCACCTGCGTTCAAATCCTCAGTCAGATATGTGCGCCTGCTGTCCTGATTGTGTTCCGTGCGTCTGTGAGATAGTCGGGCTCCTCAGTGATTTAGATGAAGGACTTGACTGTACTGTAGATGCCAGTGTAAATCTGAAGAAGGTCTCTGTTGAGTGAGTCTCGATTGGATTCATTACTGGTAATTACTCACTTCAAGCGCAGCAGAGAGAGGGTCGGTCCTCAACAATTACCTTTATCTTGTGTACATCATGTCAGAGCGGGGAGATTAAACTAAGTTTTATCATTCTGGATTGCCAGGTTTAAAACATTTAAAGGTAGATTTTTTTATATATATAATTATTATTATTACAGGAAAAATATTTTTTCTTTTTAATATTATATGTAATCATTCTGGCATATTGACGTATTGTCTCTACTCTTTTGTTTCTCTTTTGTTACACAATCATTTTTGGTATAAAGATATTACCTCGGCTTTACGCAGACCTTTGTACAGCGCTTCGAATACTGTGTTTATTTTTTTTCCTCCACTACACCCCTGGAGCAGATCCCTTGAACGTGTTTGTTCATTTTGATTTAGACTCAGACCTTTGACTGCATGTGAGTTAGAGACTGTTTTAAAGTTAGTGTCATTTTAGTTGACACAATATCAAAATGGCTAAATTTAAATAGGATATAGTCAACAAAAATACACAATAGATGGTTTGATGGACGGACGGACAGACCTTCAGACAGACGGACGGACGGACGGATGGAAGGACTGACAGACGGACGGATGGATGGATGGATGGATGGCATTCGAATTGGAACGTCAGCAAAGCAGAGTTAGAACAAGTGTACTCGGTGCAGCGGTGTGGTTTTAACATCCACTGCATCAGTTTGACAACTCAGCACCAACGTTACAGACGTCCACAGGCAGAATTACACCGTGACTAGTCAAAGTGACTGTTACTAATTTCTGTAATTCAGTTTCGACTGGTCAAAATTGAATTTTGCAACGTTTCAAAAGTCATTTTGACTCATCAGATTTGTTGTGCTTTACAGCGGTTAATCAGCACATAAATTGTTTGAACAGTGTTGGCAGAATGAGAGGCTGTGGCTTTTGCCAAGAATATTGTTGGAAATTGCATTTAAAAAAATCCAATCCAACCTGGAAATAAAGTAGTGAGAAAGAATCACTGACATAGTCACACATGTATATGTAAATATGCAGGTATGTGCACCTACTGTATAGAGATTGCATTTTCTCCCTGTGTGTGAGTGGGATTTCCTCCCACACACCATAAACTGAATTGTCCAGGGTCTGACCCTTTTTTTTTGCAAATATTTACAGCTGATATTGATGAAAAGTTCTCTGCGATCACCAAACTCATTAATACCTATTCTAACGTACACTGACATTTTGTCATTTGACATTTCGCCGTAGATATGCTAATGTGGCCGTTGAGCATGGCAAAGTTGACTCTCTTATACAAAACACCATTATCCTGTAAGCTGGTTATATTTTTGGGAATATTTGGAATATTTTGATGGTTAAATGTTGCTAATTTAGCAGAAAATACTTCTGGTCTTTCTTGCCTGCTCCACTTTTCCCTCTAATTGTGTCTAACCTATTCAAATAAGCAGCATATTAATATAATTTGCTGGACGTAAAGTGTTCAGCGCTTTGATAATCAGACATCGTTATCTGCTCACAGTTGCTCAGCGTCCTCAATTGTCTCTTTAAAAAAAAAAAAACTCTGCACTTTACAACCGGGCTAATGTTCAGGGCTCACAGAAATAAACGAGGAGATCTTATCGATTATACGGGGAGGCAGTGAACAGTTTCTCTTGATAACACCATAGATTTGAATCTTGGCCGTCTCATTTCTAGCTTGGAGGAGAATCGTTCCTGTGAAATCAGCAGTGAGCTGGCCACAGTCACAGCAACAACACTTCACTCAGCCAAAACCTCGTCTCCACAGACACTCGAAAATAAAACAATGGGGGGGGGGGGGGGGTGTTTTGCAAGTACAATGGCTCATTCACTATAATGAGATAGTGTCAACATAAAGGTTTTGATGAGATATCATTAACAAATGTCTGACTTTTAGGATTAGAACACGTGACTAATGCGACTAATGCAAACAGGAACAGGAAATCGCTCATAGAAACATATGGTATTGTAGTTTAAAACCTACCCAGTCTTGGCAAAGTTGGTCCAGTAAGTCATGACTACGGCGCTCAGCATCACGTCGTTTTTGGAAAAGTTACAGTTGAACAGATCAGTGGGTCCCAACATTGGCACGCCGAAGACGTAGGGCACCTACACACAAAACACACAGGTTTTTAAATATGCAGTCAACAGTTGACCATTACGACACATTAGTCATTAAGCACAGTGAACTGGACTCAGACTGATTTGAAGGAACTTTTACTACGTTTTTTTTTTTTCCAAATTGAACAGAAAGTGAACTTCCTTCGTCATTTGAGCTCAACCCAAACCGCAGTCAGGACACTTGAAAAGAAAATGATAACAAAACACAGCCAGCTGAACAGAAAGTGAACAGAGCTTTTATAACATTACTTCATTTAAATTGAAAACACTGTCTTCTTCAGTAAACAAAGTGTTGTTTTATCTAATCAGTCTTTATCTTTAAATGGGTCTCATCAAACAGTGATTTGATGAAGAGTAAACATTAGTGAATCCAGGTTCCCAGGTGTTTTTGTAAAGTAATAAATCAATTATTTCACAGATAGTCTTGATCCTGTCGTCGTCATTTTAACTTTGTCAGGAATAACAATGTGGTTCCTCTGGGAATTGAACCCAGGACTCTCTGCTGACATTGTTTGTCTTTCTAAATAAACAAACCCTGGTACTGAGACACTGAACTACAGTTATCAACACTAGCTAGCTGAGGTGAGACTGGTTGTAGTGAAAAATCTGTGCATTTTAGAGTATACTGGTACTGGTATAAGTTCCTATTACACTGTGGCATCTTCTTACCTCATCACCATGGGCGGAGTCAGCCCAGGGAGGAGTGGCGTCACTCTGGCAGTGGTGGTAAAATGAGTAGAAGTAAGTGGGAGAGCCGTACTGAGCGTGAAGATCTGCTGTGGCCACTGCTGGTGCCACCCATTGGTGGTCTGTGAAAAGTGCTACCAGAGTCTTCCTCCGAGTCTCTGCGTTGTCACGGTCTGCCCAGTCTGTGTACATGAACCTTTGATAGAACAAAAAAAAAGATCAGGTAAATTCAAAATCTTTCTCACTTCAATTTGATAGATTTGTTTTGGTTCCATTAAGGGAGTCTTCTTCCTCCAAAGTCTCACTCACCTTATGCTCTCTCTCAGTGTGTCTCGACCTTCTGGGTATCCGTACAAACTATCCACAAAGTCTGACACAGCAAAGTCAAAGTCCTCAGCAGTGACGCCGTCCTCCGAGTCCACAATGCCCTCCACGAACTTCACACCTTCGCCCTGGTTGACCCCCAGCATCACGTCATAGTTCAGAAATTCTCCTTGCTCCATCAAAATCTGCGGGTCGTCAGGTATCACGTCTCCATCAATCACTGGCGCAAAAGCTGTGTGATACTTGGCCGGCGTTATGTTCTGCTCCACCAGTTCCCTGTAACTCCGGCCCTGGAGGCAGGCGACCAGTTGTGTGCTGTCATCGATGCCACAGCCCACTCTCTCACCAAGCTGCCGGGCGTACTTGCTAGGCTGGTAGTTAACAGCCCAACTGGCTAACGCACTGCCACTCTGGATGATGGCTCTGTGGAACAGGTCTTAGACACACGGACACACGAACATGTAAATAAGCAGCTGTGTGGAGCGCTCAGGCTCACCCATGTATGTGTTTATGGCTGCACAGGCATGAATTACCCTACGTTTGCACACTTGCAGCTGTAACACAAGACTTTCGTAAGCATGCTTCACGAGCGATTACACAACATAAAAACACTGAAATGACACGTGTACATTATTTAAAAGTTGGCCAGGTCATGGACAGAGCGCTGGGTTCCAGGAGGAAATGACTAAAACAGCTCCAAGCTGGAGTCACAAGAACACAGTTTTATTTAAAACCACTTATTTTGACATTTGGAGAATTTAAATTTCTTTTATTCTGACTAGTTAAAAATATTTGCAGTAATTGTCTTTAGACATTACTGGGCAGCCTGTGTGCTCATCTGCAGGGATGCTACCCTTTGTGTGCGTTTTCTTCTGTTTCCTGGTTTGAACATTTTTTAAATTAACATTGTTGAAAGTAATGAGACTTAGATGATTCTTAATCTCTAATAAAAAGCAATTGTTGTGAAAGCAATCATTCATCAAGATGAATTGAAATGACGATTAATCACCATTTTCAATTTTTAATCATTGACTGCACTCCTAGTAATAAATTAACAATACTTATAATATATAATAGAGCCAGTAACAAGAAAATCGGTTAAGTTTAAGTTTTTTTAAGTTTTTTAGTTAGTTAGTAAGGAGCGAGCAGCCAGCAGAACAGTGAAGGTTTCTGTCCATGATTCTGTCTTACCTTCAGAGTAATGGGACAAGGTCAGGAGGCTGACACAGGAGGCTCCAGCGCCGGATCCAAACACTGTGACTCTGTTTGGGTCACCTCCAAAGGCTGCTATGTTCTCCTTCACCCACCTCAGAGCCTGAATCTGGTCCAGTAATCCATAGTTCCCTTTGGCTGCCTGGTCACCGGTACTAAGAAACCCTGCAGACGGAACAGACGTGTGATGTCATCACAGGTCATGCTGCGCCTCGTTTAACAATCTGCATGTGATGAAAGTCCTTTAGAAAGAACCTCCTGCACACGAGGCTACATACATTTAATCTTACATGGAGAGTGATGCTCAGTGTGAGATGAAATCAACTAAACCCCAGTGTCAGGATCAATTATCCACAAGTCTCATTTAACATAACTTTAAAGGGAATATATGTAAAAGGGGAAAAAAAGAACATGTACTTTGCTGCAATTCCTTTGGAGATTAAATCGAATCACCCAGAGACCTTCATGTTTATGTAAACGAATATCAGCTCGCACACACGCACACACACGTGGCTCCGAGTGCTCTCCCTTATTCCCTTTACTGCTGACTTTATTAAGTAAACACAAAGAATCCTAATAGCTGGCTCCACTACAGTATATCTCGTTACTGCAGAGACTCACTTGTTTGAACTTCAAGTTGGCTCCAAACACACAGGAATATAATGAGCAGGAAAGACAGCGTTCTTAAAGGGATATATTTCATGACTTTTGTGCACGGTTTTTTGATTGGATTGTAGCAACAGCTGCGTTGGCCCTCACTGAGATGATGTTTGTTTTCTTTACATTTCTGCAGTAATGCGCCTGAATACCAGATGTATACACACAGACCAGGGCAAAAATAACACAATATGTATGTAAAGTAAATGTTGTGTTGCACATTGGTACATGTATGGGCTCACCTTGCTTTTGATGACAAAGGAGGAAAAGGCAGACACTGCAGTTGGTGATGATGGATGGTGGACCATCATGATGATGATGATGATGATGATGATGATGATGATGATGATGATGATGATGATGATGATGATCATATTGACGGTGGCATTGAAACCAAGTGTGGACATGGAGACAAAATGATGCAGTTTTTTAAAGAACACAGTTTTCTCACACCCACAGAGCAGATGCAAATTTATTCCATCTTAAAATAATTAACATTTAACCAAAGCCTTAAACAACCAACGTGGATCTCATTAAGTCGTTATCATTCAGTTGTTGGTTCTTCTGACATTTCAACACATCTCCAGCCCTGCGCTTTTTAAAAGAAATATTTTCATTCTAATTAGGCAAGAACAATTATTGGATTTTTGTTCCCTGTGAGTGGAATTTGTATTACCCTGGGTTTTGTGCAAACATTATCTAGAAATCATTCCAAAAGGGCACAAAACAACAGCAAACTAACAAAAATAACAATAATAATGATGGCACACTGAATAATTTAAATGGAATTAGCAGCCAAACACTTTGCAAATCTTCCACTCCTTCTTCTCCTAGCACCTTGAAGGAATTCAACTCAAGTCATTAACATATAAAGAAAACCAAATCTTACAGTATTAAAATGTTTATATATATACACATAAATAAACGTATCTGTATTCTTGCAAAATATATTAATATTAAGATACCATTAAAGTACATTTACAGATCTATCATAATTTCACAAATACTCCTCTGTTGATCATGAGAATAGGCTGTTCTATTTTCTTCATTTCTATAAAACAAGTGTGAAATTAGATAAAATGACTGAGAAATTGAACGTAAAATACATTTACATATTCACTTATTGTTTCGTAATTTTACTGAAATGTATTTCCTAATTGAAAAATATCTTGTGCAATTTGTGTCATTTTCATGATAATATTATTTTGACCTTTTTTTTAGTTTGACATTTTTAAAGTTTATATTAATACTGCATACGATTTGTTTAACTTTATAAATTCTAAATTCAATTAAAGAACATGGAATTATACACCAGTACAGAAAAGGTGCTGCATGCGGAGATTTCGTGAACTTGCTGGCTCATCTGAATTAATGTGGCCACATAAATGATTAAACAGCAGGAAGCCATTAATTAAAATGAGGACATGATTTAACCCGGCCAGTGGAGTGACACACATCTTATACTCAGACTTACTGTAATCAATATGAGGCTGCGCACACACACACTGCTCATTACTCATGCCCTTGGTGTAGTACAGTGACTGATGTCTTTAAAGTATGTTTTTAGGAATTCTCTGGCCACGCCCAGATTTCGTAATCTTTTTATAATTACATCTACAAAAGGCCTAAAAAATGACTGCCTGGATCCTGAGATATCCCTTTAATTCCAGCGCTGAGTTTTTGCTATAGTTGCCTAAAAATAGTCAAACCACAGGGGAAAAGATTTTCACCTGTTCAAGAAGCAATGAGTCAGACAGCCATTGAGGTAAAAAAAAGAATCAGATTGGCTTCAGGGAATATTAATCCACTCAGGACACTCATTCTCCGCACATTTTCACTCCTAATAAATAAATAAAGTAAAATAAAGGCCCGATCTGTAGAAACAACTCCAATAGGTTTCACATTTCATTGCTCATTGAAAGAATAAATAATCCAGATGGTGAGCGCAGTATAAATTTGACAAAATGCAATGAAATGCTGTGTTGATCCATAAAAGAGCGTCTCTTTTTATGTACAAAAAAAGTCTAAATCTCCAAAGACCTTCAGCCAAAAAGGAAATGGATACAGGAGCTACAATAAAGCAGAAAGTTTCATTTACAAGCTACCAATGCTTTAATGCTCCTTGTGTTGTAAATAAAATAGCGTTAAATAAATAATATTGTCATTCTGCCAGTAAACATTACTAGACTAAATCTCTTAATCTTCCTCTTTTTGAAATCTTCACATCACATTTCTAACCCATTCATTGCACCTGACGGTAGGTTTGTGACATCAGTGATGTCATCAGGTCGCCCAGCCTGGCAGTAATTGCACCTCTGTTGTCCCAGGATTAAAGATGAGGTGCCGTTGAAGAATCACTGAGGCCATTTAAAATCTAGCGCCGTAGATCGCTGCCCGCATTTGAGGCTGTCCAATTACGTGCAATTGCCACTTAAAAAAGCAACCCCAGAGGTGCAGAGAGTGTGTATTTATCACTGCATTAATTGATTGCTCAGTGTCGATACATAAGTAGGCCACCACAATGGTAGATTAAATGAAAACACGCTGTAGAGCAGGTTGGCCAGATTTATATACTAAAAGCCCAGCAGATTACAGTGGAGGGAAAACAAACAACAACTTCATTTATTTTTCATTAAAAGAGAGGATTTACCCAGTACTCCTAGCCGGTAGTTGAGGGTGATGACAATGACGTTGCCGTAGCTTGCCAGAACGCTGCCATCCATCATGTTGCCTGTGCCTTCTGTGTACGAGCCACCGTGGACATAGACCATCACAGGCCTTAGATCCCCCTCCTCATGGATGTCTGGAAAAGATGGGAAATGTGTTTATAACGCTTGTGGTCAATATTAGTAAAAATACATCTATATCATGTAACCTTTGGTATTTATGATATTCAAGATTTATAAAAAAAAAAAGGTAAAGTAAAGTACAACTGCAGCAATTTAAAGTGAAAACTTCTCCATGAATATAAAAGCAGCATCTCATATGTCATCACAAACATCAATAATATATATGTGGAAAGACAAGGGTCCTGGAACAAAACCTTGAGGAACACCTTTTCACTCTGGGTGAAGAGAAACTGAAGGAAATCCCAACTGCACATGTCGTTGTACGACCTAACATATAGGTTAATAATAGATTAACATTAGAATCAAAATTGCTGAAAATCGTTTTTACAGCACCGTCGCACAGACCATTAGTGTCAACCACAGTGTAAGTGGTTTTAGAGGTTTAAGATACTTTTTTTTTTTTCACAGAATTTCCAGTGGTAGCTGTGGTTTTTGTGAAGCTGTTTTTAAAGATCAGGTTAAGGATCATGAGTTGCTTTACAACGTCAAGAACAACAGAACTTAAAAGTGTCTGTGTATTTCCACAACTGCTAAAATGACCAGGAAAACAAAGCCCAAAACCCTCCGTCCTTCCTTAAACCTCTGTGAATCATTTGTTTAAATAAATGTTTCTGTCGACTGCCTGTTAGTGACCGACTCACAATGTGTCTATTTATATGTATCTGGACCTTTGATCACTATGTGCTCTTATACATAAAGGAGCAGAAGTAATCTATGTGTGTGTGTGGAGGAGAGGTTCCATTGCAAGTCTGTGAACCAATATGTATGCATGAGTGAGTCTGTGTCCTTCCCACTTTCCTCTGTTGGCACATAACGCAGGTGTCTGCATATTAAGTTTTTGTTTCAGCCGGTGGCACGCAGCTGATGCAGACAGGAGTGTCCCAGAAGTATTTCTTTTTAAAGAAAAATAATAATATAAATGATGGATTTTATTTATTTAACATCAAGCCCACACGTCAGTGACGTGAAGTAACTACACCGTCTTCGGTTTATGACAAAGTTTCAGCCCTATGCAGTCGTGATCACTCTGTACCATAGTTCTGTACCATAGTTCATGTCCTTGCAAAAGTATGAGATCATAGCATTTAGAACGTCAATCTCCTGCTAGCTCTCATTTATTGCGAGGACCAACTTGATTAATGTGTAAAAGGTCTAAAACGCTCTGCTGGTCTGCAGGGCTGACTCTCTTTTTACTATGTGCGCCTGAAGACTGACTTGGTGTTTGATGAAAGCGAATTCTCCGGCTTCCCTGACAAACCGTGAACGTGTTAATTATTAATGAGTTGAAGCAAGCTGTTCGTGGTAACTCTCTTTGCAATTCACGACCCAAATATTTTATAATAATAAGTTTTTTTTTTGTTTTTTTTTTTTGCTCACAGTCCAATTTCTGTGATCACCAGAAGTCCATATATGGCTCTGCTCTGAGATCTTTCTTGAATATTTTTGATTCTTTAAAATTCTATTGTGTATGATCTTTGCATTTGAGGTCTTTTACTGAAGTGGTGCATTCTGTGGCTATCACATGTGAGGTGACTGTTAAAAACATGGAGCTGAGTTCCTAGCCATCAGTTCCTGAATAGTTTTCTCTAAAACAACCTGACAAAACGCATACAAACACATGAATTCACTCCAATGAACTTTCTCTTGGTCGACTCACCGGCTTCAGTAGGAACGTAGATGTTGAGGTAGAGACAATCCTCACTCTGGTGAGTGAGATATGTTGCCGCTATATCCAGGTTAGCGGTGAGCCAGGAGGGCATCATATCTCCCAGAATGCTCCGCTCGTCCAGTGACTGTGGGCACACTGGAGCAAACTGTGTGACATTTCGTATGCCCGGCCAGGGCAGAGGTGGCTCCGGGGGCTGGAATCTCCTGTCTCCCGTCGGGGGCCGTGCATATGGAACGCCTAAGTACTGAATGACAGGACCGAGAAGGTCTGAGGGGAGGGGGATCAGCATGCCGCGGATACGGCCCTGTGCTGTGGAGATGACTGGCACAGTCTGCTGCCCAGACACCGGAATAATGTGAAAAGAAAGACAGAAGGAGAGTAGGAGTAGTAGAAACCCAAACGGCAGAGAAAACGGTAAAA
Source organism: Cynoglossus semilaevis (assembly GCF_000523025.1). NCBI lineage: Eukaryota > Metazoa > Chordata > Actinopteri > Pleuronectiformes > Cynoglossidae > Cynoglossus > Cynoglossus semilaevis. Next base: position 10,717,836 of record NC_024322.1, read on the forward strand.
GAGGAGCCGAAGAAGACTTTCTCCTGGACCACAGCTCGGACATGGTGGTGTGTTTGGGAGCAGCCACACGTTGATGGACGGGGGAGGAAGGTCGCCTTCAGAGGTATTCAGCACTTACACAAAGCTGTTGCTCTCTTTGACCCATAGCAAACAAAACGGCCTCTATAAAGGTCTTGTGAGCAGCCTTCTCTTCTTGTGTGCACGTCGGTGTCCGAGTGCGAGTGAGTCACAGATTTAGTGGCTGTGAGTGCAATGACTCAGTTAGAGAGTCCCTCGAAAGTGTGCCTGCATGCTGTGCATGTTTGTGTGTCTAAATGTGTCCGTGTGTGTGTGAGAGAGAGAGAGAGAGTGTGTGTGGAAGGTTATGTAAACAGTGGCATCACTGTTCCTCGCTGTCACTCTCTCCTTCCGGTCAGACCCATAACAAGCTCAAAGTGTCTCCTGAAAAAAAAAGAAGAAGAAGCAGAGAGACAGGGAAAGATTTTAATTCATCTCCATTAGAGAAATCAGTGTAAAATAAATACCTACACACACACACTCAGACACACACACACACTCTCCCTCACTCATGGCTGAGTCGTGTATGACATCAGAGGGATCTGTTACCTCACTGCCGTCCATGATAAAAATAGACATGAAGCTAATGAGATGTTGTTCGCTTAGTTTAACTTGGCTTTGCCTCGCCAGGACACGGTGTGTATGGACAGTGTGTGTGTGTGTGTGTGTGTGTGTGTGTGAATATCCGCATATCCTCGTACACTATGCACTGTTTCACTGCTTAAGNNNAATTAAACCCTGAAATACGCTGCAGGGCTTCTGACCTGCGTGTAGCATAAGGTAGAAAGCCTGTGACCGACACACACACACACACACACACACACAGAGCAATACTTGCATGTAAACACACACACACACACACACCTTCATTTTGAGCCTTAATAATAGGGACAACTCTTCTTTTTTTTTTCGCTGTAGCTTTTAAAGATGCACACACACACACACACACTTTTTCTGATCTCCCTACTGCTTACACACAACCACTAGTCCTCTATCTCTAGCACTCAAACACAAACACACACTCAAACACACACTCACACACACAGCTGCTCCCTAGTCGACACAGCTATCTCTCAAAGGCCTTAGGGCAGAATATTAAGGCTCAGGCAACACACACGCACAGAGAGAACAACATCAATGTCCAGGTCCCCCCCCCCCCCATGCACACACACAGAATAAGAGAGAGAGAGGGAGAGAGAGAAAGAAAGAAAGAGAAATTCACTCAAATCTAAGTATTCCTCCAAGTCCAGTCCGTGCTGCTCATGTTTTGTAGTGCTGTTTTTGTAGTGCTGTTTTTGTAGAGCTGTTTTTGTAGTGCTGTTTTTGTAGTGCTGCTGTGGAGCTCGGCTCTGCTGCTGCTGTCCAAGGTGCTAGTTAACATTCCAATGGTGATCACACACACGCCGATGAATAACGCTCCATTTATCAAGACAAACCCGCCTGCCACCCTCACCCCTGCATATATATTTTTTTTCCCACGCAGGAAACAAAGCAAAGTGAAATGTATTAACAACATTTAAGACGGCTGACGGGAGCGGAGACAGAAATACGAGCGTGTGTGTGGTCGGGAAAAGGCTCTTTACTGGGGTAGAGGTAGAATCCCCTGTCTAAAGCTGACTACGGCAAAAACAGCCTCACTCAAATGTAAAACCTCAGCCTGCATCCCCGCTGCAGTTTGACTTTAATTGCCTTAAAATGAAAAAACGTTGAATATACTGCACCCGCTGTGGAAATGAGGTGTGAAATCCAGCGGACCATATTCCAGTTTTTCCAGTTCCACCGCAATTTCTGTCCTCGTGTGTTTTCCTGCTGCTGCTGCTGCTGCTGCTGCTTGTCCGACGTGTCCGGGATGGGATGTGGAGAGATATTCCTCTATCGTCGCTGCTGCTGCTGCTGCTGCTGCTGGAGATGGTGGTGGTGGCACGTCTCCCGGGAATAACGCAAAAAAGAAACGGAGGGGAGGGAGGGGGACGAACACAACCCTCAAGCCAACAGTCCGGGTAGAGAAATTATGAGTCGGATAAGGAAAGGGAAATGTGTTTGGTTTAAAAAAAAATAAAATAAAAGAGAAAAAGAAAGTAAAAGGAAAAATAAAGTGTTTCTGGAGAAATCTAAGGCCCAGGACGGTTAAATGATCAATCCCCCCCTCTTCCTCTCTTCTTTCTCGCTGTCTCCTCCCTCCCCCACTCTCTTACTCTTTCTCTCTCTCTTACTCTCTGTCTCTTCTTGTCTCTCTTACTCTCCCTAGATGCGATTGGACAGTGTGGCAGGCAGCAGCTACTGATCCAATGATAGGCCAACGCACCTACAGCTTCACACAGACAGAAACATGTAGGAGAGAGGGAATGACCTGTGCAGAACGAGTACACACACACGTATATATACCGTATATATATATAATTATATATATATATATAGAGAGAGAGAGAGAGAGAGAGCTGGCTGAGCCATTCTGGACAGGTCGCTGCACTGACCCCCTCCCCCCCCCTTTATTGAGACGGCCCCTGCAAACCCCTAACCTAAACCAGAGAGAGCTCATTTATATCCCCTGCTTTAACCTAACTGTAGTTGACTTCAACCTCTAACCTTCACCAGTGCAACACAAACGATGTTGAGCCTCATTACAACCCAACTCTAACCCCCCCCCCTTCCCCCCCGAGGACAACAGGTCCTGACAGAACTACTGTTTATACAAGCAAAATGAAAAAACAAAAAACAGTTGCTGTTTTTTACGACACAAGCAACGTTGTCGCTGAAAGGACTCCCAGCCTGTAGACGGCGCCATCACATTTGCACACACATGTGAAACTGTGAAGTAGTCACTTTGAATTTTTGAAATACCTGTGGTTGACAAACCTATTTGTTAGAACATGCACCACCACCACCACAACACAACAGTCTTCTCTTAATGTTGGTGCTAAAGTCCACAGTGACCTCGTCAGGACAAAAGCACCAGACTCTGTCCCAATTCCACTTAGTTCCGCCTGGAAGCAGCTTTTTCCTGTAGGCACTGTGTCCGTGTGTGTGTGTGTGTGTGTGTGTGAAGCGGTTCAGTGTTTGGGAACACTCCTCACGTCAGCACAGCCTGCCGCAGCAGCAGCAGCAGCAGCGTTCAGGACTTTCTATTCCTTTCCTCAACAATCCTCCATCAACCCATCCATCTCTTTGTCCGCCTGTCTGCCTCTCTGTCTGCCCAGGCACTTGTTTGCTTATTCCCCTGTTGCCCTCTATCCTGATTTCCCCCGTTCTCCCCCATTCTCACTCTTTTAAAACAGGTTGTTTTATAAGAAGGCGTTAGAAAAGAAGTCATTGTAGGTCAGTTGGCGGAAAAGCAGAATCTGCGGCGAAGGGATTTCAGATCATACAGAAAGACAACACTGATTTATAGCCGTGGGGGCTCCCGACTGAAAAAACCTTGTCACTCTTTCTTCTTAAGTTATGAACACAAGGACGTATAAATCAAGCTGCAACAATTTGCACCATCTGGAGTCAAATCATGTCCTCTCAGCTGGGAGAGATAAATTAGCTTTAGCAAGTTTAGAGGCAAACAGAGTCACGTTTGGTTCTGCGTCAAGAATTTTGCACAAATGAAGTACATGAGAATATTCTGCAGCGCTTCTGAAAGGTCAAGCTGGAGGGGGGAAAAAAAGGATGCTGGATGTTTACCGTGTTGATGGAGGATGAGTGCTGATCTCAGAGTTTGACTTTAAATCAATCGCAACACTAACCCAGTTTGGACAGAGTGTGAGGGCTCAACATTAGCCCTTGCTAATGTAACTGGCCGACAGAATGACGTTTTCACTGCCAGATACAGATTACATCAGGATCTGTTAGTATGGCAAGCCTTAGTACCTGGACTGTGAGGGACACAGTGTCCGCTGTTTGTCATCAATCTTTCCAACACCATTTTCCTGCCAGCGTATGTCAGCCTCGCTACTACAGTCTGCAAGCTAAAAACTTTAGAGAGCGTCAGATAGGAAGGTCCACAAAAGGAGGATGTTCAGTCATTACGAAAGACAAATTAAAAATCAAAGCAAAGACTATCCTGTTCCTTTTTATCCATTTTACACAGTAAACATGTCTATTATTATTATTAACACTGTTTGTGATGAAAATAATGATTATTTATTAAAAGAGAAATATAGACTGAACATGGCTTTATTTACATGTGGTTACAGCTGCAAAACTCTACTAAGTTAAACAACATCTCTATGAAACCAATTCATGTTGCACAGCACTGGTAAGACTATTTTGAGCACATTAGGTGAAACGAAGTAGGAACCTTTCAGAACACTGTGACTTAAAACTCACAGTCCAACACATTCAACTGCACATTTCAACATCTCCTTTTTTTGGTTGTGTTTGTGGTTTTTAGGACTCCTTGTTCTTCTTTGCATTAAAGATAGTTAAAAATGACATTGACTGTACCTAGCAGCGCCCCTGCCTGTGAATTTGTGTATCGGTACCATTACCACAAATTCCAACTTATTTAAATTCTTTTGCCCCATTTTTTCCATTTTTTTTTACCAGATTTTGAATAAAACATATTACATTTATAAAACCATCACAACGGCATGTTTTAAACTCCCTTAAACATATACACAGCGCAGTGAATTATAATTACATTGTGAATACCATCAGTGTTAATTGAGATATAGCAGATTTCCAGGGCTGAATACAGAGACTTGTGATCCTCAAAATATTCAGATCTTCTGTATGATTCACTGGGTTTCATTACGCTGCAGCACCAGAGCTCATTACTGTCTGCTACATAAGGGGATGAAATGAAAATAAAACTCAATTTAAAATTGATTCCATGGTGTATAATATTTATCTAAAGTCAACGACTGGAATAATCAATTCAAAGAGAAACATTTTTTAATTTGCCCAATATCATTTTATTCTAGATGTATCATCATGTCAGCACGTAAATGCACACACACTCCCATGTGTCATTTGCCTCAATTAATTATTTTGAGGAAATATTAAAAGCATGAGCCCTATACATATATACACATATATGCATATATATGCACATATCCATATATGTATACTATATACATACATACACATGACAATGACAATCACAATAACAAGTAGTTCACTTTCCTTTTCTTTCCTTTCCTTATGCAAAACACCGGGACACCCCACTGCTCTAACGGCCCTTGTGGTCAGTTTGTCTTCTCTGGAAATGCCCTGATGCTCGTCCACCTTTGACACTGACATGCTGTCTAGCACACTAATTTTGTCACTGAACAATGCAGCCATTCTTAACCACCACGCCGTGCATCTGTTTGTCCATTCATCTATCTTATTACGTTAATGCAGGATCTTCCCTCCTTTTCTTTTTCCAGATTAGTCCACCACTCATTCATTCCTTTAGGCCTTCAGCTTTTCTGTCTCTCCTGGAACACATTTTACTTTGTCCGTCTATTAAATTATCTCTCAGCATTCCTACTCTTTCAATTCACTCATCCCTCCCACTGCTGCCATTTGCTCTTAAAATATTCATTGATGTCTTAAACACTTTTTCGCTCTCTTTGACACAAACCACAACCTTGCATTAACTCTTCCACGGCTCACCTCTCATCTCTCTCTCTCTCTCTCTCTCTCTCTCTCTCACAAGTATTGTTATTTAGTGTTTTACTATAATTTTTTATAACATTTTACTATAACTTTTCTAAAACTGTATATCAAATTCCAGCAATGTCTTCTTACAAACATGTTGTACTCAATGTAATGAAGAAATAAGAAACAAGTGGTTAGCTTACATGTTCACAGCCAAAATCCATTTGGTTTTGCATTTGGTCTTTTGCTTTTAAATGACATTCTCATCTTAGCATTTCGGGCACATTGCTACTATTTAATTCTCAATCACTGAAAATACTGTTTCTTGTTTCTGTATATTGCCTGCGGTAATGACACAGACTGAGGCAAATGGGATTCATAAATAAGCCATCTTCATTAGGGCTATTTTAGTTTATTTTATTCAGACAACACGGGTAATGTAACAGCGATGGTATGTTTTGTTTTGTTTTTTCCTGCATCCGCTCTCGGTATGAGATTCCATTTACGTTATGAGTGTTTAATTTAAATTTCAGTCAACCTGCATAATGACTGTTACAGCCCATCTCAGTGGGCAGTGTTTCACAGGCGCATCCCAAACTTAAAAATTTTATTTTTGACCCTCTCATCATTGTATGAAACCACACTGGCCAGGCATTTGAAATCCTGTCTAATTTATTTATAAAGCACTCGTCACAAGGCGATTCATCAAGGGCAGCATGGATAACGAAGGACATTCAAACAGATATTAAAATTAAAATTAAAGGCTAAAAAAGACAAGGTGACGTGGAGCTGCAGACTTGGTCAGAAGTGTAGAAATGAAAGGAACAGTAAGACTTACTGCAGTGGCAGACTGATAGCAGGATATTTACTACTAAGGCCTGCTTACCTGTTGCTATTAGCAACGATGTCACAATTATCTGGTATCAAAATGAATGACAGTATTGAGTGCTACGGTTAATTTATCGCAACGGTTCCTAAATACCATCAGAAAATAATCTGCTAACTATGTAACTATCATCAATCGCAAACAATTTAAATAAACTTAAACATCTAGTATAGATCACAATTGAACACAGCAATGATTGGCCTTATATAAATAGATACTTAAATATACAATGTCATTTAATTATATTGATTAGTTAGTTACTGTACAGAACGGTAGAGGTTGTGTAGCATTTCATAATATATATTTTGATATATTTCAAGTCCACTAATGGTCATTAATCTTTTTTATCTCCAGGCGTGTTATAGATATTGGCCTTTGGAAAAAAAAAGCTATCAATATCATTAAAAAAACAAAAACAAAAACCCTAGTGGGCTTCAAAACACAAAAGGAATGGAAGCTTTAAGAACTACAAGTATCGAATAAGAACTGAGATCATCGTAATATCGGGAGAGATTCTCTGACAGTAATTGTATCATGGAAACACAACTGTGACATCCCTAGTTACTAATAGTCAACATATTATTATAAACGGCAGAGCAGTTTTCAGTTTTGCTTTGCAGCCCTTATCTGAAACTGAATGGCACCGTCCATTTTCTTTTTTGTTTATATGCTCTCTGATTTCAACTCCAGTAACTTTGCAAAATATGTGATTAAACGTTACCGAAAGGTCTGTCCAGGGTAACAATAAATCAGCTGTAATCGTTATTGAAAGGTTGGTAATGGAAGGTAAAACAATAGTGTGACAAATCTACACTTGGCTGCTGAGTTATGGGCCAATAAGCATTTGTTTAGATTGCCGTAAGATTCTGCCTCCTGGGCTGTTATTTCTCAGCACTGTGAGATTGTCACGGGTCACTTACATGTTTATACCGAGCCGGTATGGGCACAAAGCATAACAACCTAATTAAATGTCACACAACAGCAAACACAAACGACAAACATATCATCCTTTATCAAAGGCGGGCTCCAATTTGGCTCCTGAATGATTTTCAACATGTCAGCCACACAAACTCACACCATTTTGTCCCGTGAAGACAAAAAAAACGAAACAGTCATCCATGAAGTTAGTGATTTTTTTCGCCCCACCCTCTAGTCCTCTCGACTGCATGAGTGTGTGAGGCAGCAGTGCATGTGGCGCCGTCTCACACGCTCGTGGTGTTTCGGAATCACATACACTCCTGCACACAGCAGCTTCATTGGTATTTCTGACAGCGTTTCAAGGGGGAGGGGAAGCAGGAGATTAGAAGGTAAGAGACAGATGTCAGAAGGCCACAGGGAGAGAAGCAGAGAGTAATGAAGGGG
>NC_024322.1:10725774-10737481 GCF_000523025.1 Cynoglossus semilaevis
TATATATATATATGAGGAAGAGGACACCCATAGGAGAGCACACGACAGCGAAACTGGTGCAGTTTAGAGCCAAATGAGAATGGAAGATTGGAAGATTAGAACAGAAGTATTGAAGTATAAAGGGAGAATGGGGAAGGGAATATAAATGCTACTAGAGTTGAAAGTCAAAAGGAACAACTAGGGTTAGGTCTTAAATTTACAGTTGTGTGAATCTAACCTAAGCGTGTTAACGTAGCTCAGAGGACGAGTATCACACAGGTAAGGGTGAGTAATGATTGACTGAGAGCATCGGCAGGGTGTGAGTAAATCCCAGGAGTAGTCGTGGGGGGGGGGGGGGGTGTGAGTCGTACCTGTGCAGCGTGAAAATAAAAGCCCTATAATTGGCTGCACTCGGCGGCCTGGTTTCAGCAGAGGTTTAAAGTCAATAAAAAGCACCAGACGAGTACGTGAGGAAATTGATTCCTGCCGATACCACGCCAGCAGGAGAGAAAAAAAAAACATTTCATTCACCTCCTCTCAGAAATTGAAATTTCTGTTTGAGTTCACTTCGTTTTAAAATGACTGTGATATGCGGGCTGTCACTAAACGGATTTCCAGAATTCTGAGTTCATGGTCAGTGTATTGATTTGTTAATTGACTTACTGACTGTAGTGGTTCGTAGGTGTTGGCCTCAGGGGTCTGATATTAAAGGGCCAGTCAAAGTTGAAACATGTCGTTAGCGTAGCTGCTTCTACAGGAACAGAACTAACAATGTTTTTCACATTAAATTAATATTCTCTTTGTGGATTTCCTGCAATGAGTGCAATAAACACGGGCTGGTCCAGACCCTCCCCCACTTCCCACAGCAGCCCTGCATCTTCCTACTTGCACAACTGCCACCCACTGGGATGCTACTAAATGACAGTCAATATAGTCGGAAATGTCAAAGAAAAGGTTTGTGAAACTATTTGTATGATTCTAGAAGAGTGGCCTTGACTCTTTCTTCTTTGCTGTGTTTGTTAGTCCTGTCATGAACATGTTGCAGGGAGCTCTGCTGCTCTAAAGCCAGACTGCTTGAAAACCACTGTGTACGTACTGTATGGCTGCCCCTAAACTGGGTCTTCCTGTCGCCGCCTCAGCGTTGATGGCTCGAGGCCTGGAGCATTTCTGTTTGAAAATACGTATGGATCACGTACATATGAAGCAGAGGTCCAGTTCATCCATCAAAATGGTGGACTGAAGCTGCACACTCAGGGCTGTGCTCGCATTTCAAACTCTTTATCGGTGCCTGAGGATTTATCGCCAAAGGCACGGCTGAGTTACAAATAGCCGCGGCGTCGGCCTCTAAATTGATACAGCAGCTGTTCAATCACACAGGTACGTGACGAAGCATCCCAGAGTGCCGCCCAGCTCCTGTTGTTTGACTAGCACACTCCTCCATTCACGACTGTCGGGACTCTGTCACCTCGCTGTCTGCTCTGTGTTGTGACTACACAAAGACCCCGAGAAGAAAACTGTCACCATCAGCTCCAATTTGTCAGTTCGCCGTGGATTTATGCAGGAGCTTTGCACCTCCCGCTGAGTTTACTCAAGCAGTGTTCAAACAAAATTACCGTCGCAATTTTAATTCTCACGGCAGGAAACTTCACACTGCTCCACGATGACGGGGGCTGGGAGCATTCTGGTGAAGGTCTGAGAGGTCACGCAATTCCCTGGATACACCGAGAATATAATGATACATAATTCACCCGCGATTAATTAATTACAGTCTGTCATCACCTCGAGCAAATGTCTTAATTGTAAGGGAGGACAAGGTTGCTAAGGCTGCAGGCAACACACTGACTGAGCCAGAGAATTCTTAATGTGGTTCCATGTATTTCAGAACACCAAATGCTGAGTCAAGGTTAGATAACATATATATATACACATATACATATATACATACATATACATATACACGGCAAGGCATATATACATATATACACATACACATATATACATACACACACATATATTTATGTCAACCTGAGACCAGAGACAAAATGTTAACTGTTGACTTTATTCCGACAACAAAGACCTGTGGCTATCTGACCAGAATCTTAAATGTTAGGATATGGACCAGTTTCATAGGTGTTTGTTCATTTTGGTATTAAAAACAAAATAATCTCATTTACAGAATTAAACATGCCAAAATATTTATGCTTTTACAAGAACGGCCGGTACTTTAAAAACTGAATCTGCTGGATGTACTTTCCTGGCAGCTGACCTCCATTCATGGGTACTTCTGTGCAGATTAGACCAGCCTTGAGCCATGAATACACTTAGTGCATAGCTAGTACAGGAAAAAAAATAATAATAACAGTGAGTGCTTTTTTTTGTCCAACAGCTGATCCGTTCCACTGCTGCTCCGAGCTCTTTTAGTTTAGTTTCTACAGCAACCCTCACTTCTAACAGTGCGGTCTTTTCCCTCCAGCCCACAGTAACACGCATGAACACAGCATGTGTGTGTGCACGGCAAAACAGATTGGAGAGATGCAAAATGTCTCTGTATTTCAAGCACACAGTCATCATGTGCATGTTCAGATCAAAAAACAAATTCACATTTTCACAGAGAAAAGTACAGATTCCGACTGAACCAGGCGGCCACGATTTCAACACCGAGAAGACGCCTGTAGGTGTTCTACAGTATCAGTCGGCCAACAGTTTTATACATCCTCCTCCTTCCCTCTGGAGTCTACAGGTGGTGGACAAAAGACACAACAGGTGAAGGTTGGAAATAAACCTTTTAGTTCACTTAAGAAGAGAACAATATTTCAGGTGTATTTGGGCAAATTACCTTAAAGAAAAGCCAATGGTGTCTTTTTGTACTATATGTACTTTCTAGTATCCAGGTTTTCATCAACACTAGAACGAGACATTGTACAGAACAGATAAACCGTGTGTACTGGTACTAGCTAAAAAATGTTATTTTATCTACTCTTCTTCTACTTTTCTTAACATGTTTAAAGACTGGTGACTTTCTCAAAACTTACTATACAACAGGGGTTTTCAACCATTGGATGGCAGCCCAGTAGTGGTACATGTACGACATAGCAATAAGGGCTCTGCCTTTGTAGTTACACTGCATTTATCGTGATTGCAGTAAAAGCAGTGGGAGGTGATTTTTCACAAAAACTCAGGATGTCAACAGGTCTGGCTCTTTACACAACATCTGCCCTTCAGAGCTGCTCGCTTTTTTTGGCCCACTGCCTACTTCCAAGGTCCTCAACTCAGCCCTAGTCAGGTTCAAACCTACTGTCTGCACAGTTTGTGGGAAACTCACTCTAGAAAAATGTCCAATACTGAACTGAAGCTTTGCAGACATTCAATCATTTGTTTCTCTTTAGTTGGAGCCAATCTCAGCCAGTAGAGAGAAAAACAACCATTCACACGTACTCTCATAGCAGTGGTCGATTTAGAGTAAACGTTTACCTGATCCTGCTTATTTTAAACTGTGAGTACCTGGAGAGAATGTGCAACCCCCAAACGGAGAGGCTGAATAGATACTCTGTGCGTCGACTTAGTCTTTCAACTATTCAGTGGCTTTTAAAAGGGTGAAGATTAAGACATATTTTTGTACAAGATTTTTTCCACACGTGTCTCAGAATGGGTTCATCCCTCGGAGCATGCAACATCACAGGGAAAATGATGAAATCAGTGCAAGATTGTGTGACCAAGAAAAAAAAAAGCACTCACATCCAAATTATAAGTGGCACCAGCATGGATATGTCACATAAATATGGTAACTATGCACTGCCTGGAGTGGGAATGCAATCAACAGCGTGGTCAGGGTCAACGCTTGAAAAAAAAAAAAAAAAAAAAATCATGGTAAAATGCTCAGTTGAGTTAGATGTATGAATACATTTTACTTTTACGGAAGAAAGAGAAGAAGAGAAAAGAAAGAAGAAAAAAACAGCCTGTTCAGTACATAGTGTTCAGTAAATGAAAGCATTTGAAGTAAAGCATCCTTTTCAACAGTGCATAACCATCAAATGTATTAGAGAATGCACTTTTTGTGAAAAATCCAAAGTCAGAGAGCATGGAAGACCTTTATCTCCACCACACAAACTGGTTTCAGGCTAAGTTGGCTCCACTCAATAGTTTATTCTACTTGAAATGTATAGCACTATAATACATGAGAATATTCCCAAAGTACAGTATATGCAGCAGTAATTGGACACAGATATAATTTAGTATCCACGGTTCAGCTCTGTGCAGCTTTGACAGCACTTTTCCCATCAGGCCTCACTCCTGTTAACTACCGTGTCTCCTCTACATACAGTACAATAATTATACATACGAATCCATCTAGTTTTAGTTCCGGACAAGGAACAAAAAAAAAAAAAAAAAAATAACCACTGAGTATTACAGTAGTAATACAATGGGGAGTCAGCTACAGTAACAAAGTTCTGCTGTGTTTTCTCGTTGTCAAACTTGTCGTAGAGATAATGAGAGCAACTGCATCATATCAAACTCTGTCATGTCTTTACTGCAGTAACACAGTGAAACAGGGAAAAGGATGTTTTCAACTGGTAAAACAGCCACAAGTCAAAACTAGGACAACATTAATGATTTGTGAAATTAATCTCATTACATTTTTTTTTTTTTTGTATTATGACAAATGAGCAAAATGAAATAATTCCACCATCCATCCATCCAGCTTCTATCTCAAAGCCCAGCATGCATTGCTGGAGGTTTCAACTTACCTTTTTCAGGTGGGATGTCTGGCTTGCGTCACACTAGCATCATTGAGCCACCATCAAAATGATCGGGAATGACCACCAACTCTGTGAAGCAAAATTTTAAGTTATGAATCATTTTCTTGACATTTTAATTAGTCATGAATTAAAACAGGTGTGAAACATCTACCTGCTTTAGCAATATACATTGTAAAAAATAATTTAAAAAAAAACACCTAAAAAAAATGATAATATACCTGCAACTGGGATGCCAAAAAAAAGTTTTTTATCTAATCTCTAAAAAAACTATCTCTGCAGTAATAATACAAATGAGACCTAGTATTGTGGAGTACTGTTATTATTGGTGTTTATGGAATTTTCTTTTTTTTTTAAAAATATTGTTAATATTGTTAAAAGAAATTATGAACCACCATGAAATAATTTTTTTTCAACTCTGTAATGTGTTGTGTCAAATTTCTGCCTTCTAAAACAATTCTTCTGCAAGAAAAGAAGAAAAATCTGGTAAACAAACAGTTAAATTCCATTAAATAACAGATTTATTTTTTTTTTTTACAGTGTACAAAAAATGGTTTTGGTCATATTTAGGAATGTTAATTTATTTAGTGCTTCCTCATTTTTTGGCTTTTTGTTTTGATAAGGACTCTGACATCAGCCTTTTTAAAGAACTAAACTTAAAGACCTGCTATCAGAAACTTTATTGTTAGACTGAAATATTTCGTATAGGAGGTGTAGACTGCTTGAACTCCTCTGTGAACTTGCAGATCTAATCCATTATACATGGACACCATAATTAATACATGCAGTAGGAGCGCGATGCAAAAGGACGTATAGTCCCTGTCTGTCTGTCAGGTAGCAGTGAGTTAACTTTAAATGGACTGTCGTGTATAAAAATGAGGTAGCAGTGAGTTAAATTTAAATGGACTGTCGTGTATAAAAATGTGAACAAGTACATGCAGAGGTAAAAAAAAAAAAATAAATAAAAATAAGTCTCGAGAGAGCGGCAGAGTGAAAATGTTTGGCGCTGATGTTTAAAGAAGTCAGTGTTTAACACCTTTCATGAATAAAATGTGCAAGAGGCACCAGAGCAGGAGGAGCAGCAGTAGTGTTTTATTAAAAAGTATGTGAGGCATTTGTCATTTTCTGCTGCATATGGAAAACTCACAGCTCTGTTCTTGTAACATGTCAAATTCCTTCAAAGGCACAGGATCTTGGTGCTTCTAATGGTTTATTGTATAAAAGTAGAATCTGTTTTTCCCCCAATAATAAAACAAAAGTGTTTGTCAAAAATGTCCACCCTCTCACAGCTGGAACAAACAGAATCTGTTTGGTGCAGCAGGGACGATCTCAGTCCGACCACCATCAACAAACAACGTCTTTTTGTGCATAATGTAAAATTATAATTCGGTGTTCTCTCAGTATCGCGGTTCTCCTTTCACTCCCTTAGTGCATCGCGGATTTTTTTATTTATTTCAAGCTCGCGATATTTTACGGTAAACACTTTTTTTTAAATTTCAGTAACAATATAGCAAAAAATAAATTAAAAGACATCGCTGGTAGCTTTGTTTACCCAGAGGAGATCGAACACGCTCTTCTGTTCCTCACGCTTGGCTCATGCATCTCTCAGCAGCTCCCCTCGTCTGTCACTCGTTCACTTTGCTCTGCACCGTTGCTGTAAAGTTTGTGCTCTTGTGTTTGTTGTTTGTTAAGTTGACCCTATGTTTTATTCTCAGACCTCTGTTACGAAGCCCAAACGAAGACGCTGACACACATGGCAATACTTTGTGCCCGGCTTTCATATACGGTCTTTCCGTCTTGGCCAGTAAACACCCTCCGTTCACTCTCCTCTCTCCTTGGTCCGAGGAGAGGCTTGATTACTCCAATTGCGCTCACCTGCGGCCGTGGCTGCACTGCGTCATCACTCCCGTGCTCCCCCTCCTGCAGCGGAGTGTTAACATCCGCCGCGTCGTGGATTTAATTTATTTACGTAATATTTATGGCCTATATTTCCATTTTCCAACTCTAATGTGCATATACTTATGTGGGAAAGGGTAATACAGTCTACGGAGGGTTGAGAACAGTGTGGGGGAGTTTCGAACTATATACGGGAATTATATAATAACTATCTCGCCTCTACTTCGTGGATTTTCCCTTTTCGCGTTGGGTCTTTGAACGCAACTGCCGCGATAGGAGAGGGACCAGTGTACAATGAAATAAACGTCCCTTCTGTCTGTATCTCCTGCTAATCCTGACCTACTCAGCTCTGCAGAGTAAAATCGTTTTTATAACTGATGGGAATGATATATTTGACCAAAAAACAGAAAACGCTTTTCCCTTAACCTACAGTGGGAAGAGCGACAGATGAGTGAGCAGAGGGGATTCAATAAGGATTACACTAGATTTCTCAGGTACAAAACTTGTGATCTCTCAGTTAGCCAGGGAGAGCTGTGCACTAAATAATGGGAGTGCTTCGCAGCCCTGTGGCCAGAATGAATATTTGATCAGCCAGTTGGAGATTTCAATATTTAATTAGCCTGTTGCAGGTAGGTAAGGAGTGGAACCTTTACATGTTTATCTTTTCAGGAAGGGAGTCCTTTCACCATGTTGCTCTTTTCTGTCAGCCTTTATGTCCATTAGTGCATTGTTTCCCAAAGAGTAGGTCGCGACCCTCAGGTGGGTTGCAAGAGATTTTTTTGGGGAGGGGGTTGTTTCACGTCATGTTTCCCAGGAGTTTACTAATAATGTCTATTGACTTTGGTCATGAAGGTTTGTGACTTTTAAAATATGGGTCCCCAGAAAAAAAAGTTTGGGAAACACTGCATTACTGAACACTAGTACTTTGTCAGCTAGTAGAGCTAGAGCTAGTAGTAGTAGTTCTGAGCAGGTCAACGGTCTGTTTATCATGACTAACGACTGTCTAAGAGCTCATACAGTGAACTGTCAGAGCAGCAGGGAGTGACAGCTATACTGGTAGCTTTTGCTGCACCGGGATGAAGCATTTCCATGCTCACAAAGCAGACGTGCATGAGCGCTGCTCTACCTTGATGTGTTTTTGTTGTGCACGTCAGCAGGAGCAATGGAGTACACCGATGCTTTAGAGCGGGTGACAAGCGTGTACATGCACACAAACACACAGCTGTAGCGTTCTGCCTTGTCGTGTCATGACCTTACATCGCTTTGTCACCGCTGACACACAGTCGGTCTTCTTACTGTGAGCCCGGGAGTGTGTGTGCTGGAGTGGAACGTCCATAACTCTATAATACACTCGTCCCAGGTCAGGGACACCGGTGTGTGCACTCGACTGTAACCACACAATGCACCGAGATACAAACACACACTAACACTGTGAAATTGAACATCTTTCAACTCAGAATTACAGGTGTGAGGGTTGACAGAGTTGTTCTCTGACTAAAACTCTGATAAATATACGAGTGTGTGTGTGTGTGTACACTGCATTGCCTCTTATGTAAAACACATGCTTTGCATGTGGCTGTATGAGGGTATGCTAACAGACATATACAACACACACAAACACATATACATTCAGTATTTATTGAGAGGAGAGGAGAGGTGAGGAGAGGTGAGGAGAGGTGAGGAGAGGGGATGCAATAGTATTAGATGAGAAGAGATTTTTCCAAATCAGAAAAATGTACAGATTACAGTGGTAACATGGACAGAACAGAGTTACAAAATATATGAATAACACTAAAACTATATTTAGAAATATAAACAAAATATTGGAAAATATAACTACATACATAACATATGTATTAAAATATATCACACTAAAGAATACAGCGGCAGGATACAGAACTGTAAAAAGAGCAGTAGGGAAGCAAATAATCTGAAATAAGTATTAACGTGCAAAATTTAAATAAAACAAGTGCTTCAATACGACTCAGGTAGTAGAAGTAGCCAAGATACAATCTAAGAGATAAGTCAAAATAAAACAGGAAATGAAAAGAGGAATGCAGGTAGTATGGGGGAAACAAAGGAAACCAGGAAATGTATTTGCGTCCACCATTATATCACAGTTGTATTTTATCACAACACAACTCTTTTCATTGGGTCAATCGACTTCTCTACTACTCAAATATATGATTTGAAATATACAATTCAAAAATATAAATTTAGCCCAAATTATTCAGGTTTTTTATGTAATTTTTTTGAAAATATATAATTTCACTTTTCAGCTCATGTTGGTTTTAACATCTCGTGTACAAAATTTAACATATATTGACTTTATTTCCTTTAAATTCCCTCATTTTGCATTCAGTTTTTAAGCGACTTGCATGCTTTCAATCGTACACATGAGAAGATTCAGGTGTTTACAGCAATGCAGAAGATTCTCCTGCATTTGTGCCATTCATCGATGACCTGGCCACACAATATGGCCACGCACTCACACACACCTTTGACTGTAAAATGAAGCGACATGTAGAGTCAAAGTCACAACCTCTACATCACTCCTCTGACCAGTGCACTGGCCCTTAAAGCTACAGACACAGCCCACTTGTCTCAGTCCGTCCTTCTTAGGCGTCTTTTTATTTTTATTTGGTGTCTTATCGCTGTAGTTCTCGCTTGTTTTCTCTTCACTCGTGTTAGCTTAGCCTCGGTCATTCATTACAAAGCTTGGCTTTCTCCCTCTGCAGCTCATCTCTTGTCTTCATTAGCCAGTGTGACATTGTAGTGAAAGTTTCACTCTCATGTAGAACTCTATCATGAGCGGAATCAATCATCTTCTGCGGGCCGTGTGCGGCAGCACGTACATATTAGAGAGAAATGCCTTCAGAAATGGATAGCGAGGGGAAAACGAGCGGAAATTTGTGTACGTGACCTCCTCTCCTGGCTGCCTGACGGAATGGGCAAAGTGCTGCCTTGGCCTGGGTGGTCGTTGCAAAGCACTCAGCCATCCATCGACCGACAGCCATTGATCTGCTAAATTCAATGACTCACTAACTGCTCAGTATGCACTCCACATGCATGTACATGCAAACCCAGCTGCTCTGCGCAAACAAGGGCATGTGCAGAACCCCGAACAGGAAGCCGTGTAAATGTAATTACCGATTCATGCAGTTATGGTTTATGTTTATGTTTAAATGTAATTGGTCCAGATTGTTAGAGCTGGCGTACTTACACACATATGATTAGTTAATGCAGATAACTCATTTTAACCCACAGAATGTGAAAATAAAACCAGCCTCATACACAAGACGTTAAGCTGTAACACTGACTGACTGACTGAACATCTATGCACTCATTTGGGAGGACTTCCAAAAAAGTTTCTTGTTTTTTTTAAATTAAATCAGTTACAATAATAAAAATCACAGCTTTTGTTTGAGATAAAAATGTGACTTTGGGTCCAGATCTGGTTGGAAAGGTTTTAAGAGATCCTAAATAATTTAATAACTATGTTTATGTAAAATGTAGTAGTACTACTCTACCCTGGAGAAAACAATTTTGAGATTCAGGACATAGGATATGACAATGGGCCCCTATGTATATGTTAATATGATATATGATATTATATTTAAATCTTTCAGTCAGGGGTCCATAGAATTGTCCTAACATCCCCCGCCCCCATACAGTGCCACTGAGTGAGTGTGTGGAAACATTCTATCAAAGGCTAGGGCTCTGAAGATCCTCAGACAGCCTAGCCACCCCGGACGCTAACTCTTCTCTTCTCTGTCATCAGGCTGTGTCTCTGCCACCCAAGAACCAAGACAGAGAGGATGAAGAAAATATTCTTTCTCCCAGCTGCTCAACATTGGAAATAAAAATTAAACTCCTATTTTGCACAAACCTATCACAAACCTTTAACATGGACCAGTATTGCACAGTAAGATTCTCATTCTCTGTTCGTATAACATTCTTTAAAAAGTTATTTAAAAAGTTATTAAATATTTATTTTTATGAATCTTTCTGTCAAAATGTGAACTTTTTGTGTCATTTTCGGTCAAAAACAAAAAAATGGTGATGGACATCTTTGTAGTTAATCGTACACATAATCGTACACAATTATTTCTCAAAATTGTATCTTTTCTTACATGTTTCTCATTAAAATAGGACATTAAGAGAACATTTTTAGAAATTCATTTTTATGAAATTTTTTTTGTGATCCTTTTGTGTCATTTTTGTCAAAAACTTTTGACAACATTTTATCGTTTCTTGCATGTTTCTCATCAAATAATGGCATTTAAAGAACATTTTTTGAAATTTTCTTTATTGAATCTTTTGTCAAAATGTGAACTTTACGTGTCATTTTTGGTCAAAAACTAAAAATATTTGATGGGAATTTTTGTAAATTTCTTTTTCAAAATTGTATCTTTTCCTGCATGTTTGTCATCAAATTAGGGCATTTAGAAAACATTTTTAGAAATTTATTTGTTAGGTTTTCTTGTGAAACATTCAACTTTTTGTGTTGTTTTTTGGTCACAAACTAAAAAATGTAACGAAATGTAAATTTTAATGTAAATTGTAAAATTATTTTTCAAAATGGCATCTGTTCTGGCAATTTTTTCATCAAACTAGGGCATTCAAAGGACAAATTTATTTTATTAATTTCTTGTCAAAATATGAACTTTTTGTGTAATTTTTGGTCAACAACTAAAAAATGTTGATGAATATCTTTGTAAAACTTTTTTTCAAAATTGGATCTTTTCTTGCATGTTTCTTATCAAATGACAATTTGATAATTTGACAAATATTTAGACGACATTTGTAGAATTTTTTTTTATAAAACTTTCTGTCAAAATGTGAACCTTTTATGTAATTTCTGGTCAAAAACTACAAAATATTGATGAAAACATTTGTAAAACTATTTTTTTTAATGCTATCTTTTCTTGCATGTTTTTCATAAAATTAGGGCATTTAGAGAATTTTTAAAAAAATTAATTTTGTTAATTACTTTTGTCAAAATGTGAACATTTGTGTCATTTTTGTTCAAAAAGTACAAAATTTTGACATTTGTAAAATTATTTCTCAAAATTGTA
>NC_024322.1:10737581-10738330 GCF_000523025.1 Cynoglossus semilaevis
TTTATATGAATATTTGAATATTTGAACATTTAAAATGCGTTAAAATGCCTTAATATTTGCCTTGAGGATGCTGATGGAGAAGTACAGAGAAGGTCAGAAGGAGCTACATTGTGTATTCATAGATTTAGAAAAGGCATATTGAGAAAGCCTCGAAAGCCTTTTCCAAGTCCACAAAACACATGTGGACCGGTTGGGCAAACTCCCATGGGGACCAGGACGAAAACCGCATTGTTCCTCTTGAATCCGAGGTTCGACTATCGGCCGGATTCTCCTCTCTAGTACCCTGGAATAGACTTTTCCCGGGAGGCTGAGGAGTGTGATCCCCCGATAGTTGGAACACACCCTCAGGTCTGCTTTTTTGAAAAGAGGCACCACCACCCCGGTCTGCCAGTCCACAGGTACTGTCCCAGACTGCCACACGATGCTGCAGAGACGTGTCAACCAAGACAGCCCCACAACATCCAGAGACTTGAGGTACTCAGGGCGGATCTCATCCACCCCCGGCGCCTTTCCACCGAGCAGCTTTTTGACTGCCTCTGTGACCTCAGTGCAGGAGATGAGAGGATCAGCTGCTGAGTCCTCAGCCTCAGCTCCCTCCGCTGAAGACGTGTCAGCGGGATTGAGGAGATCCTCGAAGTATTCCTTCCACCTCCCGACGACATCCTCAGTCGAGGTCAACAGCTCCCCCCCCAACCAGACTCGGTAGGACTCCTTCTTAAGCTTGACGACTTCCCTTACCTCCGGTGTCC
>NC_024322.1:10738423-10763865 GCF_000523025.1 Cynoglossus semilaevis
GGGCACACTGGAAAGCGGACTTACGTCGCTTGTTTGGGCTGAGCCCAGCCAGGTCCCTCCATCTGACCTCGACGCACAAAATTAGAATTTTACCGAAAAATTTGGATTTTACCGAAAAAATTCTCAATTTGTATTTCTAAAATATTTCTCAAAATGCTCTAATTTGATAAGAAATACGAAGAATAGATCAAATTTTGAATTTGTTTCTCCAAAAATTTTCATCAGATTTTTTCCCCATCTGTCATCAAATTTTAATTAATTAATCAATTAGTCGATTAGTTGATTTTAACCAAGCTTGACAGACTTATTTGTCAAAATAAATGTATATGTAAAACCTGTATGTAAGTGCACAGCACCACAAGTCATGGGGGAAATACTTTTTCATACAATTTATTTCAAATTATTTATTTTAAATAAAAGCACATGGATTTGTTTTACTTGTGTCCTAAATAAAATGGAACTGTGCTGGAAATGATGAAATACAACAGTAGGCTGTACAGTCTATAGGAAATGGACAGAACTATCCTGTTTGTAAGAAACTCTGTATAAAGTGTAAAGGAAAAAATGATTCTGCTTTTCACTCTGATCTACTAGTTTCAGTTATCCTTCCATTTATCCAACAGAACATGATGTTACCACTTCAATATGGGAGCCTATTGAGAGAACAACTGACAGTAAATCATGACAGGAGGAGGCACAATTGTGACTTACCCACACACCTATGTCCATTTCCTTTATACAGTTTAGTTAGTTTAGTGTCATGAGGATGACACTGCGGGTCGGTCAATACTCCATGTTTATGTTGAGCACAGTCTTTAACAAAGCCTGTATATATAATATATATTTATATAAATTTATATATAAAGTCTTTGCCTTTAGTGTCCATTTGAACAAGTTTGCTTGTACAGAAAGCAAAGGTTTGATTTGTGTGCATGTTTCGAAACTACAGTTTTCAGCTCTCAAAAAGTTTTCTGAAGGATGAGCCAATCTCCTGGATCATGTCTGAGGTGGTCGTGGACCTGCCATGTTGCTGGAATGCTTGTCTGTTGCACTGCCTGGTAAGTGAACAGGCCCCAAATGCAGCCACCAATGAAGGATTTATACTACAAAAGTACAAAAAACACATACATGACCATGCTTATTAGTCAGAGACTTTAAATTAAACAGTTTTAACAGTGTAATCACACAGGCAAGCTTTACCTTTTAAGAGTTCCAGCTGCAGACGCAGCATAGGCCCAGTGTGCCAGCACGCCTATGGATCCAGACAGGAGATCACCTTGTCCACCACATCTTCTTCCACTGCCCTCGGTACTGCAAGAGATCACTGGAAACACAAGGTTACAACTTCAATGCCTTATGATCACATATTATAAGTGATTATAAGCTTAAATTAATAATAATAATGAGCTTGTCTTTTACCTTTGCTGCCGTCTGTAATGAGATCTTGCTTCCCTTTCAGCACCAATGTCAGGTTGCCCATGGCCACACTGAGCTGCAAGATGCTGCGCTGATGATCACTGCTCTCCAAGGGTTCATGGTGCTGCAGTGGCAACACAGACAACATGTTAATACCCCTACAAAAATAAAGCCCAGGAGGGTTGATAATTGATAAGTCAGGGGCTGACTGGAATCAGGAGACCCACCAGTGCCTCGTACAATCTTGTGAACTCCATAAAATTAGGTGTCAAGATGCCCTTGTGGTACCCTTGAATAACAGTGGGTCGTTGTGTAACCAGCCATAATCCATCCTGTTTAAAACAAGTAAGACCCACACACACACACACACACACACACACACAGAAAAACACTCAGCAACTTTCCAAACAAAATTCCATTTGTTCAACAGTGGGAGCTTCATGTTATTAAGACTTACTGCATCGATGATGATGGGAATATCTCTCGCTTTGGACTTTTCTATCACCTCCTAAGTGAATGGAATAAACAGACAAAATATAAAGTTGCACCTTGGGTTTTTCCGATGAATTTGCTTTGATTACACTGTTAAAGATTGCTACTAAATATTTTATTTAACTGCTACTGTATAAATGCTGATGTTTATAGTAATTTTTAAGGAAAGGAAAGTGAACTACTTGTCATAGTGACACAGAAGGAAAATGTGACCTCTGCATTGTACCCATCACCTAAGTGAGCGGGGGGCAGCTGAAGCACCTGGGGAGCAGTGCTCAGAGCACCTCAGTGGTAACTTGGCAGCTGGTGGACTCGAACCTGAACCCTTCCAAACTCAAGTCTGCTTCCTTAACCACCAAGCCATCACTGCCCCGCTGTAACTCTATAACTGTATAGGTTAAATATTTATATGTAAAAATAAATAAATAAATAAATAAATTTTTACAGATGTCAACCATGGCTCAACAGCAACATACTATACTGATAGGTTCCTGAAAAAGTCTTCAAAAATAAAGCTTTCTCAAAAATGAATAGAATTGCACTCTTTTGTATTAAAATGCGTATCTAAGACCATGTTTATGATTAAAATAAAAATAAAATTCTTTGGTGCATCAATGATAAATCGGTATCATATACCGTATATATATATATGTATATATATATATATATATGTATATATATATATGCACTTTAAATAATCTTTAAAATACTTAGAACATTGTGCTAATGCAAGAGGCAGTTCTTTTAAAGTGTTGTTTCCAGTGCTGTGTTGTCCACATACCTGTGTTGTTCTCAGCAATAAGTCTTCTCTGCCCAGACCAGGTCCTACCACTAGGCCATGGAGTCTCGGAAGCCACTTTTCAATTTCCTCCACAGCATTAGGACTGTCCCTTGATGCAGAGAGAGACAACTGTTAATTAGATAGTAAAGAACATTCTCATTTTTCTATTTTTGTGCCTTGTTTGCAGAGTAAACCTATTTGACTAATGTTACCTATTGGGGAAAAAAGCATGGAAACTATATACATTACTGCAGTTTACCGAATGTGACCGAAAGTTAAAGTATTCATCTGAGTTCCTGTTGTGTGACAGATGAAAAATGTAAAACTGAAGTACAAAGGTAAGTGTTTCCATTTGGGTTTCAATGTTACACACATACCCGTAATCAGTTCCTGAAATTAGAGTTAGTTAATAAACGGTAAAAAAATTTAGAAAATTCTCCACTTACAGAACAGGATGGACTATGAGCTCAGGGCTGTAGGATTTAATCACAGTAGCAGCATCTTTGGTGCAGAACACATGAGACAAATCAGCTCCCTGGTTAAAAAATAAATAAATNATACATAAGAAAGCAGTCAAAAAACACAAAACAAATGGAATAAAGAGTTTTAGGTTAAAGCCACAGTCTGTTAGAATCAGTATTTACCACTTTGAGTGCAGCAATAGCAGCAAAGTATGGAGCTCCTGTATACCTGTATGAAAGTTGGAGACAAAATAATAGGGATAATATTAGGAGACTAATACAATACATGTATTTTGGATACAGTTTTTGTCTGTGACACATACTCTTGGCAACCTCCAATGATTCCAATACGTCCATCTTGTCCCTTGTGCTTCTTGGAGTTCAGAGGAGGAACTATGGTCTTAACTAGTGAGACAATGTCCTCCTCCATGCCTTTGTGTGATGTAGTCCCCAAACTGTAGCAGCGTTCCAACACTGATGGAAAGAGGAAAGACAGAAATGAATACACAAGTCAAAGTTTGCATCTTATTTTATATGAGCAGTAACAATGACTAAACATTATAAAAAAGTGAATTATTATATACACAAAAGAATAGATTAATGAACAACTGGTGGGGTGAGTGAGCCACCGCTGAGTCGCCTTTCTGCTGAGCTTCTCTTTGCACATTCCACGCCGAGGTTTCACGTATCAACAACATCAATACCTAAGGCCTGGGGGTCTGGGTCCAACAGTTGACTCTGTTGGGGAAAACGGTCTTTCAAGGGTGAAGAGTGTCTGATGTGACTGGATTGGCCACGTGAGCATGATAGAGAGGGGCTGGAGTAAGATGGCGGGCAGGTGCTGGGACTAGTCTTAGAAGGGGTGGCAGCAGAGACGGGTTTAGTGGAGGAGGAGATGCTGGAGAACATCTGTCCAAGCATCTGGAGCATGTGCAGCTCCCGAGTGTGCTCGGCCTCTCTGCGGCATTCTTCAGCCTGAAGGCGCTGTTCCTCCATTCGATAGAAATTGTCCTCAGCCTGTGCACTTTGCTCCAGGAACTGCTCCATCAGCTTCTCCATGGGAAAGTTTGCACGTCTTTTCCTGGGTCTTTTAGTTGCCTTGGTAGAGAGAGTCGCAGTTGACTGACTGCTGTTCTGCGGTCTGGCCGGGGTGCCTTGAGGAGAGAGAGGTGAGACATGTTATTTTTAAGAAAATTCACCTGGACTAGGATTGCAAAACCAATAAATGCATCATTGTTTTAGATAAAATGAATCATTTAACTGAATTTTCAAAACTGTTCTTAATTAGGGGTGTGTATTGGCAAGAATATAGTGATACGATTTGTATCCAGATATAACTATACAATATATTGTGATATACCACAATGTTATGGGCACAACAATACATTGAGTAAACACACAATGTTGTTACATGCCTAACATCAGGTTAATAAAATTTGAACAGAGGGATCTACATTTGTAATCACTTGAGAATAGAAACTACATAAAATGATGGTAACAGTAATTGTTAATAAAAAATTAAACAGTGCTGTAGAATATCGATATGGTATTGTGAAATGTCAGTGTATTCGTTTTTTATTCTTACACACTTATGTTTGTATTTTCTTCAACATATATTAAGTTACTGTATCAAGACAAGCAGTGTGGAGAGTGTAAGACTCAACTAGGAATCACATTTTAAGTATAAGAAAGTGGTGACCGTTAGATTCAATGTAGCTGTAGATCTTTACCTTTACCATTTCTACCCTCACATGGAGGAACCATCACTAAAACTAAAATCAAAATGTTCTGAGTTTACTTACAGTAAAAAAAATGTAAAACATGTTAATAAAATGACATTGACATTGAAATGTAAACAGCCATATCCCTAAAGCATATGAATTAAAGTCTACCTAACTGATATCTAAAAGTGTACCTAAAACATTTCTTCCTCCCTCAAATGAAATATCCAAACTGTATTGAAATTTAAACGCACACTTTGAATGCTCACATACAGGTTTAAAATAAACCAAGCAAAAAAAAGTGAGTAGAGGAGGGACTTACTGTTGTTTCCTACTGTGACTTTAACTGGGACAGGAATGGGAATGGTGGGATATTCCAGCTTGACGTGAGTCTCTGCAGGATAAGGACAGTCCCCTGTGCTCTCCGTGAAAGCGTCCTGAGCATCCTCTCCATCGTCATCCATGCCGTCCACGGCCTCCTCTCTCCCCGCCCCGTTGTCTATGAACTCATGTGGGTCTAGGACGGGTCGGTTACTCAGTATTCTCTCCATTACTTCATAAAACTTGCAAATCTTGTGATACTGGCCATTGTTTCGTATATTTCCCTCCTTGGCCAGCAGGTACTGTCTCTTGAGGCTTTTAATGCGCACCCTACACTGTTCCGGCGTCCTCTCGAAGCCCATGGTGCCCAGCCTCCGGGAAACATCGCGGTACACGAAGCTGTTACGGAAGTTTCCATCCAGCGCCGTCTGGATGTCCTGCTCACCCCATATGTTCAACAAGGTCCTCGTCTCCACATCCGACCACAAGAAGCCCCGCGTTGGGTTCGCTTGCATTGTGGATGAGCGTCAGGAGTGACCGGACTAACGACAGAGAGGGGAGCTGGATGGGGATGTTTACACTGCGGATTACAACAGACGTCTGCTCCCCTAGAGCTGTATCAAAGCAGCCGGGCGGCGCTTTACAAAAGCTACGTCAACAACGACGTCTGGCTCCCACAAGGACTTACCGGTGTATAAATAATAGTTTTTTAATCTGCGAACCATTCTAATACGATGTAAATATTTACTGTTCCTCCCTAGCTAAACCCCGTTTGTCTCAGTTTGTCCTTTGACGTCGCTGGTTACGTCGTCAGGACGTGGACACGACCTGACTCGGGGTCAGTCTCTCAAAACCCTGTTAAACCCCAGGCTTTAGCTGACATGTAGAAAAACTGACCCCTGATCAGTCCTATTTGGGTTCACTGTACATTTCCCCACCCGTTTCCAGGCCTTGCCTGGTGTCTGTAGAGTCCTAGAGCCCTCAAACTATCAAATTTATGATTTATCCTTGATGATACACAACCATGCCTTTTAGACTCCAGAAGCTTGTAGCTAAGCTAATGTTACTACAGTTCGAGCACAACAGTGAGATAAAACGTTTTCACGCTTCTTTCTCTTTACCTGTCTCGTTCATAAAGACCAATGTGGCGATAATCGACAGTACTAGTGTGATAAAGAAAAAGGCGAATGTCTGAATCTGTTGCGACATGCTGTTATTCTCTCCCTGCTATTTCACTGAAAACACGGACACAGCACTCCTTACCTAAGCTTGCAGCGGGTTTCAAAGCTGTCAACTGTCTACACACAGTCCTGATCATGTGGCGCCCTACAGCCAGTCTTTCAACAGCTACTAAATTCCTATGCTGCCTTCAAAAGGGCCTTGGACTTTTATATCTCGGCAGGTGATGGCCAAACGACTGGCCTTTGGAAAGGAAAATGCTGTCAATGAAACCCCGGAAGAAGACCGGAAGTACTCCGCTGGTTTCGGAAGTGTCTGTGTATCTACAGCGTAGAAGTCTAGTGGAAAATACTTTTATCTCAACTTCTTACTAGTGGCGGTTCCTGGTCTGTGAACAATGTTTTTATTTAATTATACATTCTGCTCCCCGTGCTTAAATGAACAATGGTTAAAAAAACAAACAAATGTGATAATTACACAAACGAACACAAGAGTGCTGTTTTTTATGTAGTATACTTAACATTTTTAAACCATGCAGTTTGTCTACTCATCGTCCAAAAGCCAGCTTCCATGGGAGCAGAACTTTGGTAGATAGATATTACCTTTGTCAAAGTCAAAAGGTAGTAATATGAAGTGATTTTACTTCTAACAATTTAAGTGCTATTTATGATCCTTTATTGGGAGAGCCTCAAGTAATCATCAAAACGCACTTCTTGGATTACATCAGACCGCCCAGTGACCACTGGAAAATCCACAATTACAACTTCCTGCAGTGTATTGCATGATTAAAATGCGTTTTACTAAAACAGAGAACCCAATTCAGAAACATCATAAAATATAACACATATTTAATTCATGATTTAATATTTAGTTGGGGTGGGATATCTGCCTGCACACCCAACTGTGGGCAGTTTGGTCTAAATTGTGAAAAGTGGGTCATAGGTCTGATGTCTTGTAACTAAAAAGTCATCCCACCATGACGTTCCAATGTGACCAAGTTGGACTACAGCTGGTGGGCATTATTCCCTAGATTGTAACTTGTAGGTACTAGAAATCTCGCATCTTTATCAGGATCCCCCCTCACCCCGTCCCCCATCACAGATTGCACAAAACATTGAAGGATGTAACTATGTAACTAGCTCATGAACCTAATGAAATAAAAAAACCTGGACTTTTTAATTGACGTTTCCTGAGTACTAATTGTTCACAAAATAACACTGACATACGACGACGTTATGACATTCACGCCTGTTAGACCACACCCAGGGTTAAAACTTAAGCTCCAGTTTTTTTTCTTCACCTACTTCCTGTTTTACCTCGGCTACTTTTTGAACTTTACAATGGTGGCTAAGACAACACTAAAATAGTCACCTCGTCCCAAACTAACTGTTGCACTCGAAATGGCGCTTGACAGCGGGATTTGCGGAAAGAATAGTGGGATTGTTTTCAGTTAGGCCGTACATAACTCCATTAAGTTTTTAACCGAGAAAGGTAAAAACAAATTGAGCTTTCCCTTGTCGCGGGACTCGACCGACGGTCACCGTTATCATCATGCCGGAGGCTTCTAAGATGAAGAAGCCGGACGTAAAGGTGGTCCTGCTGGGAGACATGAACGTGGGGAAGACGTCGCTTCTCCACAGGTACACGGAAAGAAAGTTTAAAGACACCATCAGCACCGTTGGGGGAGCGTTTTTCCTAAAACAATGGGGACCTTACAACATCTCCATATGGGACACGGCTGGTAAAATGATCTTTTTTCTGCTCTTATCAAGAATATTTTTTATTGCTTTAGTGGATTTGTTTACCTGATAGCGCGTGATTCCAAAACCTGGGGCAATCAGTGACATGTGACCACATAAAAGCTAGTATCAGGAAAATAAGAAATATTTCTCGGAAAAACAAACAAACAAAAAAAAAACATGTAAATCCGGTAATCAAGGAGTTTGGATTTTATTATACAGCGCAAGTCGTTATGACCAAAAACCCTTAAGAGGCTGCATGGCCTGTGACCCACTGTTGCTGAGGCAAAAAAAATCCAAAATTTCGAAAAGTAATATTTTTTAAGTGACTCATTATTTAAGATATAGTAAGCCAATAAGATAGCTTTCCAGGATTGTGTAAACATGTATTTTTGAAACTTGTATTTTGCAAATTCACTTCCCACTTCGAAATGACCTCTAGTCTTTAGTCAAAATTCAACAGACTGCTTCATGAGAACATAAAGCAGCCTATGCAGGCTGGTACACTGTGTTTATCCTGTTCCTCTTAACAGTCACATGACAGGCTTACTACAGGAAGATTTGACTCCCATGCCTCTAACTCAAATTTCCCAGGGTAGCACAATCGTTTAATTTCCAGTTTGTGAAAAAAATATTTTTAAAAAAATTCTGAGATGATATTTGTTGGTTTTCCTTTCTATTTTACTATAAAAAAAATAATACAAAATAATAACAACTAAAGGTTGTAAAAGTCATTAGATAAGATGAAACCAGACATCATTGTAGTTAGAAATAAAAGAAATAAAGTCATCCAGAAAAATAGAAATAATAATTTGTTATGCTGAATAGCACTTGAAAAATACTTTGTCATTCCGTGACCTGTTATCTCAGTCTATAAAACTGCATTTGTTGGCTTAGCATGCAGGCACACACACACAGACACACAGTGATTCCATTCAAGAATCATGCATATTTCAACAACAAGGGTTGTTTGTGTTTTCTAAATGCCAAGTCTTTAGCACAATTTCTGTCTGTTTTGCTTTTCCTGTATTGCTGTTTGTACAGTGTACTGCGTTCTGATGGCCCTGGGACTATGAGTAGTACTTTAGTAGGTGTCCTGGATCTCATTGTGTCTCCCACAGGTCGAGAACAGTTCCATGGTTTGGGCTCCATGTACTGTCGAGGTGCCTCTGCCGTCATTCTCACCTATGATGTCACCAATTGGCAAAGCTTGGCCGAGCTGGAGGAGCGTTTCCTGTCCCTGACCGACACTGCCAACCATGACTGCATTTACGCCCTGGTGGGCAACAAGGCTGACCTCACAGACCTTAAAGCCCAGCTGCCACTGGACTTGAGCGGAGGTTCTAAGGATCGGACTGAGTGTGAGGGGGACAGGACAGAATCAGAGGTGCTGTCTGCATGTCCTACACCTCCAGCCTCTCCTGCGTCTCTCTCTGGGACGGGCCTACACAAACAGGTCCCCCGCGAGGAGGCGATGGCACTTTATGAGAGAATACTGCGGTACAAGGGCCTGGATGAAAAGAGCAGCCTGCCTGCAGAGAAGATGTGCTTTGAGACGAGTGCTAAGACGGGCTACAATGTGGACACTTTGTTTGAGACACTGTTTGATCTGGTACTGCCTTCGATTTTGAGGAAGAGAAATGAGAATCTAGTGTCTCCTACAGTCGACTTGGAGGAGTACAGGGAGGCCAGTGCCAGGAGGGGTAAAACCTGCTGCTAAGATCTGAGTTTTTTTTTTTAAATGACTGTCATAAAGTCTGTCTAAGCACCAACTACTTACACTGTGATGGTACTACTTATTTGCTTAGACTGAGAGTCAATAGCAATAATCGACACTGCTTGGAGTTGAAGAATCTAGAGACACTTGTTTTGTCAAAAAGAAAACCAATGAGTATTGAGGGTTTTTTTTACCTTGTACTTTAAAACTTCCACCCAAAGATCCGTAACTGCACTTTTATTGTTGACTTGTGTGTGCTAAGAGCAAGCATACACAATTTAACTACTTTTTTTTTTTAAATTTCACTTAAACCGCACTAATTGTTTGCTGAGACTGCACAAGTCACTGTTTCTTGTAGTTGAACGATAGGATTTTTCCCTAATCACTAATTTTTTTTTTGACTTGCTTTGATACCAATCTTTGTACATCATTGTCACTTTTCTGTGCTTTAAACTGTGAATAGTAACAAACTCCTCTGATGAATTTTTTACACTTACTCTCATAATTACGTTTTTTTAAAAATATTTTGCCATTTGTCAGGTCGGTTAAATTGGGACAAATCATTGTGAGTAAAATGACAGAAAAACCACAAATCACATTTAATCCAATCTAACGTCCATCCAGTCCAATGACATTATCATGGTATGAAAAACAACATAATTACATTACATTTAAAACAGAATGGAATGAAAGCTTTCCATGGAAGCAGATGAAGTCGAATTAAAACGTGAGTAATGCGGTCAGACCTTAGAGCCAAACCCTGTTTACGTTCTGATCTGCAATTCAATAAAATGACTGTAGCATGCGTAACGTTAGATAAGATATACATGTAAAAAAGAACTCCCAGGTGAAGGGGTTCAAGTTCATTCAGCTGATATAAATACGAAGAAAATCAGTGCATCGTGTGAACATGTGCTGAAGGGAGAAACCACAAACTGCAGTCTATCTTGCAGTAGCTGATAGAAGCGAGACGAAGTAAACTGACGTGGTATAAAAACAGGTTTTTCAGAACAACAGGATGAAAGAGAGATAATACTGTCGATACTCTAATGGAGACACTGTAAAGGGTTGAAAAGCAGAGTTAGTGGTTTTTACGGTGGGATATATTTTTTCAAAAAAAATAAGAGAAAAATCCATAGAAAGCTGAAGCAGTGCATTAACAGACATCTTTGGTTTAGCTGAACTTACGGTATATCAGATCTCTTATCTATGTGGATAGAAGCTGAGGTAATAAGTTAAACAGTAAGCACCAATCTACATGTAACATAAAAATACCTTTCCGTAATGCTGTTAGCTTCATAATCGGGGCTCTATCTACATGACATGTCTGGAATCTGTGGGGAGAAAGTTTAGTTTTCATGTACATTAATTAGGTTGATGTTTGAAATTCCCCTTAGTTTGTTTGGTAACATTGTTAGAGAGAGAGATCTACGATAATAGACCACCGTCTATGGTCAAATCTGTTTATGCCTGTGACAACTTTTATAAGTTCTTCATGCAGACCTGGCAGCGGCTGATGCGTGACAAGAGCTGGCCTGCTTTAAGTGTCTCTGCTGATGGTTCAGCATTGAAGGACTGATCCACAGAGGTCAGCCAGAAGCTGTTCTTGTTAGCAAAGTAGTGGCATGTTCCTTTGGCACCGTTGCACTCAATGAACGGTGATGTGCGGAAGTCCTCCAGGCAAGAGCCTGGGGATGACAAGGACTGACCCCCGCCTTCGCTGCCAGCTGCTGTGTGCTGTACAGACACAGGTGGGACAACAAGGTGTTGGTTAACTCTGTTGATTCTGCTAACAAGTTGTGTTTTTTTTTTGTCCGGCACAATTTCAATTGGTTAATCTAAAAGTTCCAAGGCAAATAAATATATTTTTAATGCTAACACAACTACTTAACATACTTAACATAATCAAAAATAATAATTTAAGTCTGAACACTTCTACAGAATCCTCGCCTGCCATTCTGTTTGCTGATCGTCCTCGAAACAGGATCATTGTTTACACTTGTAAATTATTTTATATGTAGCTACAAATTAGCAATCATTAAGAAAACAAATGTGTAAATATTGTAAATAAAGTACAAAGTAACTTGCTACAGTGCAAATAAATGAAAAAAATTGACGACGATCAACAAAACCAATACTAACCATAAGGAAGGAGTAGCCGATCCAGAGGCTGCGCCAGCCTGCTGGGCACTGTGGTATGGTGATGTCCTGGCTGTGGACTGCAATGGCAACCGACGGAGCCTCGCACACGGAGCAACGGCTGATATACGGTTTGATCTCTCCTTCCTCCACAGGCATCATGGGGAGAGGAGCAGTTGTTGACAACCAGAAGGACTTGTCATTTCTGCTGGCGTAGTAACAAAGGTCCCCAGGGTTGCAGTAAAGGAAGGGCATGGTGTTGAACTTGGGCAGACAGGAGCCAGCCAATCCTGGAGAGGACAATAGATTGTATTACAATATAATGTTCTTTACTTTTCACACTGTTTAATTTATGGAGTATTATTAAGTTAGGAGCAGCAGTATCACCTGCTGTGTCAGTTATGAGTCACTGAGAGAAAGCAGATACTGAATAACAGCTGCACAAGATGAGGAGGATAATGAGGATTATTCGGGAACACTGACCTCAAATCTGCTTTATTTTAAGTTAAAGTGAATCACTACTAACACCAGTCCTGGAAGTGAAACCTCCAAATGGACTAAGGCTGAACAAATGTCAAAGGATTATTAACTTTTGTTGATAAAGGAAATGGAAAGTAAACTATTTGTCATTGTGACACAGCACACCACTGCACACAACAAAATGTGACCTCTGCTTTTAACCCATCACCAAAGTGAACAGTAGACAGCTTTAAGCGCCCGGGGAGCAGTGTGTGGGGACGGTGCCATGCTCAGAGCACCTCAGTGATAACTTGGCAGCTGGTGGACTCGAACCTGAAGCCGGACCCAAGTCTACTTCCTTAACCACTAAGCTACCAAGCTAATTTGTAGCTAAAACTACAAATAAATTCTTCAGCCTGATTCATCATAAGTTCCAAGGATTGATCCAGTAAATGTCTTGATATATTGCAGTTCTCAAACTTTCTGGTCAATTCCCACCAAAAGTATTGAACGAAAATCAAGTAACGACATATTTTATAATAAATCAATAACTTGAACCTTGAAAATCTACTGTTTGTCGTGCCTTACCTGTCATGTCTCCATTCCCCACTAGTGGGCCCACCCCTCACTTTGAGAAACACTGCTGTAAGGCAAGCCCCATAACAATCTTATAAACTTCATTCAAAAGTTTATCTGAACTTACCCAGATCCTGGTTATGGGCCTTTTCCTGGCCCT
Organism: Cynoglossus semilaevis; assembly: GCF_000523025.1. Classification (NCBI taxonomy): domain Eukaryota; kingdom Metazoa; phylum Chordata; class Actinopteri; order Pleuronectiformes; family Cynoglossidae; genus Cynoglossus; species Cynoglossus semilaevis. Next base: position 10,751,585 of record NC_024322.1, read on the forward strand.
CGAAGTACAGCAGACTGTAGCCGTCCCAGAGTTTGGACATACCCACGGGACACATGGGTGTGTGGTCAGACTGACTGTGTTTCACCAGTAAATAGCCAACGCTGACGCTGCGACCAGGCATGCCAGGTAACCCAGGGATCCCAGGTTGGCCACGCTGGCCTGTTGAACAGTGGGAGGAGGGTGATGTGTTACACAATTTAGTTTTATAACAATGAAGTGGAACACAGGACTGTGGATAATCCTAATTTTCTCTTTGAAAAAATGAGGGGATTATAGGACAAAACAGTTCTAAAACAGAATTATTCTAGTAATAAAATCTCACTTAAAACTACAAGACATATAAATATATATTTATATATGTATACATATACATACATTTATATTATATTATATTATAAATATTATACATACACGTGTCTTTATCTCTCTCTCTCTCTATACATATATAGATATATATAGTTATATATATATCTATATATATACACTTTTGTATGTACATACATACAAATACAGACAAATCCAAATGTTTGCATCTAAATGTTTCTTTAGTATATACTGTATACAATGGCATTTTTCCTTCTACTATGTATAAGAACCTTGTTAAATACTATTTAAAGTTGTCCCCCAGTGTCGGACACACCTTCCATGCCCTGCAGACCAGGATGACCCATTTGTCCATTGTGTCCACGGAATCCAGGCGTTCCTGGTGTGCCACTAATCCCTGGCATCCCCTTGTACCCAGAAGGTCCAATGAAACCTGCACATCAACAGTTCAATTTGATGTTTGTGAGCATGACATTTATTTCACACCTGTTTGATAAAAACAAACAAACAAACAAAAAAAACTTCTGCATGAAGGACATACCAGGATCACCAGGAGGACCCTGTACCCCAGGTTCTCCTATGACTCCACCTGGCCCTCGGATACCCTGTTGACCTGGATTGCCTCTCTCCCCTGGAAGTGTGACAGGGATTGCAGGAGGACCTTGGTTGCCTGGGATTCCACGAACACCTGCAGCAGAGATAAACTTTGTTGAGACCAAGATAAAGTTTGTGTGTTCTTGACTGAGACAGTTGACAAATGTGGGGCAATGTTCATTAAACAAACGTTGGTGTATTAATTAACCTGGTGGTCCAGACTCTCCTTTCGACCCAACTGAGCCTCTTTCTCCCTTGAAACCATTCATACCAGGGATTCCCATCACTCCTTGATCTCCTTTTATGCCTATAAGACAACAGTATTTGCAAAATGACACATAGTTAATGATCACTTAATTATTTTCTAGACTCTTTTACAATGTCAAGTACAGCTTCTGTAGTAATAAATGCAAAGATACGTTTTAAGGCTAATGCTTAATTCAGTAAATCCATGATTCCTACCTTTTTTCCCAGACACACCATTAGACCCCCTGTATCCATATGGACCTTGATCTCCTTTGAATCCTTTCCTACCGGGACCTCCTGGAAATCCGTTCAACCCGATTATACCCTTTTCTCCAGGTGGAGCATCAACACCAGGAAATCCTTTTGGTCCAGGGAATCCTGGGAGAAAAAAAATAATTTACAACAACCCAGTATTTCTCTTTTGGTTCAATGTATTTCAGTAAACTGTCCAGATTGAAGTGAACAAATATTGAATAGGCCAATAGTACATCAAATGTGTCCGTTGACATGAAACAGTTGGCTGTGTGTTGATTTTCACCACAGTACTGTAGTAACCTGTGTCACGAGGATTCTCTTTTTTTTCTTACCTTGTAATCCTCTAGGTCCTGTAAAGCCAGGGTCTCCACTTGATCCCAGTCTGTATGGGCTTCCATCTGGTCCTACTGAACCACGAATCCCTGGCAGTCCAGGATGACCTTGATCACCTAAATGCAACACGATTTTTGTTAGACAAAGCTCAGAATGTGTTTCTGTTTTTTACTATATGCTTTGATCCGAGGAGGTTTTTTAGCCCAATTTTGGATCTCCAGAATTGCCAGCTCACCTAGAGGGCCTTGGAACCCTTTCAAACCAGCTGTTCCTGGAAAACCTGGTTCACTGTTGGGGTCACCGCTCTCTCCTTTTTCTCCTGTGGCTCCTGATTCTCCAGCTGGTCCAACGATATCCAGACCTGATAGAACCAGGAAAAACACACATGGAGTCTTGTTCTTGTACTGACGGCACATTTTATTGAAACATTTTCTGGCTGAAACCAGGAAAAACACACATGGAGTCTTGCTCTTGTGCTCTTGTGACACAACACACCACTGCACACAACAAAATGTGACCTCTGCATTTAACCCATCACCAAAGTGAACAGTGGGCTTTAAGCACCCAGGGAGCAGTGTGTGGGGATGGTGCCATTCTCCAAGTCCGCTTCCTTAACCACTAAGCCACCAGTGCCCCAAAGACTAAAAATATAACAGGAAAATGCCATATGACGTTGTTTATGAGAATCGTGTTTCCATCGAGTCAGAAACTCATGGAAATTGATTTTTAGGTTTTAATTAAATTATGGATTTCAAGTGCAACATTATCACCATATTTAGTGAACAAAACGTGTTGAAGAGTTCTTTTGTGTTTTGTTAGTGTGGTTAAATACCTGGCGTTCCTTGGACACCCTTTTGTCCTTTTAATCCATGTAGACCATAAAGACCCTTCAAGCCAGGGAAACCTGCACACGTACAATGAAGAGTTGGTGAAATGTCCTGAATGTCTCTTGCAGCACTGAAAAAATGGCGTTCAGCGCCAAACCCCAAATATGCAAAATATGCAAAAGTAAAAAAGCATCTAAGTAAGGCCAAAGGTTCCAGGGGTTCAGAATAAGCACTAGTTCTTTGGCTCCAGTATTTTATTGATTTTTACATTTTACATGAAAAGTACTAGTACTACTAGTACTGACCCCATACCAGCTGGACACAGGCCACTGCCTTTAAATTGTGTAAAGTTTTGTCCACTGAACTAAACAGAGAAATGTAGCTGTTCTGTGGTAATCGTCATCACTTGGTATCTGCCGTCATCTGTCACTGTCGGCCTAATCCTAGTGTCCACGCTTGTTTGTGATTCTCTCACCTTTGTTTCCTGGAAGCCCATCTAAGCCTCGAGTTCCATCTTTTCCAGAAAATCCATGAAGGCCCTGTTGACCTCGGTTACCAAAAGTTCCCCTCTGCCCAACCGAGCCTTCAGAGAATAATTAAGCCTGGTTAAAATGTGATTCTGCTAGAATAATCGAATGAAGTAAAATTAAATTAGTGATTATTCAAGAGTGGAGTGAACCGAGACTCTAACCTGGGGGTCCTTGTATTCCAGGATCACCTGATTCTCCCTTCAGTCCTTCAATGCCATCAAAACCCACGGCTCCCGTCTCCCCCGGATATCCTTTTAATCCTCTGTGGCCTGTATGTAATATATTAAGTATTTTACATTAACAAGTATTTCACTGTAATCTGGTTTAAAGATTAAACAATATCTGCTGTAATATTCACCCTGCACTCCTTGAAAACCATCCTCCCCCCTCAGTCCCGTAGCTCCTAGTAGGTCTATCTGAGGACCTTTGTCACCTGTAACAACACGGCAACATTTGTCAGCACACTGGTTTTAAAATGACCTTTGAAACACTGATAAATGGGAGCTTTTACCTTTCAAACCCTGTTTTCCTGTCTCTCCCGATGCACCATACGCTCCAGGACCTCCTTTAATTCCCTGCAAAGTTATAAATGGTCAATTTAAACATAGATATTGACATTGCAACAAGGTTACCTATGGCATTAATACACGAATGTTTAAAATATTTTACAAGTAATTCAGAAACAGAACAATATAGAAAACAGTGTCCACTGTCACTATTTTCACTACGGTTACTGTTTTCTTCCTGGTTTTTGTTGTAGCTAATTTTTGTGGAAATGTCCATCATGTTCCTGATCAGGACAACTACCCACAGACCTTCATAGCTTTTGCAGTTGTTTTTACCTTGTTGCCTTTCATTCCTTGAAAACCAGAAATTCCACGATTCCCTGTAGGTCCTGGCATTCCCTTTATCCCTGGGAGCCCCTGTGCACCTGGATCTCCATGGATTCCTTTGACATGACTGGGGTCTCCAGGCAAACCGTGATACCCCTCACTGCCCGGCACACCAGGAAAACCTTTCTCACCTTTAAAAAAATAATAAATATTGGAACAGCTTAGGCCTGTGATGACTGACAAGTTCAGAGGAAAGTATCAGACTGCAGATCCAAACCTCTCGGTCCAACAAATCCTTTGCTTCCTTTGCTCCCACGGTTCCCCTTCGGACCCTTCATTTCAAACACAAGCTGCAAAGGGATTTTTGGTTTTTCCCCAGGTGGTCCAGTCAGACCCCTTTCACCTGGATGATACAAATGTAATATAAGTTAAGTTTATGTGGAATTTGATTTAAAGGTACCTGCCATCGACTAGCCTCACCTTTCTCTCCTTGGTGACCTGATATTCCTTTGGGGCCCAGTTGGCCTGGTACACCATCTTCTCCTTTGAGCCCACCAAAGCCCTTCACTCCTTGGTTCCCTCTTTTCCCCTCAAAACCTGACATTCCAGCAGAGCCCTTGTATCCTGAACAAAGAGGGTGAGAGTGAGAAGAAGTTAGTGAGGGTGAGAGAGAGACTATCAGAGACTTTGATTAATAAATCTGACCAAAACAATTCTAAAATTTCATTGAATTTAATTTATGGCATCATTTACAGAACAAACCTTTCATTCCAGGAAGGCCTGGCTGTCCATTTACACCTGGTAGTCCCGGGTTACCTCTGGTACCATACTCTCCAATCACACCATCACTACCATAATCTCCAGGATTTCCTTTTAAACCAATTGGACCTGGAGGACCTGGGTCTCCCACAGTGCCCCTTTCTCCAGGGAATCCTGGTGAGCAGGACAATGTGCCATGGACATCATACACGACCAAGAACAACTTGGTTGGGTGGAGTGATTTTTCACGTGTTTGACTTACCTGGCCCTCCGAAAGCACCATGAGGTCCAGGTGGACCTGCCTGCCCAGGATTACCAGGGTAGCCATATTGGCCAGCTGCCCCCGGCCTCCCTTCCTCTCCCTCCAGGCCTTCAGGTCCACGTTCTCCTTTATAGCCAATCATACCAGGCATGCCGCCCATTCCTACATAAATCAGTGCAAAACATCATTATATCCCTAGAGCAGAATTCTCCATTGTTTTCCTACACCAAAAAAAATAAAGACTGACATCAGAGTGAAATAGTATGATTAGCTTGATTTAGATAGAAAAATAAGCAAATGTAAAATTGAACTGCATAAAAGACAAAGTTCAGTGGAAAGCAAGAGAGAGTTTAGTTATTTACATATTTCATTTGAAATACTGTGTGTATTGGCATAAAAGCTCTTCTCCTTTACTATTTAGTTGGCTGTGCCATTTCCCTATTTTATATGCACTTATTTTGTGTCTGTTTAAGGAAATATTTGTTTCCTCTTTGCTTGAAATATCCTTCTGGAGTAAGTATTTTGTGATGTAAAACACTGCTATCTAATTAAATGCACATTTATTTTACATTTTTCCGTAGAATTATATAAATAGACCATTATCTTTGCATTGTGTTATGTTACCATGTTTTCAGGATTTGGTCAAAATGTAAATTCAATTCAAATAAAAAATCTGACTAACCTGGATAACCTTGCTTTCCTTGATCACCCTGTTCTCCTTTATTACCCTGAAACCCAGGGAGACCAGGGTCACCAGGGGGTCCGGGTGATGCTCCTAAGATGTCCCCGTGAAACCCCTTCTCGCCTTGTGACCCGTGCCGTCCATTAACACCAGGCAAACCAGGGTTTCCAACGGAGCCTTTGCTTCCAGGAACTCCCAGGTCTCCACGAGGACCAGGAAAACCTAAAATAATGGTAACGATGGGAAAAGGCAGTTACTGATAAAAGTGAAAGATGAAAGTTCATTTTTTATACCTCTTCACATCTATGGGTTGTTTATTTTTTTAGGCTTTTTTACCTGGGGGTCCAGTCTGGCCACCTATTCCATGCTCTCCAACTTCTCCTTTTTCTCCAGATATTCCTAATGAACCTTGTGGTCCTCTTTGACCATTCAGTCCTGATTTTCAAGAAATAACAAAAATTAGCATCAAATAATGTGCGACAATGTCAAAACACATATCCAATGACGAGTTACCTGGGAAACCTGGTAGTCCTTCTGGTCCTGGAAGTCCAGGTGGTCCAGGAGGTCCTGGATCTGCACTGCAAGGACCTGAAAATGCAATCCCATATATGGTCTTAATGACATGATCAGGGCTGTAAAAGGAGATGTTAACGGATAAACTTGGACTATTGGGGTGATTTTTTTTAACACTGCCCAGCGTGGAGTGTTTTTTTTTTTTCATCATCATTACATTAGCTCATGACCTCACACTCAAAACACTAAAATCCCATCATATTTTCATGCACAAAAGTCAAAAATCCAAAGCAAAGCTGTTATACAAGAGTTGTTACATTGAGAGCAATAAGGTGAAAAGGTTATGATACCAGCTACCTGTTACATCCACCTGTCCTCCATCTGCAGTCGGTCTACAGTCCCCTTTCAGTTGCAAATGAGAGAGTATGGAAGAGAGGCATTCGGAAACAGAGTTATTCAAAAGCACAAGCATTATTTCAAACAAGCTCAGCTGCGGCTGGTTTGAGGGATGCAGCTTCTGCATCAAGGAAACACAGCAGGTAAAGAAAGAAAAGTAAATAATACAGCATCGTATCATCATGCTTCCACGTTATGGCTTCACTGCTGTATTATTGCTTTGTACTGTAGAGTATTATTTGTTTTCACTGAGTCATAAACTCAAATGAACTCCTGTAAAAACAACAAAGCCTTGAAGAAGAAATAGTTTTTAAAAAAATTATGAAAGTAGGAAAATGGAAAGTAGGCATTGGTTGGCTGCCTCTTACCTGGACTGCCAGGTGTTCCAGGAACTCCAGGAAAGCCTGCAAGACCATCATCACCAGGTAGACCACGCTGGCCTTTTAGAGCCCCCAGTACCAAGCCAGGGTCTCCTGTGACCCCGGGTACACCAGGGCGGCCAGGAAGACCAGGAAAACCTTTTTCTCCACGTTGTCCCCAGAGACCTTCTCCCTGTGGACATGAACCATCACAGTCATTTTTAGATCACTGGCCTCATCTATTTTTTTAGCCATAGGTAGTGAATAAAAAATATCACAAAAGATGATTGTGATGAACTCACCGGAAGACCTCTGCTACCAGGGAGACCAGGAACCCCATTGAGGCCTGGAGCACCCTGGGAACCTGGCTGACCATCCAATCCAGGTTGTCCTTGATCTCCAGGATATCCTGTTTAGATCAAGCATCAGCAGACATACACATAAACGTACACATTACAGAGTTCATTATGGTCTGCTGGTGTGACGCAGTAACATGAATGGGATGGTGCACCTTTCTGATTGGCCACACTTGAGTATCCTTTCTGGCCTTTAGGACCAGGTAACCCACTAATTCCAGGAGAGCCCTATAATAAAGCACACAAAGCTGTAATGTCGAAGAATTAAAGTTAATAGAAATATGCAGGTGATAGTGCTTTCTCTTGGACTGTCTTACAGGGAACCCTTCATCGCCGGGGACACCAGGGTCTCCTACATCACCCTCCTGCCCAAATTCTCCAGACATTCCAGCATCCCCACGCTCACCAACAGGACCAGGTGGTCCCGACGGAGAGTGGACAATACTGCACTCACACTCCCCATGTTCACCTACATGGACACAACATTGTGCATAGGTCAGCATTTTTTCTTTGCAGAGACAAAGTATAAAAACCCAAAAAGTCAGCTATGAAGGTTGAAGATCTGTCTTCACTGAGGATTCTTTTTCTCTTACTTCACTAGTTTTTGTCTTCCAGACTAAAAAAGCCCTACACACATGAAACAAATCATGCCACCAATAACCATTTCATTATATCCAACATGTCACCTTTTGGTCCTTTAAAGCCAGCGTTGCCGGGTCTTCCTCTTACACCTGGAGCTCCCTTGAAAAACTCAAGCCCTAAGGATAAGGAGAGACTCATTTAATGATCCGCAGAGATCAAATAGAACCTAAACCACTTGGTCAAATAAAATTTCCCCATCATCTTAATGCAACACACATGTTCCTTCAGGTCCTGGAGGTCCTCTGGCCCCTGGCCGTCCATTGGCTCCAGGAGGTCCTGCAGTGACAGCGGGAATTCCTGGTTCACCCTGAAGGCCTTTGTCTCCTTTCTCACCCGGAAAACCAAAGGGTCCAAATAATTCAAACACTGAAAGACAGAAGAAAGAAGAAAACATAAAAATAAAAACATTAAATTCTTAATCTCGTGATAAAAATCAGTGCTTGGAACCAGTTTGATTCTTCATGTGCAAACCTAAACATGTCCTGCACCATCCTCATATACTTTTATGCCACCATGGACTAACTCATATATTACCACTTTGTTACTTTCTCTAGATTCATAAAAATCAGTGTATCATCTCTTGGGCAAAATTAATCTGTGGTGATCTTTTATTTTTAACAGAGACACAGGTTGCCTTGCTTACAGGAACCTTTCTGCCCTAATCTAGCCTGAATGATTCTTCTTCATTTTTTCTTCATCACACCTCAAACATTACAATAATTCCGGTTGGAAAATATTAAAACATTTTTTATAGCTTGCGGACCAGTTTTCAGACCTTGTACTTGTGAAGCAGAGGCAGGACGTCCTGGGCTTCCAGGGGGGCCTTGATCTCCTATTGGGCCTCTATCTCCATCTGGACCTGGTTCGCCAGGTGGACCAGATTGTCCCCCTAATCAGGTCAGACAAAGAAAGTTGTCAATTGAAAGAGATTTTATCAGACAATTTAAGGTAAGTGACCATTGGAACCATTTTTACATGTGTTATCTTCTGACATCAATGCAAGAATATAATCCCTTATATTTTCCTGAATTCAATTTTATTCATCCTAAAGTATATCTTAACTATTTACATTTTGAAGTTCAGTTATGCACCACAGTCCTTCCACGGCTGGGATTCAAACCAGCAACCCTCTGAGCATAAGCCTAAAACTTTACTCACTGAATCAATGATCATGTATTTGCCTGAACTGCACTGGTATGTCACAATTACAGTATATGTATGAGAACACATCATTGTGTCTCCATATCAGTGCTGTGTACTGTACTGATAGAGTAATAAATGTGTAAATAAAGAGGTGCACTGTGGGAAATAACCTAAAGCTGTGAGATGCCGCTGACTTTATTTTCACATGTTAATAACTAATTTACCTGACTGACCAAAAGGCCAACCAGATGAAATCAGTAATCCTGGCTCCCCGATGGCTCCCTGAAACACAAACCTACTGTCAGACATTTTTAATCCATACATTTACTCCTATAGATTCACTTAAATTACAAAAACCTGGATATAAAATAAAATGTAATTTTGTTTTATTAATTAAATAATGTTAATCTTATTTATTTCTTTATCTTTAAAAAAATGATATCAGACTAATTCTCACCTTTGGCCCCACTCTGCCAATTAACCCATCTTCACCAGGATCCCCCTGAAACAAGACTTGTCATTGTTAGATAACAGACAATATTAGTCTGAAAATATACTACAAACATTTTTTTCCCAGAAAAAGGTTCCAACTCCCACGACAATACTATGAAGTCAAATGTATAATTTAGTAATAATAATGTGAAAGTTGAGGCCACATTCTGCACTGGACACAAAAGTTACTGTACGAACTACCTGTGCTGAGTTACTCTTCTGTATTATATACATATCACGAAATAAACACTTAATGTATCAAATCTGACAGTTTGTTTGTAAGTTTGTCTGTCACAGCACTAAAAAATGTTTCTTCCTGGTAAAGCACTAAAAATAATTACAATAAAAATAATTACATACCCTTGGTCCAGGAGGTCCATCTAAACCAAATGTGCCCTACAACAGTATTGGACATCATTACTAAAATGACCTGTTTGATTAAACAGATAAAGTTCACATTCAAGGTGAGATGTACGTGGTCTAACCCGTGGTCCGGGGGGTCCCATCACACCAATTTCTCCAACGTTTTCTGCCTGAAATGAGGCAGTGAGAGCCAGTCAGTGGTGTATGTACATTACACCCAAGCCCTTACCTTAAGACCATGATCTGTGACCTACGTGGTCTCCTCTGTCTCCTTTCTGGCCTTTCTCTCCAGTAGGTCCCTAGAACAAGAGCATTTTCTGTTTGAGTATTTTAGAGTCATAGAATTGAGATGAGTCATATTAATGTGCCATACTTGGGGGGGCAGAGTATGAGGATGAGTAGAGTTTCCTGGCAGGCCAGGTGGTCCGGTGTCCCCCTTGTGGATTTGATAGGAAGTGCAGGAGAAAAAAATTAAACATTAGTTTCAATATTTTTTCTTACTAATGCAGTGATAACTAATTAAACCATGAATAACAACATAAAAAACACAAAATAAAGACACGTGACATAAAAGATTTTAGGACGATGTAAAACCATGATAAGTGAATTAGGGATTTGACATCTTGCACTGTGAAAAAAAGAAGCTAAAAACTGCTAAGGGGTTTAATAAACATATATCTGTTCTAGTAAAAGACTTTCAAACACCTGTACAGTATATGTTATTACTGTTATCCAAAAGACTGTTTACCATACACAGTATATTAATGCTGCTGCAGATGCTGTTAAAACAATTGAAGGTTTGTGCATGAATTTCCTGAACTGAATTTTCAGCAAGATTCTACCCAAAAAAATATTGTGTAGATTAACTTTTTGAGCCACGACCATATTTAACATTAGAAAAACCCCACAATGCACCAGCAAACATAAAGGTCGGAAGAAGCATACGTAATGACATATAATGATCATCTAGTTTTATTAAATACAACGATGATATACTCCCAGGACTTGCAGAAAGACAGTGTATTTGCACCAGCTCTAAGGTTCTTTATTAATTGTTTAGCTATCTGCTGCCATCTAGTGGAATAGTATTTAAATGTTCATGATCATTTCCAGTTAATTAATAAGTTTCCAACCAGTTCAATTCAATACCTTTGCACTGCACTCAGTGGTTAGGAATCACTAGTGCTGATGTTTGTGTCTCAAACTAAAGAACTCATATGACTAAAAAGATATTTACAGGACATAAACAACAAATCTGGCTGTAAAACACATTTTATTGTTGATTAATAATTAACTACTAATTTTGGTAGGTACAGTGGTAACAGAAAATGAAGCAGTTTAGACTGATTATGCGTCATTTTACTCAATGACGCTCACCAGTAACAACAAACTTATATGCTTAAGATCAACCAGTGATCTTCTGTAAAACTCACTTGTTCTCCTTTGTTTCCTTTAATCACTTTGGCATTGGTGCCCTGTTTAACAAAAAAAAACAAAAAAAAACCATGTCAGTTAAAAAAAAGAGATCACTTTCTATAAAGAAAAGTAGGTTATGTTTAATTACCTTTGGTCCAGGTGGACCTGGAGGCCCTGGAGGACCCTTTTAGTGGACAAAATAAGAGATTGCATCAGTATTTTACACATAGTTTTACACATAGTTACAGTGTGTGAAAAATAAAAACACAGCCATAAACATTACTTTTGGTCCCATAGTTCCTCTGTTACCAGGCCAGCCTGGATTTCCTGGAGGTCCCTGAAAAAGTTATATTATATTATATTATATTATATTATATTATATTATATTATATTATGTCTCACATATATCCCATGACTTCCTGGAGTGCCTGAATCTCCCTGTAAAGAGATAATCAAAGATTTGTGAAATAATGGAGAGATATATAAATTGAATGTAGTAATCTGCAGTATCTGAGGTTTACAGAGCAGGTGTTCATTAATGTTCAACCAATAGTTGTTGTCTCTCTTATGTTTCTTACCCTGAAACGTTCCATGTACACACTCAGCTCCAATGAGTCCCCCTTATCACCTTTCCTGCCTATTTGTCCCTAAAATGTGGGAAAAAAACCAACAAAAAACATACAGACAAAAAAGATGAAAAGGTCAAAGATTGTATATTATCAAAAATCAATGTTTATGGAGGTGTGCAGCACCACTTACAGGAAAACCTGAAGGGCCATGAAAACCAGGTTGACCTGGGAAACCAGGTTCTCCCTTGGTTCCGTTACAGCCATCTGCACCTGGCTTCCCCCTGGGCCCAGCTTGTCCAGGGTGGCCCTGCAGAGTGAACATAGAACCAAAACTGTCAGAAACATTGTGTGCAAAATCCAATAAGAGCGACAAGTGGTTTGGACAAC
>NC_024322.1:10763949-10791424 GCF_000523025.1 Cynoglossus semilaevis
AGAAGAAGAGAAAAAAATAATACCAGACGAGAAATTTTGCACATGAAAAATGCTCTTTTAAACAAAAGAGGTCAACTTTACCACACTGCCTTTGGGGCCGATGACACCATGTTGGCCACTGTCACCTTTATGTCCTTTATGTCCTTGGATGCCAGAATCACCCTTTTTCCCAAGAGGTCCTTGTATACCCTGAGGACCAAGAGGCCCATGCTGACCCTGGGATTGGGAAGAGGTTGAGATTTATTTTTTTTATTTTTAAAGAAACAATTGCAACAATGATTGCAATCCTAGGGATACAGGAGGTAATGGTTTACACAGTGGTGAGATCTGCTGTCTGAGAGTGGTATTGTCAAAAAGACAGGGCTGAGGGTGGCAGAATTTTTTTTCAGAAGGTTCTGGATGAAAATTTGCAGATCAGTAAAAACTGCTCAGTTGACGTGATGAAGTGTACAAATGATGGTGATGAAGCTGCTGCAGGCAGGAAGAAAGAGTAAGACCTCCACAAAACTCATGAATGTTGTTGTCAAAATGGTAAGGTGAGATACAGACACACAACCACAGAAGGAGCAACAACAAAGATAAAAAAAAAACAAAACTAGATGTGTAAGGAAAGAAAATAAACAATAATAACAATTTCCAGCCATTTGAATTACCTGTTGAAAACAGAGACATAAGAGATGAAATTATAAGGAAAAAAAATAAAACGTAAAAGGTTAAATATTTCAAAACATAACAACAATAAAAAACACCTAACGTCATAGAGAACTTGATTACTAATGTTGGAACTATTTTATTTAAACCACACGGAGGAGACAAAGATTATTGTTCTTGGTCTAAAACAATTGCTCGAAACCCATTTCGCTGCCTCCCTCTAGTGGCCTCTCATTAAAATTGGACTTCCAACTTCCATCCACTGGCTTCTTGTCCCTTTAAATCATTGGTTTCAAGATGTCAACGTTGTATCAAATATTAAAAAAAATTAAAACTGTATTGATAAACGTTTACAGCTTTTAACATTTATATTTTAGTTAGAGCCTGTGAAGCCTGTGAGCCTGAAAAAAGGGACAAAGCCAAAAGAAAAAGAAGAAAAATTTTAGTTAGAGCCTTTAGGTGAAATAGTCAAATGCTTCTGGATGTCTGTAAAGCCTGGTCCAAACCAAAGATGACATACAAATTAGATAAGCTAAAACTAATAAGTGTTTTTCGACTGGCGGTCAGCTGCATTTAAATCTCTCACATCTTTGTTTTGATTGGTAGTTATTTGTTATTTGATGATTTATGTTCTGATTGTTATTGTTATCTTTCTGCCCAAGCCTGTAAAGCCCTCTGGTCACCATGGTTGTTTTGAAGGGATTTAAACAATTAGAGCTGAACGTCAGAGTTGAAGAGTTGAAGTGTGTGGTTGTTCCTGGCACAACTTTAACCATCTTTTTCTTAGTTTCCTAGTCACTACTAACTACAAATGTTGATAAAAATGAGCACATTTAAAATACACGTTAAAAACCATTTTACACCAGAGACTGCAAACATGATACACTCAAAAAAATAAAAAAATATGATGAATAAATCAATCTTCTTTGCCACAGCTGTGTTGTAATCTGCCTGACAGGTATCATGTGACCAAGGATTTAACCTTAAAATAACATTTTCATGAGAAGGGTGTGGCCCGTGACATAGGGTTTAGTTGGGTATAGAAGTAAAAAAACAAACAAACTAATATTTGAGAAGAGAGCTGAGAGTTGCTTTGAGAGCAGCTTGTCAACTAAAGACAGCACTTACTCACTGCCCTGTCCTCAGTGAACTTCTTTAGTTGAAGCCTTCATAAACACATGCTGGGCGTGCCGACCATATTTTAAGCTTGATTGGGTGAAACAAAAGGTTTTTCCTGCAGTATGTGGAAATAACATTGTGTGAAACAACTGTGTATAAGAGCAACACTCTTGGTGGACAAATTATGGCACAATTGTATATGTATTCCACATCATGTTGTACATGCATTAAAATGTGTAACATCAAGACAACGTCTCAGTTTTTCCACAGTTTAACAGTTGAAATGTGAAGCTCACGCTCAACTAAAAAACACCATGCAGACACGGGTGGATAAAATGGAAAGAGATGGGACTGAGGACAACCAACACTATGGGAGTGTTTGTCTGAGACCTCTTAGGGTCAATAAGTCATGACCTTTGAGGTTTTTGAGGCCTGCAAATGTTTCTGTGAGAACCAACAAACATTGTGATGTTGTGCTCCCCAGAGAGCGAGAGTGAGAGTGAAGCTCTGGGCCTTGTTATATGACGCTAAAGCCAAGGGTCTTGTTGGAATTAATAAAATTCCAGGGAGCCTAAACAATGTCAAATAACAATTCAAACAAGCTCGACGACAAATCAGATCCAGACAGTGTGAGAAAAAAGTCCAAGAAAAAAAGATGGCTTCATGTCTGAGTGCATACAGCATGTCGCTCTCTCTCCTTCTCTCTCTCTCTCTCTCTTTGTGCATGTTTGTCTGTTTTTAAAACAACCACCCAAAGCTCACAGGAACAGAAGGTGTGTTTTGTCCTGGCCTCAATCTCAAAAGTGCAGCTGTTGCCTATAGAGCAGACAACAGTCGGACGACAGGCCTGTCAAAACAACTCCTATTGCACACGGTTAAAAAGAAGTGTTATTTAGTATGTGCTGTTTTATCACTGTTACCAATAAATAATAAAACTGAGATAGATAGTCATTGATCAGATCTGACAGGACAGATAAAAAAACCCAGGTACAGGCCTCTGATGGGCAACACAGCTAATTTCACTTGGCCTATAGCAATAAAGGAATAACCTGCAGGCGCACGATGATCTGCTAGTCATATCAAATGGCCCATATCTGGCCCATATTGGGGCAAACATTTGGACCGCTGAAAAGTGTTAGTGGTCTAAGTATTTCTAAGTACATGTTAATACTCAGACAGTTAAGAATTGCTATAAAGTCATAGTTTTTCAGGTGGTCCTTGGGAGAGACTGACTGTTTAGTTTTGGTCTTGGGTAAAAGACTGATCAGTCCTCAAATCTCATAAAATATAATCTATGGCCAGCAATGGTTTCACAGTTCCTGACTGCTGCTAAAATAAACGTTTCAAATGTGACGTGTTTGAATTGTGATGGTGAGAAAAATACATGACATCAGTTCAACAATAACAGCTGCAAAGTGTTAGAGAATGTCAATCACGCTAACTCATTATGGGAAAAATGGTGGTGTCGTCAGCATATGATGAGCATATAATTCAGACAAAGGGAGAAATGAAATGTACAGAATAGTGACACTATACTACAGTATGTTCTAAATTAGAATTATTAATTGAACGATAGGGTAGCAGTTGATTACAGTTGGGTATATTGTATATATTTTTTTCATAGTTAGGGTTTAGTAAAACACAAAAGTATGTGTGTGTGGCTATAACTGACACTAGATCCTTGTCTATAGCCTTTGCATGGTACAGTGTGTTCACTGCAGACAATCTTTCTGCTTGGGTTGAACAGAGGCCTGATAAATACCAGGCTTCTTTTATAGCTGATGATGGAGGACAGATGCTTCAAAGTGCATGCTTGAACAAGAAAACAGCCACAATGCTGCATCTACTGTAAACACAACGAAAAATAAAAAAATAAATAAAGATCTGTAACACTACAGTACATTTATTTGTCTGTCCAGATGCTGAATATTTATAGATAAGATAATATTTCATTTTTTAAAAATGTACTCTCAAATGTTATTTACCTAAATATAATTAGAGCTTCTTTAAAAAAAACTATCTTCAAGTTAACTTTGATTTGCTAATTTAAACTTATTGGCATTGAAATACAAAAACTTTAAAGGACTACAAACTCACTAAATGACAAAGTGATGGACAGACCTGTGCAATAAACCTCATGACAGATTGTTTTTTTTTATCAACATGTCATTTTTTTATCTCCCCTCTTCCGCTATGATCTACACCTCTTCCCAGTCCTCCCCATTCTTAAATAACCTGTCATCCACTGCTTCACTTCCTTCATTCCTCTCGACTCCCCTTCCTTATCAGAGCCACTTCCACACAGCATTTCCTTCACTCCCAGAATTGTGAAGAGTTCTCACATCCCTCTGCATCTATCCAAACACTCCTTTGTTGGCCTGTATTCTCTCACTTCCTGTCTCTGTTGAGCTAAGACACATTTTATAATTCTACAAATCAGCTGGGCAGCATCACATGAAGATGTTGAAAAAATGTTGTAACAACGTGAAAAATCACACAAAATCTTGGAAATAAAATAAAGGAGACTTGAGTAAAACAGAAATAATAGAAATTGCAGAATATAAATATATGAACAAGTACGGCCAAGTCATGTATTTTAATTAACTTGGTCATATTGCATTGTAGTTGTAACAACACATTTTGTCAGATTTTTAGTACGTAAACAAAACCAGGGACAGACGGTCTGTGACTGTCTGTTAACATCTCGTTCTTTTAGTCTAGTCATGAATTCACGTGATCACGAAGCTGAGGAAATATGGGGTGACCTCTGAATTTGTCTTACTGTAGCCGTGTGTGGGGCTCTCCTTCTCTTTATGACAAATTAGGCCTCACGTCATTCCTTCATTTGTGTATCTTATGACCTTCGTAATAACAAACGATGAACCATCAATCTGCTGTCAGATGGACTAGACTCACAGGAGAGAAGAGTAAAGTTGTGATAGTAGTAGTTACTGGGTCATGTCCACAAACAAGCCCAGTTTATTGACTTCATTCTGACAGATGTGAAAATAGATTTTACAGTGTCTGAGCAGTCACAAAAATGTGGTTTCAAGTTATTGTTGCCAAGGTGAATATACACTGTACAAGTCCTTATTTGTACGTGAAATGTTTAACTGAAGCACAAATTACGTGCAGTCAGAACAGTCGGTCACACTGGCAAGTACACAAGCACTTGAGCAAGGGCCTTCATGACGTCTTGTTCCTTTCTGAGAAAACCACTGCGCTGTCTTCACTGTCTGTGTTTCTATGTGGGTGTGTTTGCATTTCTCATTCCTGTATCACAGCTCTATTAAAGGTCCCTCCATCTGACCCCATAAATTTCATCGGGACTCAAAAACGGCCCCTTGGGTGGACGGTTTTGGAACAAGCCATTAGGAACAGGATGGGAACATGCAGTCCAGTGTGCAAACCTCTGACCTTGGGGAGAAATAATATAAATCAATAAACAACTGGCCGGAAGCTCCCTCTCTACTGCATCTCTACTAAGAAAAATACATTCATCCAATTTAAGGGAAACAGAGGAAAAGAAATGTGAGCAAATTAAAAAGATCAGTCGGGCCAACATAAATGGAAGCTATCATATATCATACACAAAAATGTAAATATATCACAGCGATATACAGACGGTATGCTTCCCACATAAACCAGGATAGATGCTTTCATGTATGAATCCTGTTGAGTTTACTTTGCAGTAAACAAGCCACAGTGCCATACGGTGTGCCCTCAACAGTTGTGTATACTACAACTCCGCAGATGAATTGAAGACACTGAAGCCTAAACAGAGTTTGTCTGCCATGTTGTACCCACACTCATTCATCTCTCATTTTTTAATTGTATTAAAGAAGTGTCCTAATATTACACAGAATTACTTAGCACAGTACATTGACTAAACTAAACAGTAAACTTGTAGACGTCTTTCTGACGTCCATTTCTGACGTACAGTCTATGGTCAACCCTTATCTTTTGTTTACGTAAAAAGTGGACTATTATTGTCATTAAGTGAAGAATAATGTGTCTGAGTCACACAGTACACTTAGTGATTCATACACTGTAAAAACATCAAATCTGGATGACAATCTCTATGTGCAGCTCATTCCAAGATGGATGACACAACTCAACACATCTACCTCCTACATTAAGTCTTCATTTATTGCCAGAGCTCTGAGAGCAACACAGCCAACAGACAATAAAACAGCATTAAAGTAGTCAACCACAGGTGGACCACATGAAAATATATAATTTTTTGGCTATTTCTTACACAAACTCAGACAAGGGTCAGGGCACTATGGTCTTGATGGACAGGTCTTGAAAGGGATATACTGTAACTTTTATTTTTACATAAAGTTTGGACTTCAACTGCGACTAATCTGAACTACATAAACACTAGTTTCTATTTATCGTTCATGAGGACGAGTTACAGACATATTGTCTTATATGTAAATTTGCAACAAAAACTAGTGTTTTTGTTGCAAATTTACTTCTGATATTTTGAGCAGGGGACAATCACAGGATCCAAGGTGTGGCACAAATTAACTGTTTCATTCCAAAAGAATCGACTCAAATGGATCTAATTAGGACAAAGAGAATAGCCTAAATTAATTAAAGAAAAAAAATAAACAGGTGATAAAGGAAGAACAATGTGAAGTTTAAATATGGAAATAAACAAGGAAGAAATGAACCAATAAAGAGCAGGAAGACAGGCAGAATGAAAGGAAAGAAATAAATGAACATAGGTGCCTCTAGAAAGAGGAAAAGATGTAAAAGGGTGAAAATTAGAAAGAAAAAAAACATGGAAGAGAGTCTGCTTAATGTCTCTTCTCTGAACACCACATAAGGATCAGATGCTTAAGTGGATGAGGTCCTGCTGCTCTGTGACCTACCTCAAATATTTTTCTTGGACACATTTTTCTTGGACACATTTCCTCTTCCCTACATGATGCCCCATAGCGGGGGTGGGAGGAGTTGGGGGGGAATAAGTGGTTTGGGTAAAGAAGACTCTGTCCAAAGGACAAGAAGGTTCTATATTGAATACCCCAAGGAGGACAAGGGCAGAATAAATAAACATCTGTAGATGATGTTTGGATATCTATTAGAGTGTGTTTATATATCTCCTGGCTGTAGCCACGGAGGTCAACCTTCTGAATCCCCAGACATTCGAAAGAAAATCCTTGTGACAGAGCAGACTCCCAAAAATAAGGAGCGGAAGTTAAAGCAGAAGGAGAAAGTACAGATCAGCAGAGTAACGACAACTGAAGTTGTTTTTGTAAAATATATACTCCTTCAGATGCCCTTAATATCTCCTGTGAGAACAGATGATAAAAGAGTTGACGTTCAAAATTTATATAAATATAAATCATCACATGTCACTTGTGTCATTTCTCATGAAGGTCTGCTGCTCTTTGTTTATCCTTTTCAGCACACAATGACTCTGTTGCCAGGAGCACAGTTTACATTAGAATGAATGTGTTTGGGCCCTGAGCTAAATTTTGCATGCACGTCACCTTTATCTCCCAGCACGTGCAGAGAAACGTGCCAGAGATCTGACAGCAATCAGACAGAGGGAGGGGGCCGATAATGACCAGTGGAGAGACTGTGTGTGTGTGTGAGTAAGAACATGCATGAGAATAGTAGGCGTGTGTTGAAGATCAAGACTCAGAGGGCAGAGGGGTGGAGGGTGGGGGGCTAGAGGGGTCCCAGGCTGAGAACAGCACAGCTTGCACCTCCAGATATCCCAGGGGTCTCTGGGGCCTGACACCTGTGCTGTTGCGTCATGGTAGAAGAACGAGACGTCTCCAGTCTATGGTCCAAGAACGTGTGTCTAAACAGGTCACAGCTGCAGCTCTTGTGTTTGTGTGTGTGTGGGAAAGTGTGAGACATGGTGCACAGTCTTAAATGAGGTGTTACCCTCACCTCAGAGACCGGCCACCTGGGTGTGTGTATATCAGGTGTCGACCTGAGTCTGAGTGTGTGTCTGTGCGTAATGAGGTCCATCCTGGGTGCGTGGCCCCAAAAATCCCACTGTTACAATTACCAGTGTAACACACTGCTGTTACACCTTCCATACGGTGGGTCTCCCAGACCTCTGTTGTTTTCTGTTTATAAAATCACACCAGGGAAACGTGGATTTCCTAAACAAAGCTGTTCTCTGACATTGTTCATCGCCCCGGAGAAAGACACGTCAACGGTATTTTTTCAGTAACCGTTGAGAGGTTGCAGGAGCAACGGGCAACGGGCAGAAACATACTGTATACTGTAAACTGTATATTTATGTTTCGTGTCCAGTTTTCTCAAATGTAGAGGAATGGTTGAAGTTGCACAGCTGTAAGATGAAGATAAAGAGGCAAGTGTTGATTGAACTTTGAAGAAGTCCAAGTGAAATGAGGATGTAAAAGAAGATGAATAAGAAGACGATATCTATTAGATGAAGGAGGAAATTAAGATGATGAAGGTAAAGAATAGGGGAGTAGGAGGAAAAAAAAACAGGGAAGTAGAAAATGAAGAAGGGTACCAAGAAGAAGAGGAATTTTTACTTTAGAACAACTGGTAAATACAAAATGACACCACAGTCATGGGAAGCCTCATGTTTAAACAGTAGGATTTGAATTCAAATGCCCAGCTGTGATGTTGGCTCTTTTTGACATGGACGTCCGCCAGTTACATTAATGCCAGGGATCCCCATATAATCCTCTATTTTTTACGTTCTGTGACCTGTCCAGCTGCTTGATTCTGCCCACAGGCCAATTTGTTGCCAGTCTAGAGGAGTGTTTCCATTTTCCCACACACACTGGGATGCAACACCCAGATGTAATGCACATTCCTAGACAGTTTGCAAGTAAGCACATCAGGGCAGAGGTCCAAGCATGTATATAGTTACTAACCAAACACTGACAAAATGAATGAAGTCATAATCTCAGCAGATATACATCACATCACATCACATCACACTAATGGTCTCATTTTCCTTAAGTTGCTGGTGATGACAGTTAAAGGTGGGACTGTACCCCGACCTAAAGCTGTAAAAAGCTTCACTGACACGTAACGTAACACTACCATAATGACTGCATTACAGAACGACACATGATGTTGCATCATTAGTGTCCAAGGTGTTCTTCTAGGAATACTATACATCTGCGTTGCCAATAAATTATGACAATGTCTAAATTTCATTGTTTCCTCCGACGTTGCCTCCAAAGTCGATTTCCCAAAAGGTCTGATGGGTAACAGATGGTGTTACTGTGGTGACCGAAACCACAGTCCTCGTTCTACTGCCCTGAGGATCCTGTTTGATGATCGTAACATTTCCTGACTGCAATGGTGAATTTTCCAGACAGTCCACATATTGGACCACCTTAATTACCCCAATTGTAAGACTACAGACAACTTGACAATGCAGTTTGATTCAGGCATAAAACATGATGTGCCTTAATGTGTTCTTCAGTACCAGGCAATGGGAGTTACAAAAAGTAACCAGGAACCAGTTCCAGCGTTTTACAAGGCAACTATGTCGCAGCCACATCTTAAAGTATGTTCTAAATGTCAAATCCCAGTTTTGCTCATCTGAAGCTGTGACCGCTCCATTTGGCCTCACAGCATGTGCTGCCTGGTGATAACACCATCAGGCCACAGACAATAACAACAAGGCCAGTGTCTGTCACAGAAATACGAACCATTGGAACATTACAGAATGACTGCACTGTGACACAAACAGGAAATATGAAAATTATTAATGAAAAGTTAAAAAAAGATTTTAAAAAAATCATGCTGTCTCACCCATATTTACTGGAATTATTTTCATTTTGCTCTTCATAGCCAATATTTTCTTACATGTTTTGTATTTTCTGAGGTTTTATAATTATTGTTCGGGTTTTTGTCTAAACACAGCAGAGTAATATATACTATTGACAATAGTAAAAAATATTTTTAATATGTAGTAAGTAATAATAAAATAAGTAATTCAATAAATATGTCTTTTGTTAGCATATATGCTAAAGCAGCCCAAGCAGAGCAGAAGTGCTACTAAACCACCTGAGTATGACAAGAAATAAGAAAATAAAAATTAAAAATAAAACATAATTTTGTCTACAAAGCAGCTGTGATACCAGCTGTATTCTTACCCTGGCTGGGCATTCGCGATTAACAACTTATTACAGTATTTTCATCCAACAGACCTGAGAAATTTAAGGTAATGCCACATTTATTTATAGTGAGAGTTGTTGAGTGTTGTTGACACTTATATTCTAGACTGGTGTCTTAAAAAAAAAGAAAAAAACACAGAGATGCCTTTCTGTCTACACCAACAAAAGCTGCCTTGTTCCTGAATAACGACCTTCATTTTAAAAGTGAGAGAGTGAGACTCTTTAACAGAGCCTCAAAGATTGAACACAGACAAATGAGGAAAACGGCATAAACACTGCTTCCACAATTAGGATGCTCCTTTGAAAAATGTTCCTTTGATCACCATGACAACAGTAAAGTCATTAGGAAAATATGTCTGTGATCTTGTGAGCTTTAGTTGAAGATGTTGCTCTACAGTGACCGTTTGTTGACAGGCGCTGCAGTACATCATCTTAGAGTCTGTTTTTTTTACTCGTGTTTCTTTTTTTATAGTAACTTTAAAAACTCATTTAGCACAGTTAAGAACTGTGGTAAAATGTACTGTATATCCACGACGTGAAATCGTTGTTGTTTTGTTTAATTATTGTGCTCATTTATCGTGATCATCTGTCGTGTAGTTCGGTGTTTAGGTAACCAAGAGAACCTAAACAAGGCCCCAGTGGAATGTGTAAAGTTTAAGGAGCACATTTAAGAGTTTTTGTTTCCCCAAAGCATGACTTCAGAGCCTCATCATAACTTTTGAGAGCCTCACACAGCGGTTTACAGACATCCTTAAAGTCTATGACCTGTAGAAACAGCTACAAATGTTACATCTTCACATCTTTTGCCTGAGACACTGTACGTCACTGTGTTGTATTAACAAACACAAACAGCTGGTGGCAGTCTGTTTGGCTCAGCCTTTCTCCATACTCTGTCTTTTTCTGCAGATTTAGTTTTCTCACCAGACAAATGTAGCTTTCGATCTCTGCAGACTGATTTTTTAAGACAGTCTAATAAAAGACGATCTTTCTGTCCAGCAGTTTTAGTGAAAACAGCAGGTTGTTAACGTCCAGCCCATCCTTGCCAATCATATTCACATATTCCACATAGTTAGTGCTCTCTTTCTCTTGGGCCCAGTTCAGGTCAATATCAGGGTGAAGCTCAGGTTTGGTATAAGAGATGGTTGGTATGAGACATGCGAAGCTAAAACAAACTCCTAATGCAGACCGACATGCCAAGGTAAGGTTAGAAAATCAGATCGGTGTTTCACAGACCTGTCTCTACTTTCAGACCTGACTCTATTTATAAGGAGTTAGCCGAGTCCTGAGAGGTAACGCAAAACAGAGGACCATCACTGATATATGTGATACCGCACACATGGCCTAAGGGTTAAAAGATTGGGTTTGTGACTGGATGATTAAACACACACACACGTATGAATGCACAGGTAGAGCTGGACTGTCTGGAACCTTCCTGGCTAATCTGATGACAGCAGGACAAACTTTGAAAGAGTTTGAGGAAGTGGTGTTAAGTTGGATAACGGTCCTTGGGATACTGGGTGAACTGCTGGTACAGTACAACATTTACAGTAAATCCTCTGGTGAAAACAATATTCCGAGTCTCTGAGTCTTTGATCACTGCTCTAACCACAGCATTCCTCTTGGCCCCACTGTTCTTTCCTGTAGGAAACAGGAAAGAACATGGACCCAAGGTAGACTTGTTTGCGTGGAACAAGGAAATATTTGCCATTTATAGCTAAACATGGAGAGGATCTTGTTCCTATAAAAACAGACACCATTTATATTAAAGGATCAGTGCACTGTCATTGTGTTGAGCTTCCTGAGAACTGTGTCATGTCCTGTTCTTCACTCCAAGCTCTAGGTTCCCATGGTAGATGGGCCAGGATTTCTCCATCTGCATATGGTCTGTAATGCTGACTAAACCTTCACACAGACTCTGTGCATTTGTCCTTCCTTTACATACTGTTTGTGCTGTTATACCGTCATTGACTTTACTGCATCAGTCAGCATCCACTGTCACAGGTGTTGACGTCTGAGGACAGACAATGCGATTGGTACAAAGTTTCCTTATCAAGTGAGTAGAAGTACATTTTTATCCAGTATAATCCCAGTGCCACTTCTCATGGAGGTAACAATAGACAGCATTGATGACCTAAACACATTTTCTGGAGGTTCATGTTTAGTTTCTCACGATCTTCAACCAAAGCACCTGGATCTGTTGTCTCCTTAGGTGGATAAATGATTTTTCCCATTCACCTAGGCTTGGAAACTTTTTAGTCCCTATATTTGAATGAATTCCTAATTGTTTTGTCATAATTCAATTTTAAGATGATCTCTTTAAATCACCAATGTCATGAGTCTAATAAAGTCGAACAAAGAGAACTTTGTGGGGAGCTTGATATGATTTTTTTTACACTCCTTCTCTGTGAAGGCTGTGGGCGGCAGAGCTGGAGAGGAGCATTGCCAAATCTCTGCTCTGCCTCTAAAGTAGAATATCCATGAAATTAACATATTTCGTTTCCTACTAAACAATCAACTGTATTCTTCCTCTCTCTTTCACACTGTTGCTGTCTGTCTCTCCACTCTGTCTGCATTAATATCCATGAAATATCTTTAATCTCTGTGCATTTTGTGTATCACGGTGACTATTCATGGGTAGTAAATTCATGAATGTGGATTTAAGCATGTATTAAACTGCCATGTTTTGCATGAACTAAATAAGTGGCCATGGGGACACCAGGAAACATATAACATAACAAATAAATAAATAAAGAATTGCTTTAAAACAATTTACAAATGAGCTTTGAATTGTTATAGATCATTTTCTTTTCTAGCAAAACTAGTCCATAATAGTCAGTATCTGAAACAACTAAAAAAACAAAGGTGACATTATTTGTACCAATACTGAAACATACTGTAGCGCGTATACAGTCCTCATAATGAACGAAGAGTATGAATAATCAGAATGGCAGATCTCTGATTACAGACTTTGTCTGCAGTAAAGACTATTTACTATTTTGTATTAATGTGCAAATTGTCTTTGATTACAATTGCTTTCAGTGAACATTATGTAACATTTCCTCTTTATGTCTACCCTACAGGTTAAACAGCGGGGAACATAAAGCAGGGACCCTGGTCTAACACCACCTCCACAGATCTGCCAAGTTAAGATTCTGACATGGACTTCAGCAGCCATTTACCCATTAACACCCATCTCCTAATCACCACAGCTGCGTCAAGTCTTAGCAAATCCAAGCAGCTGCGGAGGATCAGTTCGTCCTTTTGAGTCAGCCGTTCATCTCCGTGACCCTCCGTAGGGGAAAGATTTGGAAGAACCGGAGACAGACGTGAAGCAAAAGAGCCAAAAGGATGAACACATCTGTGGTAATCTGTCTTGGTTTCCATCACATTCACAAACAAGCACATCTGTTGGCTGATGAATTTTCAGAGGGATATTTTTTTGATCTGATAAAGAACTGGGCTCTGATTTCTGGGAAAATTAACACTCCTTGAAAACATATACATCAAATACTGTGTATAATCTATGTTTACTCTGCGTAACAGGTCATTTATTTTACCTTGTGCTCATGAAAGACCTATGAGCCAGAGTTGGCCTTCTCTTATTTTTATATGAAGTCTAGGCCTTCACGGATAATGAGGACCTCTTCACTGTCTTCGCACTGTCATTATCACTTGTTTCCTAAATTATCCAAATTTTCTGCCCTTCACATCTAGTTGTAACAGACAAAGTGAGGGACAATGATAGGCAGACAGAAGAAGTGGTAGGTTGACCCTGTCACGGGAGTCTGGTGACCTTCAAATGTGGAATGTGGAACTTCCTTTCTCTCTTTCACTTATTCAGGGATTTCCTGTATCCATAGCGAGTGTGCAAGTCAAAGGTCAGGCTACTGTAAAGCTGATCTGGTAAGTCTTTGTTACGTGCCAACAGTTGTAAAGACCAACACTGTCTTCACCTCTGGCCTTTTTTGGTTTTTAGAATTCCTCAGAGGCTCATTCTGTGGTAGTTAGAGGTACAGTAGCTGGGTAAAAGTTCTTAGTCAGACATAGTCCTTGTGTTTCCCCGATAATACAGCTGAATTTTGTATGAATATTTGGCCTGAAAATATTCACCAAAGTAAAGGTAAGGAGTGTGGCTTTTTATTATACAGGTTTCTCAGTGTGGAGTTTGGCTCAGTCTGATCCAACAGAAGTCACTTGTACTAAGAACTCCCCTTAACCGACTAATAAAATAATGCAGGAATGAAGTATATTTCTATACTTCACATGTCCAAATTTAGAAATTAAAAAAAAAGTTTTACAAAATCCATACATGCCAATTTTGAACCATTATATTGTAAAGAACTACATTAATGCCTCTGTTGCCACTGTTGCTCCCTCACTTTAGCACATAGCATTCAGTATATACATTTAAGAAAAAACCTGCGTGGTTACCAAACTATGTCAACTGCCAGTTCTGTTTCATCGTCTGTTATCATGGCCTTTGATGGTATTTTGGAAAGAAAAGCTAACAAAGCTGTGTATCACAGAGGTTCAGAAAGAGAAAGACAGATGATAAAAATATAAAGAAACCTTCTTCCTGGTTTTCAAAGCCGTGCAATAACAAATGGGGACTTACCCTAGCACCCTTCTCTGGGAAACATTTACAGCCTCCGCTGCAATCTCTTCCTCCACAGGGGCCGCTGTGCTTCTTCCCACCCTGTTTAGAAAAAAACAGACAAATCACAGTCAGACATGGACTAACAGATGTCACAGTAAACATAAAATGGCATAGAAATCTGACTAATAGTCCTTGTCTTATGGTTCTGGTCCACTTCATTTGTGTCCATCTTTATGACACTGCTTGCCATGTGTGGGAAAAACTAAGGGACGTACTTCTGTACACATGCACCCACAACTTGCACGCAAGTGTAAAACACTGGCTGAGATTAGGATTGAATGTACAAGTGTATACATGTGTAAGTTTACTGTGTGGTTTTTGGAATACACTTGTTGTTTATGTCTTGACTCTGCTGTACAAGTGATGCAGAGCTGTTTGCACTGTTGAGTAAATCGTTCTGTTGTTCAGAGGCAATGTTTAGGATGTGGCTTCCCTGACTCATGACGAATGTCCAGACATAGTGACATAATGGACATCCATGTAACCATGAAAGTCTTATTCATCGGGATTTCTGGGCCCCTTCTTTTTACATGTGCAGACAACTAAAGACAGCCTGTCCTTGGTTGGTCTGCATACCGAGAAAACCACCCACCAACTGAGGCTGATCTGTGCCAGTGTGAGCGACGCATTGTACACACATGCAACTCGTGGGGTCTGTGTGGACACGACATGATCAGAGAAAGCAGTGACCCATATGGGATTTCACGTCCTACAGGTCAGAGGTGTCACTGTGACACAGGCTGAGATCGATGGAGGCATTAATTAAAACATAACAGTTTTGAAGTGTTAGAAGAGGTTTTTTTTTGTTTTTTTTTGTTTTAAATCAAACCCACATTTCTATTTGTAGCATTTGAAAAAAAGATGGGACAAAATAATGATACTGTAACATGTTTGTCCTGGCACATGAAATAACTAGTGATTTGCTGGTTAAAATGGATAAAGGTGAAAACAAATGTCTCACAAACAAAGAATAATTTCAACACAGATATTCAAAACTGAGGAACTCAAATGATAATAAATTATATTATTATAGAATAATACAATTCTCAGTCTCCAAATAAGAAAGAAATACTATCCCAGTACAACTGACTACAGACATGCAGACAGCATCCATTTCGCTGTCGTACATCCACCCACACTGTCCTCCCACAAGGCCATACCATAGCCTGCTTAGGCAGCAAAAGCCTCAAAGACTCAAAGACTACCCATTAGAAAAAAGGAGGGAAATGGCCACAGTGGCAACAAATTGTCACATAAAGAGCCTGAATATTTCCCCCTCCTCAGTTTGACAGAAGATCCCAGAACTCCCGCTGACAAAGACTACATTGATACACACAAAGACCTTCTTCAACGTACAGATGCCGTCCTTTAATGATCCCCTATCACCACAACAAAAAGGACCCTCTTCCTCGCCCTCTTGGAATTCACTTGGCTGCAAGTCTTTGTTAACTATCACTTGATCTGAGGGTTGCTTCAAACTGCTGTTTAAATTTGAAAACATGATGAAGCCGTTGTGTTTTTTTTGTATATACCCAGATTCAAGTGCAAGTGTTTTTTTTTAGGCTGGGGAAATATAGGGAAAGTCACAAAATGACCTTTTTCCACAGTGATGTGGAAATCCAAAATATAGACAATAGGCTGTCTCAACTCCAGAGAGAATTACAAAGAACTGGCTCCTATATAGTTGATTACGCATCACGGAGAAATGCACCATCCATTCAACATGTACAGTGCACAGGTTCAAAATAGCTGAGGGGTTGTTTCATTGAACAATAGCACTGAGCTGCAGTATCCTGTTTTCTCCATCTGCTGACATAATAAGCCAATCTTCCACAGCTGCGGAAAACACCTTGGAAACAAATTGGATGATGATCCACAGGCGGTATTACAACAATGGACTGAAAGCTGTGGTAATGTCATCAAAAGCGTACAATGTTAGTGCATTATAAACTAACATTTTAGTTCCAGTTTACAGTTATATTATTAATGCACACAGCTCATTGACAAAAAATGTCTTAAATTCATTTTTTGCTCAACTGTCTGGTTTTACCATAATAGGTTGTTCCTCTCAGTCAGTCAGTATTTGGTCATTTTCAATTAACATGTTAGCTGTGAGTAAGCTAGCAGGTGATGTACAGTAAATTTCAAAAATGCTTTGAATACATTCTACAGATTACTTTAGTGGATTCATAATTGTATCACCATAAGTTTGTATCATTTTCCAGTGTGACCCACTTCTATATGAAGTCCCACAATCACCTGGAAATACAGTATGTTTGAGAACTCCCTTTGTATCTGTCAATAGACCTTCAGAGAATAGTATATATGAAAGAAAACAACTGCCATAAACACGGGGAGTTAGGATCTGGTTAGCTTTGCCTGGTCACGTGTGGCATTGTTAGTTTACAGTACAACACTCCACTCCAACACTCCAATCTGTGAAGATATTTCAGAGGCCTCCTGAACTGCCTACACAGACTCTGTCTCTGCTTTACATCAATACACGTGCCTAGTTGTAGCTTACACAGTGTGTCATCCAGCTCTCCTGGTTTTCTTTTTCTCAGGCTACAGTTATTCTCTGTTTAATTTTCTTCTGTCTCACCTTATGTCTCTCTTTGAGACACTCCACTTCCTGCCTTGTGTCCACACCTCCCTCCTCTAATAGTACCTGTCTCCACCTACTCTGTTTCACTCCACCGTGATCACCTAACCACCCCCACCTCTGCCTATTTTACTCCACCACAAACTAAATATAAATATATATCTATATAAACCCCTTACTTCCCCTATTGTGGTTGTCAGTTCGTAACTTTCACTTAGTCTGAACCAGCATTGTCTCTAGCTAATTCCCAGTGTCTTCCTCTCATTTTTGGACCTTTTGTGTCTCAGCCTAGCGATTCTGTACTTCAACTGTGTACCTTTTGCCTTCCTATGTTTTGGCCATCTGACTAGGACTGACTCTTCCTGTCATTAAAGACAATGGTGTTGCTATCCCTGCCCTGCCTTTGACCCTCTCAGCTAGTCTCGTCACACAGGAGCCAAAGCAACATCTACTTAAGTGTCATTCTTCTACCTCCTAATTACTATCATCCATTTTTATTAAACCATTAAATGCATGGATACCTGACTGTATGATGACCTGCAGGTCAGAGTTGATCAGATTAATGTCTGTGTACTGCAGGTCTGTGTACTGCTGTATGTTTTTCTCCCCCCTTCTTTATGGCTGCACTGGTGCCTCACTGCGCCCATGCGCCAATTCCTTCAGTATAATATACAGTGTATGATATAAAACCAGCTGCATCAACAGCCCTGGTTCTCACGCCCATTTTTTTTACCCTTCCTCCTGCTGCTACACACAGCACAATGTTAGCAAAGCTATTAAAAAGAAATATGGAGGGATTATTTTTGCTTTGAGAATGGAGGTGAAGCAACGAAGCAGCCCAATGTTTTCACAAGATCTTTCTTCAGGTAGAAAAGCAAAGCGTACAAATTGTGGAAATCCAAATATTTAGGCATAACAAACACCTAAATGTCTGCGAATGCAGCACAACGGCCATATAGATCCATGAGAGTCTGTGGACAATGAGGTAAAATCTCATCTAAAGTCTCACACCTGAGGTTAAGGTCTCTTTTGTAAAATATATAAATTTTACATGAAATTGTTTTAATCAAAATGCTAAGACCAAGGTAAGCGCTGGTTTCAAACACAATAATGCGAAAAATATAAACTACATTTCCACACAGTCCATTGCCATAGCACAACGATAGCTCATATAAGCTAAAGCTAATTAAATTAACGATCATCACCAGAAATGATTTACAGAGGCATTTTCATTGGCAAATGATTGAACTGATTACAAAAATGGGGTATTAACAATGGTAAATTCCCTATCTCCTCTTTGGTCCGGTGTTGTGTCGATGCACAAACCATTCTACCTTGAAAATTTTCCATCTGTATAATCTATTGTCAACTTGAATCACCGCAATCGTTTTTTTTCACACTGATTACAGTAGATTTTATAGACATAAACACTTCCTACCGCTTCCTGACAATGTGAAGAGCGGCCAAAGTCAACACATCATCCAGAGCGCTCAACACTGATGATACAAAAACATACAGCAAATGCAGACAAAGCAAACTGAAGGCAAATTATAAATACAGATGTAGAGAAATGTTGTCTGCTGTGGAGAGGGAGGTGCAACATGAAATAAGGGGCAAGATGAGGCCTCAATGTGCAATGTGAGACGACAACCTAGGGGATTTAGGGATGATTTATGGTACTTCTCAGCAATCAGAAACCCACATAATTATGAGTACAATAATTGGTCAATAAGGGCATGGTGTCTTTAAGTGGTAGAAGATTACAAATGACAGAGAGAAAGAGGATAGAAAAGAGCAACTGAATTAGAATAAGAAAAAAAAACACCCATTAATGGAATGCAGAAAATGCATCACGAAGCCTCTTCCTATTGGTTCAAACAGCAAAGTAGGCATAAAACACAGTCTCATGAACAGAAGAAGAGAAAGACTGATAGGAGTGTATGATCTTGACTAAAAAACTATACGTAACTCAATGTCCTGTGGACCAGCTCTCAGCCACAAAGAGATCCGTCAATCTTTAGCTGTCAAACTGAAACCCATGTAAGCAGAGGCTCTGAACTGCTTTCTCAGTTTTCACACATGAAACCACACAGCTTGACCATAGACGCTGTTTGTGTGAGACTCATTCATGTCATTAAAGTGTCACATGAACAGAGATCACAGGCAATTTGCAGGTCAGGATGCGTTTGATCTGCTGACCACGGTGACACAGTTGGTACCAGTTACCATCTCAAACAATGTGAAGGACAAGGTGGACAAGGGTGAAGAGAGAGATGGTTGTTGAGATAACAGTAATGATGACAATCAGAAACTAAATCCTACAACAAGAAGACCCAGTGTGTTTGATCTGTGAACTGTTTGTCAAGGGCTCGTTTCTAATGAAGGATGTGACCTTCCACCTTTACACTTTGACCTTGGCCCACAGGAATTCCTAACACCATCATTCAAATCTAAGGTTAACAAGGATCCAACATAGTTGCTTTTCAGTAAGCTGCCACAGTTACAGCCAATTATCTTAAAACAGCTGGTAAATAGTGTATTCTTCACTTCACTCTGTTACTAACACACTTACAGCACAGCACACATTTTTGCAAATAAAAACAAACGTACGTATGTTGCTACTCAATAAATGGAAATGACCCAAAAGGTGAAAATATTTAACACATTTTTGTCAGAAGCACTGTGCCTTGGATTTTATTACACATTACACCCTAAAAGAATTTGTTCAAAGGCAGTTATTTTTACCACTTGGTTTAGTCTAAGTGAGAGATGGCCTTACATGGAGAGTGTTGACGCTCCTGGAACAGTACATCCACACCATGGACACTTAATTTAGAAGAAATACAGTATGATGTATGACATTAGCATGGGCCAAGGGGACACTGGGGCATTTTGTCTGTCAGTGTGTGTCTACATTTGTGTACTGTATGCAGGACCATCTGTCACGGTTACGATGTGCCAAGTTTACAGCTGCTCGTCTTCACTCTAATGATGCGGTGCTGAAGCTGAAGTGCAAACTTGCTAAATTTGAAACACCTGGTAACTTTCAACACGAGTCTCTGAGAATAGTTACAATACATGCAACTCACACGTGTGTGCCCCAATGTCTGCACTATATCACAGTGTCAGGCCAATAGCCGTTCTACACTGGGTGTGTGATACTCCCCTGTTTGGGAAGAATTCAGAGAATGAGAGTTAACACTATGAATGTAGCTGTACTGTATAATGTTAGACAAAAGTTTTCATCACTTTCACTTTTGTCACTGATTCAAGTCTCAACATGTAAATAATGGGTGGTCACTATTCAACATAATTAATTTGCCTTATAACTAACTTTAAGTGACACTTATTTATATTCTATTCTATAGTTAATTTTGATATACAGTATTTGTTTCTATTAAACCATCCATTTCTCCTCAGCTTCTGTTGGCATATAAGACTTTAGATACATGTTTCTGAACTGTGATTGGTTGACATTTATTACTGTGCTCTATGACTTTGCAATGAGCCAGAGTTTCCGTCTAATTCAGCTCTGACTAGGATTGGTAAAAAACAGAAGATAGATTAAATACATTTTTTCCAACTTCCTATTCCTTTGATATTTGATTTTCATCCTTTGAGACATAATAGGCGATCAAAGATAATAATCTGAATCAGCAATATTGCAAGGCTTCAACTGGATACTAACTCTCTGTTTTTTTTATTTCTTCACATGTACTGTATAATATCCAGCATGTTTGAACCAAGTTTCTTTGAAAAAAACCAAAAAAAAAACCAAAAAACCCCCAAACAAACAGACTCAGCTGCTAATTTCACAGTCAGACAAAAATAGAAAAAAAAACATGAAAATGTCATCTGGTAAACATTAAGCTGAGAGAGGTAAAAGAGGCAGGAATTTGGGCGAATGCTCGCAAACATCTGTAAAAAAAAAGAGGAAAGAAGTCTGTCTAAATGAACCCTGTACATCTTTGTGAGTCAGACTATAAACGTAAAAATAAATAAAAGAATGTGCAAAGATGAACACTGAAGAGAGTTTAAAGGCAGAGTGAGTGACTAAGTCAAGCTGAGGATTGTTGCTGTTTGGCTGTGACTCATGCGGGCTGTTAGAAATGTTTTCCTCACAAAGTAAATTCGGTGACTGCCGCTGCAAATTATCTGAGTTGTTCAATTCATGTGGAAAACAGCGTAGGACGATGCCAAGTCGATTAAAAAGCTCAACTTCTCTTCTAAATATATATCATTCAAACTTCACGTAGGAAATTTAAATTTCCAAAAAACACAATGGTGTTTATTTTTTACTTTCGCTGCGGCCCTGTCTTCCGCCAATAGTCCAACGCAGACTGGAATTGAATAATCAGATTACAACTGCTGAGGAACAAACTCACAAAATGGTTAGAAAACAAACACATGCATGCACGCACAAAACACAGAAGCCAAGAAAGAAAAACATCAAACAAACCCATGTCAGGGAACAGCTTCTATTGAGGCATGTCTTGTTGTAATAACTCCCGCTTTACAAAGGTGTTTGTTGCGGTGATAAGGGAAATTCTTGAGCCAGCTATAATGCATTTGGCAGATTTTATCGTTGATAACAACTTCATCTTGTCTGCACCATTGCTTATTTACAGCAAATTCTTCTTCCTGCCACACCACCATAGACTTCCTGCAGCGGTGTTTAAGTGCTGCAGTCACTGTGTGCAGGCATTAAACATCCATGGACAAATGCGTTTACAGTAAAAACATCTTTTGAGGAAAAACACAGCAGAGTGTTAAAAAGCCCACGCCACAGTGTTGTTCAGAGGAAGAGGAAGTAGAAGGAGTAAATGCAACGAATGGTACAGAGACAGAATTAGAAAAGAAACATGTGACAGCCATAGAAAAGACATTAAGGAGTGTCTACTATTTGTCTACTTTCTTTTGTCAGCGTGTCATTTCCCTGGACCTCAGATGTCACATCGGTTCTACTGGAACAGGGCACAATTATTATAATTATTATAATAAGAATTATTTTGTTTAATAAAATGTTTTCGTCAAAGACTGAGTCATTAGCATCAATTTCTATGAAACTGGTCAGTAGTGAAATTAATAACTACTTTTATAGATCTAGTGTTGCAATTAAAGAACATATAAGAATGTAATATAAATTCATTTATAAAGCAGCAAAGCACCGCCTTTAGACCTCTATATAATTTGAACAAGACAAAGTGCTGTAAATAAATCATTTTAAAATGATTAAATCAACAAAAACAAAATGTAAAGTTGCACTGATACTGTATGTCAAGCTATTCTTCCAGACATTTCCAGTGTTCGGAGTGAATAAAAACATATACTATTATTTTTTAAAGCCAAGAGAAACACTTATTTAGACGTGAAAGAAGCAAGAGCTCCCTCTGTCCTCCTGAGGTTTACCTTCTGTATAAACACAGGCCAAGATGTTTGCACAAAGGCTTGATGCAACTGGACCTTCCCTCTTTTTTAGGTCAGACCAAGGCTTAACTCGGTTTCCCAGTGGACAACTCTAATCAGAACTTCCTGATACAGACTCGAATAAACCAACCTGCTCTGGTCTTTTGTGTATGTCAGGTCTTGTTGTGGTTGAGAGATTTTGCTCAACCCCCTAATCAGATGACCAATGGCAACCAGATGCAGTGATCCCTTAACTGTGAGGCCTGAGAATGTTTGTTTTTTGTCCTCACAGGAAATCCAAAATGAAGGAAAATCATTCCAAATGAGGGCTGACAGGAATCATGGATTAGATCTGGACAGGTTTAAACTTGATTCACAACACTGCTGTCCGCGTGTGAGAGAGAAAGAGGTAGATGTAAACCATTTCATCTTTTTTTTTTTTTTTTTTAAAAAAATGTAGACACATTAACCAATATAACCACTGACATATCTGCAGAAGCACATTTGGAAAATAATTATAGCCATTAAAATTTCACTGGCCCGTCTGGACATGTGTAACACAAATTCACGTCATTTCCATCTGCAGCTCCGAAATAGGCAGAGAGAAGGTCATAAAATGTTGGAGACGTTATCCCAAGTCATTCCTTTCATTTTGTTAACACCACCCAGATTAAAACAAATAATTCACTTTGATCTCCAAGCAGCAATGGGGATGTTTGGTCTACGCTGGTCCGGTCTGAGCTGTGAGATCAGGGAACAGCCTTGTTACCACCTGATCAGATATAGTTTAGACATAATGACTGGAGAGCATGACTAACCCCCCCCCCCTCTCAAAAAAACGAAAGTCAAACTTAAATAAACTCAATCATGTCACCAACACCTGTTCAACCAGACGCTGTATGACTAAGCCCGA
This sequence comes from Cynoglossus semilaevis, assembly GCF_000523025.1. NCBI lineage: Eukaryota > Metazoa > Chordata > Actinopteri > Pleuronectiformes > Cynoglossidae > Cynoglossus > Cynoglossus semilaevis. Next base: position 10,787,433 of record NC_024322.1, read on the forward strand.
GGATGATTCTGTGAGAAAGACGTACGTATGGTCTGCGAAGGTAAACACAGCTGAGACAATCCTTCCTCATGAGCTCACCGAGCAGACTCACCTCAACTGAGGACATACAGACGTAAAGAATTGCACATGTACTGTAGCAAGGTCAGACCCAGGGGGGGTGGGGGGGGGTGGGGCTATAAAAATGGGGAAGATTGTGTGAAGTGATAAAGAAACAAGCTAGGAGGAAAAAACCAAAAACAGTCAGAGCATAAAATGTCTGCCAAATGTCCCTTTCAGAGATAGACGGAGCTAGAGTCAGGGGACACAAAACAGGGGTGTTAGAGTCCGGGGGCAGAAGTGAGGCTATAAAAGGAAATGAGAGATGGAGCAGTTCACAGAGACCAGGTTCTGGGAGGACTGGGAGGAACAGTGGAATTCTTTCAGTGCTGCCTGATGGTACCCCTGTGTCCCCACATTAATCACTCTAATGGCAAAGGACATGGGTGGATACACACAGTTTATAAATATGAAATATATCCTTATAATTAATTATGCTTTCAATCCTATTTACGAGGCAAAGAAATGTCAAAAGTTGGAGTTTATGAAAGGTAGATTGTCTCACAGAGGTACTGAAAGTGACCATTCTCTAATTGTAAGGTTTAAACTACTGAGAGAGGATACGTCAAAGTAGCCAATAACTGGTACAAATTAATAATCAGATTAAGTGTAGGGAGAACAGAGTTTCACAAAAGTCTATCTCAGTCTAATGAATCTTTAAATGTAGATGAATAGGCCTGTGCAGAAAAGAGAAGCAAACAATTGACTTGATTAAATCCCTTAATGTTAGTAAAAGTTAGAAAACATAGTCAAATCAAGGTGGACTTCGCTGATTGGTTCGGAGCCTTAACTTTAAGTCTGATAACTGTAAAATATACGTACATATACGTATTTGAATAAATGCTTATTTATTTGTGAGTATAAGTTCTAGGCCTTTCAAAAGATCTTTGTTTTTTTTATTAATCACAATTAATTGTGGAGACTATTTTTTATAATTTATCATTTTATTCTGATTTATTTGACTCATTTAGCTCAATAGAGACACATAACATAACATATTACAGGAGATGAGATAGATGTTAGGCAAAGGGTGAGGGGATATGCTGCCTCTTGCTGTTTTGTTTTTCTTTAAACAAGTGCTATTCAAATATATACATTCACTTTAAGTCAGACAGAGAAGCTGTGTGTTTGTGATATCACTGTAAAGCCTGTTTGTATCCTTCTGTGTGCTGTGAGATCACCGACTGTCACACATGAGAGCAGATGAAAATGAAGCATGAAGAATGATTATCTGTGGAAACAAACCACTTTTCTGGAACTCAGCTACTCAAATATTGACTTTTTGTTGATTAAGTACAGACATATTTAACCAAAATTATTTCTTCATGCAATGCCCTCTCATGCCGTTGCATGTAAACTATGAACAGGTCTGGGTAGACACTATCAAAAGACATCTCTGGAGTACGTGGGGTCCAGTTGGGTAGTAAAGAAACGCCAGGCAGATTTAACTCCAGCCCATTTCCTTTTTCCTGTTTAGAGAGCTTCTCTGGTCACTGTTCTTTCTTTCTGCACAGTTCTGTGTGCAGGATGTTTTTCCTTAAAACGAAACTTCACAAAGTCCAGATACAAACACAACACCCACACTCTGAACTTACCATGGAGACAGAAAGAAACCAGAGAAAATACAATAAGACACATGCTTAAACATACTTGTAAAGATGATAAGCAAATTGTACAACTAATTAAAGGGATATTTTCAGGACCCCACAAGCTAACGCTACTCAAACTCTTAAATTTAGACATCAATCAAAAATAATACTCTTTCAACGCTTGTTATCAAGTAAGTGTTTGTTTAGCGCAGCATCTGGGAGCCAACATCCAAACACAACAGGCCTTCCCTCACTCAGTAGGTCACTCTGCCCATAGCTAAACTGGGGCTAGTGATTAGCCTATTATACTGTCCCAGCTCACATGCATTTTTATTTTTATAAAAATGTAATCCACAGCTGTTATCAGTTAGTTAGCTCTCGTTGGACCAATTCACTACATAAATGGATAGTTTGATAGCCTTCCCTCATGTCCTAAGGTCTCCTTGCTCTGCTTTCCAGTCATTTGTTTGTACGAAATAAAATATTAATTATTCCTCCTGTTATTACAGTATTTGTGCTACACATTTGGAAATGGTAAATATTCAGGACAAACAAGATTTTTATCTAGCTTTAAATTATTTTTTCTTTTCCCCAAATTGAAAGATTATTTGAAGTGAGTCAGAGTTGTAATTGCTAATGAATAAATAAAATATCTTCATTTTTTATTATTATTGTCATTAGCAAACTGTGCCAGTCAAACTACTTGATCAGTAAAGCACTGCGATGACATCTGGTCACTGAGCTTTGTGTTGCAACAGATGGGTTTTTGTTAGATATATTGAGCAATAGACTGTTGAGTTGCTGCAGTCATCAGTTCCACCATCACCTACACAGTGACTCACCATGTTGTGCTCATTGATTTCTTTTACAGAAAGGTCAGCTTTATAACTAAGGTGATGTGAAACTTCATGCCGCCTCTGCTTCTGTCTTTCCCTCACATCAGTGACAAGGAAGCTCTACACACAGAGGCTTCTCATCCAAACCTGTGGTTTCCTGCAGTACAGCTCACCACAAAGGGCTCCTTCCCTGATTGTTACAGCAGGCACACTTCATATCACTGCTGACATTTTTCTACCCTTATCACATTCAGACATCTTCCACCTCGCCCCGGACACACGCTTTTCTCCACAATAAAAGCATCACACATGAAAGGTAAATCACGTGCCCACTGTTTCTCTGCCAACCTCTTCACACTTCACACACACATCACACACCAACATCTAAATAGCTTTTCCTCCTATTTGCAGTCCCCTTTGTGACCTGCATTACCTTACACAGAGTATTACGGTACATCTTATAGCATTTAAAAGCTGCTGTACTGTCAAAAGTATTTTTTCAAATCTTTCAAAAATGCACACAGATAATGTTTGGCTATGTAGAACACAACATGCTGCAAAGGTTAAATTTATCACAATCATCCACTGAGCAAGGTAACATCTAAAGCAGCCATGTGCTGCTGTAGTTTAAGGTTCTGCTGGAGTCCGAAGCCAAAAAACTTCAGTTTCTTTCTTGGCCACAGATAAAATTCCCACAACTCACACATCCGCTGCCAGCAGCGTCTACTTGTTCCATTGAACACATGTTGAAATTCATTCCTAAACATGAGAATCGAAGCCTCTCAAAGGGCCCTATACGAAAGATCCTGTTAACATTACTAAGTCAAGAGCCTTCCTTCATTTATGCCCGTGGGTAAATTGGGGGTGTACCTGCCCCCATGCACAGGATCATGGTTTTGCTATCAGGAGCAACTGAGCGAGGAGCAATGTACTGTCCAGAAATGATTGACCAACAACACTACATTTGAGGGACTGTAGGGTACGCCAACAAAAAGGTAACATATCGACAGACTTCCAATCAGAAATGTACTGGGAGTAGAATTAAATCTCAGTTGAAAGAGTATGTAAGAAGAATATAAGATTTCAGTGGTCAATTAGCAGTAGTATAATTAATGGCTGATTCATTTGAGTGCAGAGCCCTGCTCCTCTGGGGAGCTGATACTTCCAAGGTCAAAATCACACCCTATTTTGAAACACACACCACCAATGTAAGAACTTGACTTTACTACTTTAGTATTTGACTTACGACTTTACTGTTAGGGCAGTAATAAAAAAAACAACCTTAAACCTTAAGAAAACTATTGACATTCTGTAGTTTACGATAACAATAGTTCCCCTCCTTTTATTAACTTAACAATTGCCAGACCTTCTCCTTTCTCCTAAAGTCACCCCTATCTTTAAAGCCAGCTCAATGAGAAACTTTGGAACACAGCAAAATTAGATCAATTATGTTTTCTATAAGCAGGGGAAT
>NC_024322.1:10791460-10820486 GCF_000523025.1 Cynoglossus semilaevis
GTCAGAGAGCACAGAGACGAGGGCCTGGTTCAAAGAAAACGCGTCAGTCCCGAGGGTCAGATCTGGGTTTGATATTAACCAGAAACAGATACACCCAGAAATAGACACAGTTCAGCTTGAGAAAGTATGATATGAGAAACGATGTGATGGATTACTGTTTCCGGTTACACTATCATATATCAAATCAATTCTGAGCACCTGGAAACCTTGACCTCAGTAAAACATCAGTAAAATGATGTGATGTACTTGTAGATATGCCAGCAAAAACCACATGTTTGTTCTCTGTCACATTTACAGTAGAAGCTAAAGCAGTTGTGTCTTTACTTAACATATTCTCTTGTGCTCTGATTCCCTGCTTGGGAGATAACGTGACTGAACCGAGCACATGGAGAGTGACAAACTGAATCCAGCCGTTTGCTTCTAAGTATCACCACCTTGGAGAATCGCTGAATGAAAACAGAGTACAGTTGAGTTGTGTCACATGCTCAGTCAGGACATGGTAAAATCTTATAAAAAGCCCATCCCACAGGTCTTTCTTTTATCAAACTGAAGGTTCGTGTTTCAATGTGATCAAATTTATAGAAAACTCTAGAAACATTAAACTTGAATTAAAATAGAACCAAAACAAAACCAAAACAAGAGTCACAAACATAAAGCTAAGGGCGCGTGAAGTCAGTGAATGAAAAATTTCTATGAATTCCGGATCAATAGCAGCGATTCGGTATTTCTATTTTTAGATGCATTTGAAGTATTGTTGAGGGACTACAGGGACCAGAGTAGTCATGGTCAATACTAATAGTTATTTTTTAGGAAAAAAGGTTTACACCAGTTGTTGCTCTTCAAAAGGAGAATGGCCTAAAGGTGAACATGGGTGTCAACATGTTGCATCTAAAACTACTGCCTTTTTTCCTTGAAATCGACTAGATGATTTATACGTAAATCCTGAAAACACATTGCACATTGTTTCATTTGGCAGTCATTTATAGTGTGTCTTGTTTTTTTGCTAAAAACAAAACAGTCACAAATGAAAACAGTATGTAACCAGAAATCTCATGCTTCTGGTTTCGTACAGTTCTGTTTTCTGTTTATTTTATAATCGCACACACGTACTGTATGACTGTATTACTGTCCACATGTCCCGCCTTCAGCACAATAAACTGGCTCTGACTAGTTTTCATTTTCCTATCAGGACTTCCCTTTACATTTATGTATTAGTGAAGACTAAAACATTAAAAAACCACATATGATGGTACCCACTAAGGTCATGACCTCACGCCCAAACACTCTCAGGACGGGAGTATAGAGGGGTGGTCAGAACACAACAACATGAAACTTTACACGGTGTCCTATTTCTGTTTATCACCTGCTGTTCTGCAACCTGCAGTAAAATTATTTGTAACTTAGAAAATAACTTATAAAGTTTTTTGTTCAGATCAACTTAGAGTTGAGAATCGACCAGTATTTCATCAACAAAAATCACGCTTATTTATATGTGTTTACACAATCTGGGTGAAAGCCACATAATAAACTAGATTTGGTGGATACAATCTGAGCCACTTCAGCTCAGATTGTAAAGAACAACACTTGGATTGGTATAATTCTAAACAGAAACATTGCAACACGAGTCATTTCACAAGAAACTCGTCTCAGTTTTTGCTATTTAACAGCAATACCAAGCCCCCCCCCCTCCCCCCACTGGAGGAACTCCCTACAACAGACACTCCCACAGGCAGCACAGTGCTGAGAAGTCTGTGTGTGTCTGCTGAGCACCTTCATACCAACAGTTAGATTTTCACACACGGTGGGGTTTCCAGGTAGAAACAAATACCGAGTACATGTGGGTGAGAAAACTTACCGCCTCCACTCCTGAGGTGAGGATGGTGAGGGAGAGGCAGAGGAGCAGCAGCAGCAGCCTGCAGTCAACAACAGGGGCAGCGTTCACTAATAAATTAATGATGGAAGTTCATGCCCTGCAGTGAATTACTCTCATGTGGTTCGTGTGTGTACCTCAGAGTGGTCAGTCCTCTGTTCTGTTGCCCTTGCATGGTCCCTCTCATGAGGACCGAAATTCTTGAGTCCCACTCTGCTGTCTTCACTCACAGGAACTTGTACAGCATGACTGCCTGAGCTGAAACACCGTTATCTCCATGTTAAGTCATAGAAAATAACACTTGATTATAAAGCACATCAGCATCAAAGAAGGGTCGAAAGAAATTTACCATGGTGTAAAATTTAAATTTAATAAAAGGTTTTGCACATTTTCGGCATATGAGATTATTAGAAGTTATTATTTAGTTCTCATTGTAAAAAAAAAGGCACAGTACTTACAGTCACCGAAGTTTGCGCACCGATGGCACGGTGAGGAACGGAGCAGACTGTGGAAGAACACCGATGCGCAGCGCTGCTCTCTGAAAAGTTCCAGGTGTCCGGTCCTGGAAAAGAGTGGCACCAAAAAGTCTTTCTTTTCAGATATTGTTATAAAAACCGCTAAATGAGCTTAGAGTCGTCCCTCTCCTCAACGAGAAAAGTCAAAAGTGTTGGTAACATCAGAGTTGAGCGCGTCCCTTTGCATGGGTGAGGGTGGTCGTTTTTTGAGGTGGGAGGTGTGGTACAGAGAAGAATCTAGACCAAGTTGCACTGATCAGATCTTCACATCGTCTCGGACAAAGATGCAGCCAAACGTGCTGCCCGAGCTCCGACCATAAACAGAGACTTTTGACGGAGAAGAAGGAGCAGAAGCGGTCAACAGGTGGTAGTTTTCACTGCGCTCTCTGCACCATTACGCAGCGCCAACATGATCTTACCGTCCGCTACTCTCTTACTGCTGGCGGTTCTGTCCTCCAGCCTGGACCTGACAGAGGCTGAGGTGAGTGGAGAAAAGATCTGACTATTCTACTTTATTGAATTCTTCTCTAAATTCTCTAAATATGATTTTAACTGTGTTTGATGATGAGGTGAAACTCTCAGGGCTGAGCCGGTGGCTGCAGTCACATGCAGCCTATTTGGACCAACTCTCTTGTCTCTTATTCAGTGTAGTCATGATGATGACTGACTAACTATTGTTATGCTTAAATATGTTTTTGCTTTTTGTTTTTAACTGTAAATTAGATTAATCCAAAATGGACTTTTCTTTCTGATTATTTATTTTTGTGCTTGTGTGACTTCACTTATTTTAACAATTGCCTCCTGCTTTTGCCTGAACTCTGTGAAGCTGCTCTCACCTCCTCAGCCCAGCCTCCTCCACTCAGGCTGGAGACGAGCAGAGGGGAGGAGGGAGGAGGAAAGGAGAGGGTGGGGCAGAATACCTCCAGTAGCTGAAACGTGTGTCTGTGTGTGGGGACATGTGTGTCGTCACTCCGAATGGAATGACAGTGACAAAAGTGATCCATATGTCTCTTAACAGTAACTCATTTTAATAATTCACTGATTCAAATCATCTGGGTTCCCCTCCTTATCTGCCCCTATTGATGTTGAGGATTTATGTTCCTTTTCAGTCAGCATTACACAGTAATTCTTCAGTTTTTTGGTCCCCAGATGTAGCTGCACAGTGAGAGATTTCACCCTATCGTATGACATAGCTTTTAATGTACAGACCATAACTGGGTTTGGAAGTTATTGGTAACTCTGCATCTCAACTGTTTCAATCTAAATCCAGGACAAGGCTGAAGAGTTTCAGCAACGTCTGACTAAGTTTTAGGTTAAGTCCCAGAGGGTGAGTTTAAATCATCAGCCTCAATCCTGGACTCAAGTACTAGAATAGTAGTTTTAGAACCCGATGCTAGGCTGCTGTAACATTTAACAGAATAAAGCAGATAAAAAAGTCATAATATGATAAGAATGTTTTGAACACAAAAATAACGAAAGCCAACTTTTCTATGCAAACTACACAGTTACTTGGTTACATTTTGGCTGCAACATTTGTTTGTTAGGTTTTATCAGAACAGTATTTTTGAACAACATCTATTTTGAATGACCAAATATAGTAAACACAGACTTACTCATCCTCAAACAGAAGGTGTCCACAGATGTGATTTCAAATATTTGGAGGTACGTCTTCACTGTCACTGAAATTTAGAGGAGACATATTTGTGGTTAAATTAGAGAATTTTTTACAATTAAATAAATCCACAAGCTAACAGTATCAGATGTAATACTGGAAAGTAGACAAATGTATTTTTTGTTTCTCATTGACATTTCTGTGCATGTTGTAGGGAGGGCTAAAGAAAGCAAATCTAATCAAAGATACTTTTTTTTTTTACTAAAATATTAAATATATTATTTGCCAGTGAACTATATTATTGGTGATATTGAAGTTAATCAAAATACGACAAAGTAGTTACTAAACTTACTAAATAGGACTTTATAGTTGTCTCTGGTTAAAAAAAAGAAAAGAATTTATGGCACAGTAGAATAAAGTGAGCTCAGAAATTTCTCATAATAAGGAAAGATACATTTAGAAAATAAAGAACAGCAAATCTGTCACTCCTTGTTATGAAAGTTGTTCTTTATCAGATTTTACTAGGACTGATAACGAAGTATAATTCCCAAAGATTTTGATCAGTGAGCCTTTATGAGGACAAATGTTTGACAAATCTAAATCTCCGAGCTTAACTCGTTGGCATCCTGCAGGAAGAAGTTATCAGCAAATATGTGATGATTTGCAGAGGCTGTTGCAATAGATTAAAAAGTACTTTGGTTTCTTCAATTCAAAACATAAATAAGCTTGGTGGTAAAAATGTATTTCCTCTAGAACTGAAAGAGTTTAGTCACTTGTTGCCAGGAATGATCAATGATGTTGAAATTGAAGGATTTTTAGAAATGACTGCAGAAGTCACATCCTGCTGAGTGAAAACATCTCTGACATCGGGATAGCGGAATGTAGCAGGTGTGAGTGAGCAAATTTAAGTTGGACTCCGTGACGCTCGAAGATGAGACACAGGCTGTTAATCTTGTATCGTTGTTGCTCAACAGAGAGATATGTCATGTTTGGAGAATATTAACACCACGTGAGGGCGGCTGTGGGGGATTTCTCCAACTTCCAGGGTGCTTTAAGGATACATCTGCATCTCTGATGGATTGTAGCTGCTGTATGTCATAATGCACCAACACAGAGTAGGTCTCTGTATATGAGGATGGTCAAGTCGGGAGTGAGATAATGTAGAATTAATAATACAATACAATGTGACTGTGGGGTTCCATGATAATGAAGCAATGTAATAAAGGCATTCTTTTCTGGCAGGTTTTTACCTTAACCCAGATGTTTCCTCTACCATCTACTGTTGTCCCATTTTTGAACGTACAAGGATCTTCATGTCTCCATTCACACTGAGTTCTGATTAAGGTTAAATAGAGCAGCAGAAGAACTTTCATGTGTTGCCTGCATTTGTAAAACAAACAGGACACGGGACATCTGGACAGAGGAGAAGACATGCGAGGAGCATAGAGGGGGTGTAGAAATGTCCAGACATCCCATCACTGATCAGGTGACATCAGTGGAATGACTTGCATGTTTTTCCATCTACCCATGGGAGGTCCAGAACAGGAAGTTTGTGGTCCTGTCTGGGGCTTTTATCTCCCCCTAACTGCGTAGTGACATTTTTACCAGCAACACTAAAAACTGTGGTGAAAGCCAACATAGGGTCCATGTAACGACAGAGCAGATACTGCCTATATCAGACATGTTACTTGTTATTTAGGGCCTCGTGTGGTGAGACATTGATCATTTCTGGTCAGATCTGGGCCTCATGCTGTCAACATCATTTACCTCAGCAATGGTAGCCAATCAAAAGCAGCTTAGAAATGAAACTAGCACAGACATAATTTGCCAATAGCACTTCATGTTTACAGGAAAAGGGTAACATTTAGAAATACTACATTTTTTGAGACATATTTAGCCCAATTCTATTTAGATCCATTTGGTCTGAGTCAGATGGATGCTACATGAATCCACTGTTTACAGTTCACATCATCAGCTTGAGTAATGAATTCAGACTGTTGCACACATTTCTCATAGATTTCTAATTGTATGGATGTTGGTTCAACATTGTGAAACAGGACCTTAACATGTAAACAATGGTGAACGGATTCTCACTTCCATAAGTACGAGAAAACAGCAACAGTACTGTAAGGAGGAGGCAGCTTTCCCATTACTTATGGAATGTAAATGACCACATTAGTTCCCTGGAAGGGAGGGTTAAGCGGGGGAGTCCTCGATACATGGAACGCTATAGCCTCATTGTTAGACAACAATATTTCCTCAAACGTTTGACGCACTGTACCTTTAACTTCACATGAGCTTGTGTCTGCTGTAGTCTGTTTATCTCTGCTTCCTTTCCACACAGACACAGAAACGTGACTTTGACTAAATATCAGCACCTCCTGTTTAGGCTCCTTCATAATCTCTGGAGCCTGTCAAAAGGTCAGGAGTGAATATAGGTTAAAAACAAACTAAGGTTTTCAGGCCAGGTCATCCACTGAATAATGCAAGAATTTAACCAATGTGATAACCAAACGTGCAGTATGGGTCAGGTTGCTTTACCCTAATATCTAGATCCACATATTCTTATTTCTGCTGTTTGCATCTGATCTTGATTGAATTTCTTTCCTGTTTTTATAATCTAAACAGACTAGAGTTGCACTCCCTTAATAGTTGTTTAATCTGGTCAAAGTGAGTCATCAGTAATTCCAACAGCGAAAGAAGACGAGGAGGTGGAGAAGGAGGAGGAGGACGAGGAGGAGGAGGAGGAGGAAGAGGGATAGATTAGCAGATTCCTGGAGTGAGAGTTTGTGTGTGGGATGTTGGATGGAGAGACTGGGAAATGCAGTTGGTGTTGAAGGAGAGCTGCCAGGGTTTTTTCTTTTTGCTACTGGCCTGGCCGTGATGTTCCAGAACAGGGTGGACCTCAGGGAATGAAGAGCACCAGTCAAATATGGAGGAAGCAGAGCCAAGTTCTGGGTGTGTTCTAGGTTAAAAGTCAAAACTTTTGATCAAGTACTGGTCAGTCGGTGCTGATGGACAGAGTGCAAACAACTCTGCTTGTTGTTTGGTCTAGGTCTGAGCTCGTGGGCCGACCTCCACCGTGACACCTCCCACAGAGACAACAGCTGACTCTGCCACTCTGTCCCAGTGTGAACGGCCACCAACCAAGCTCTGCACCCTGGGAAGACGCAACCTGTCTGACCCCTTGTCCCTCACTGTTGTAAAAATGCCTACATTTGGAAGAGAAATGATCCTGTTTGTGTCTTTATATTTTGACAAGACCCTTTGGTGGCAAAACCTCGTACTCAAGTTGTGTGGCATGGTGTTTCACAGACTGTTTATAAGAATGGAATTTAGTTTTCTGCATGCAAAAGTACAGAGATAAAGTAGTGCTGGGCTGGAATAATGGTGTTTATCGTAATTTTTAAAATGTAAAGCTATTCAGCAGGGAGTAGAGGATAAAAGTCAACAGGAAATTAGGCGTGTTATTAACAGAACAATGTTGCCTGTAAAAAGTCTCTTTTTATAAAGTTGTAGTTCCTTCTGAATGGATCTGTAATTCACAAAATATATGTTGTTTTATATAAGAATACTCAACACCAGGCCACAAAGACGTTCTGAAAGACCTAAAAATATAGAGTTCCTGCCAAATTTTGTAGAACTTTCCCAGGTTAGTTTCATAACCTTGGTGTACATCTGGATGATTTCACCAATTTCTTATGATTGTCCTGTGAATGTGTGTGTTTCCTCTTTGTTTGTTATAGTTTGTGGATTTGTGGTTAAAAAAGGTCACGGCCTTGCAAACATGGCTGATCCCGTCTTCACCACATGTATTTTTGCCAGATTTGTCACAGTTGGGTTTTTTTATTAACATATCCTAGTGTTCCCATGATGACACTTGGGCTCTGACTCCTCTGAACTTGCCTTGACTGTTATCCTCAGGATCAGTTACTACCCTGAGGTGTACTGTTATGGTGAGAGTGCAATTCAGCCATAACACTGTGAAATTGGTGAGTCATAAATAATGCTGCCTGTGGTTAAGGCAGTGGTGGTGCAATGGATATGTCTGTCTGACGAAGAGTTGGTTGATGAAGGAGAAGACAGAGAACAGCTACAACTGCTACAAAAGGAAAGGAAAGGAGAGAGAGTGAGGTGATGAGTTGAGCCTTAGAAACAGAGGAATGTGTCGGAGCCGAAGATGATACTCTGTGACTACTCTTTTAGTCTCGCTCTCTCCCTCTGGACCAGTATTTTCACCTTCTGCTTCCATGGAGGATAAACAAGACACTGACGTTGCTATGATCAGATTAATAACCCTTGGGTTTTTTTTTTTTTGGATTGGGACACTGATGCGTGGAGTGCAGTTTTGGCCGACTACATCTTCAGCTTTTCAGTCTATTGGGTTTTTTAAGCTGCTGACTTGCTTAACAAACAACAGGTGCAACAATGAAGACGAGTGTTAATTTAGATCCACCACAAAATACATTCCTATGTTTGAATCTAATTTCAAAGGTGCAAGCTTTTAAATTGTGTTGTAAAAGGTCAAATATATGTGTATAACATTTCAGAATATATGTATAATGTACAATGTATAGCATTCAATCAAACTGTGAAATTTACAAAAAACAGCTTCAGCAATACTTTAAATAAAATTCTAATCGTCGACTCTTTTGCAATTCTGGTGGCCAAAGTGAGCCTCATTTTAATTATTTGAGTGGTTACAGCAATGCCCCCCTCCAGCAGATGGCGCCCAGGCCAACTGGCTATGTGGTCTATGCCATGTGCCACAACTCTGAATAGAAATCAAGTTTCAACTAATGTTACACCCCAGACTTTTAAAGATATTTAGAAATAAAACATGCCAAATGACAACATGGTGGGAAGACGATCAAGACGATCACATTGCATTTGCTCAGAAACTCTAAAAAGACCACAGGTGTGAATGCGAATGGCTGTTTTCTCTCTAGTGTATACTATTCATTTATGTAGCCATGGGATGGACTGGAGAACTTACCAGAGTGTACTCCACCATCACCGTTCTCCCTGAAAGAATAAAAAAATTTGCTTAAGAAAGTCACCATGTCCCTCTTGTGCAGCCAGGAAGGCATGATGGAGGAGTCTTTGTTTTTGGGTGATTTTTGGGTGGGTTAAGCTTGGGTGGAGCAATGTGCTGGAGTGTCTGCAAAGCAAGAAAAAGTCACAATACATTTCAGAGCATATCCTAGCAGCTCTGCTTACCAATATTACAGTAAGTGTTCTGACATCATCAGACAGTATTAGACAAGACTTTGAAGGTTCCGCATTCGAGCAAGATCTGGCACCCACAGATTCCTCCCTAACACAGAACCGCCTCTGGGTTGATAGTGTAGATGAAGTGATTAAGGAAAGAAAACAGGGGAGAAAGTAGGGTTTGTTTGTTAAGACGGTAAGTGATGGATTCACTGATAGCAGAGATGTGATGAATCAACCTGGTCTCCCAGATTAATGTTGTTATTTGTCTACTCGGCAAATTATGTTTAATTTACTGAATCTGAGAAAATAAACAGAAATAAAGCTTTGAGTTTTGACAAATGATTTAGTATGTGAACGCCCAAGTGTGTATGCAGGTGGTTCCCTAGGTTTTTTGCCACATGTCACGAGAACTAGCTCTTTATCTCCCCCTCAGATCCTTAAAAGGATAAAGCAAACAGAAGAAGAAGAAGAAAGGATGAAGACATCTCCAAAGTATTTAGGACAAATACTTACTGAGAACTGAAAGGGAAAATGACCTGATGAGTTGTAGAGGGACCTTTTCAGCAGATCTTGGTTCCAGATGGACCAACCTACACTTGGTGCATTAGCTGGGTTCACGAGCTGGGTTCATGACCAAACTCTTCATTTGTTCCTAAGAAAAAAACAAGTCATCAGGTACTGCTTGACAAAGACATTAAAATAACATTTTTAAAGCTGGTCAAGACTGAGAGATGTCTCAACATATTACACTATAGTATAAAAAAATAAAAAATAAAAATCTGCCAACCCTGTCTTTTTGTTTGGCAAACAGTTAAAGCACACTTTGAGCTACATGACTGTATGAAATGTGCTATATAAATAAAGTTATTATTATATATTACCAGAAATTCTGACATCCTGTCTTGGAACTTTTTTGATTTGTAAAACCTCAACTGACAAATTTAGGACAAGTCATTGATGCAATTCTAAAGAGACAATTTGAAATTAAGATGAAGGAACACTGGGAGAATGAGCAGAAGCCAATTCACAGTCTCCATTTAAGAGAAGTCATATATAATGGCTGATTATAGTGTTGTTAAATGTTTAGGTGAAACTACTCGTAAGAGTAATGCACAAAATAGGGCTTTACAAAAGTGACCCAAACTTAATAATAATTATAATATTATCCCATTTAAAACAACGTCTTACGCAGCATTCCAGCAAGGCCTCAGGGATTTTCACTTGTGTATCTTTTAGTGCTTCCTTCCTCTCTGTGGGATGTCATAGAGATTGCAAGGTTGGTATGAGGACAAAACAACATCAACTTTTCCAACAATTAGGTGATTTAAGAAAAAAATATGTTAGGAAAACGTACATGTGAATCTTCGGGTTGTCCCACTGGGACGAACAGGCTCTGAATGTCACACGTGTCAAGAAAAAAAAAGAGAGACATTCAAGTCCATGTGATATCTACTGCCAGTCACATGCCTCAAATACTGTACGTCCCGAGGATTAGAAGTACAAAGACGTGTATTTTCCCCTCTCAGGTGAACATACCATCGATGTCTTAAGTGGTCTAATCAGGTTTTTAACTTCCTTTTCCCTCTACCTCCCACCATAGACCCTGCTTCTTCTTGCATGCCTAACTGGGCTGGAATTACTGTGTAATTCTTACCAGACATGGTAAGCACTGGACTGTTTTGACTCTAAATTAGAAGAGTAGGTGGACTGATAGGAATAGCAGATCCTGGGTCTGGGACCCACAGTATTTCACAGGAACTGAGAATGCCTGTATATCCATACCTAGAGTCTTGATCCACTTTCCTGGAATAACAGATGCTTTATTCATCACCTACTGTGCTGATGTTAGAGCTGCTGCAGGTTTTCGGTGGTATCCGGGGGGGGGGGGGGGGGGGGGAATCAGATAACTTTGTGTAGGCAATAAGCTATGGGGGCCACGTGATGTGATTTGCACAAGGGTTGAAGAAGGAGTGAAGTCTAGAGGCAGATTAAGACATTTTTGGCTGATAGGTGAGCAGATCTTTTGTCAGCAGTCGGCATCTCCAGAGCCTCGGGGCAGTGAGATCTGCAAGTCACAGTCACTTCACGTGTTCAAACGACAGTGATGTAATGGTGGAGTAGGAGATTATCCCTAAATCTGATCTGGAAACAGTAAAACAATAGGGATCAGCCTCTTCTATTAGATGGCTATCAGACGGAGCGTTCAGACTGATAATGGGGCTCAAGGGCTTTATTATCCATTCGTTTGTTGCAGACTTGGAAGTGAACACGTGGGTCAAAGGTTGTATTTTCCTGAGCTTTGGAATTTCCTCTCCATTCTTAGCTCTGTTTATTCTTATATTCTTCATAATGGGTCGTTGCTGGTGTTATTAAATTCACAACAGAGTTTTTTTTTGTTGTAATCTTTCTTTTTGCAGCAGTGACTGTAGTGACTAATTCATATTCCAGGTGCTTCTTTATATCATTTGTGGACAGAGACAGATACTTGCTAGTTAGAATTTAGTTGTAAACTGTAAAACCAGAGACAGGGAACATATTTCTGTCTTCTTCAGAGCGGTGTGCGTGAGAATATTCCAGGATGGATGTGTTGTGCTGGCACCGGTGTCACAGAGGTCATGCCTTGTCTTCACGTGCTGACGTTTTCCCAGATACCAGAGCACTCTTGAGAGAGACGGGAGGCTGACCCAACCCCTTCTTGTCTTTGTGAGCATAAAAGGCTTCCTTACAGAAAGAATGGCTTCCTAAGTCCCACATCCTGTGGCACATTGCAGCACATTCACAGAGTAGCTGCAGGCAGAGTTGAAGCAGGTCTGCAGCCTCGCCTGAATGGAACTGGGGGGGAGAAAACAAACATCTTAATGAAGTAACTGTTGCTTTGTTTTACTTCCTCACATCCATCCACGGACCGTTTGAGTTCTCGTGGTGCGGCACCTGATTTGTTCACTGATTACAATGTGAACAGGGCTGTACTGAGACTGCTTTAATTATTTTAATTATTGTTTGATTTGATCAATTCACAGACATTAACTCACAAAAAATATTATAACATATGGTTTGAAAACAAATGTTTGGCCAAGGCTGGGAAACAATGCAAAATATTAAACACCAGAATTGTTAATATAAACCTTTTAGGCAAAATTTGTTTCATGAATTTGGACCGAAAAAAATAAAATCGACTTGAACGTGTGCATGTTCCGCCTGGTAGATGTTTTTCTTTGCTGTTTACTTTAGATATTTGCTGAAGCAGTGTAGTAAAGTGAATGAAGGACACTCTGAGCAAACACAGTCATTGTAATGTTCTAAAACTCTTGTAAAATTTAGGGAAACCCTCTACATCCTTTGTCTCTCATATTTGTTTGTTGAACAACACCTGGGTCACGGTCACAAAATGACCCGCCACATGCAGTTGGTGGTCAGATTGAATTATCTGGGAGTCTTGCAGCTTTTTCTGAGAAATGTCTTTGTAGGTTCTCCGGTCTTGGTTTGCTTAGAATTTTTTTTCAATATTTAAATATAAAACATGTCTTCTCACAGGTTGCATGAAATGTGTAAAATTTTAAATCCCAGTAACACGACAGTGACCTGGTGCAGTGTTGGCATGCATTGAATCCATCTGTGTGTGCAGTAATTAGAGCTGGAAAGTTCCACCTTAAAGCAGAAGATTAGTAGGAGCTGAATGTAATTTGTTAACAAGGCAGCCTTTATCCACACAACACACATACACACATGTACACACACACACAAACATGGAGGACGTGTTATCACGGTGACCTTTATTTTAAAAGCTCTCTTTAAATGCCTAAATCCACACTAATGGCCTGCCAAGGGGTCAGAGGTTGACAGGATGAGCCTGTGAAGGTCATGTGACTGGTCAAGAAGGGGATGCACAGGGATTGGCTGATAAAAGGGGGGTCAGAGACCCCAGTAATCTAAGGCAGGAATATTATAAAAGGATTAGTTCAAAGGGAATTGTGGATTTTTTTTCTTACTTGTGCAGTTGGCAGACTGCAGCTCTGCTGTGAGAGAATGATGTCATGATTAACTCTAAGTCACATTAAAGTAATAACGGTCATACCGTAATAAGTATTGCTGGATACAGCAGTCACTCCTTCCATCAACTGGATTTCCCCCACCAGCACTTCAGGATCAGCCAGTTTCAGGTTCTTGTAACTCTGTGCCAACCAACAAGGCCTGAGAAATGGTCTGAAACACTTTTCCCATTTCCTGAGTTCATTTCACTTCTGAAAATTCCTGAGTGGACTGTCAGCATGGCTGAGCACTCGGCGTTCCTGGTTCATGTCGCATTAGTGCTGACATCTTCAACAATCACAGCAGTCGCAGCGGTTTGCCACTGTGTCCACAGCTGGCCATGTTTGGGTTCGCAGCAGAATAACTAATCACAGGCCTCGGTTTGATCCCACAGTTGAGCTACATGACGTTGATAAGTGGATGAATTATTTTATTTACTTTTTTTGGGTGTATATGAAGTTTCATCTTCACTTCACCACAGCCTGACTACTGAATGTGATGAAAAGCAGTATTCATCACGCTTTGTCTTGCATGAACAGATCGACAGAATTCTTACAGGTGTATTTGTTAACTTCATTCATTTAATTTGTATATGTCTAAGAGCTGTCACAAAATTATAATTCTATGACCCAGTAGTACGTGAATGTACGTGTTCCTTTTTGCCCAGCACTTGGATGCTTTATTGTTCTCCCATGTATAGTATTTGCACATGTCAGTCACAAGGTCATCTTTTAATCAGCTGTCTACCCAACCGACCAAAACTTCAATTTTAGTTTCTTTCATTGTCAGTGGGAAATTGCCTGCGACCCCTGTGGAGACCAACGCAGGAGTATCCTATATGTATATTCTGTGTGAGTGTCTAGACGAACTGATCCAGATCCAGTGCTTTTTCCAGGTATGATTTAGACCTTTGTGAAAACAGTTCTCAGCCAATGGACCTGCTTTTGATTACAAAAGCCTTGGATTTTTTTTTTCTGTTTTGAAAAGGAATACCTATGGCCTGCAGCGAAAACAGAACGTGTTTTACATTGTGGTGGTCTCAGCAAATAAGCACAACAGGAATCCATTAAAAAACAGGAAACTCATACCAGTTGTGATGTACATAGTACATGCGATGTATCTGTAGGTATTAGCCTTGGGGAATGGCCCTGGATTCCTCTCAGTAATGGAAATCAACCCACGGTTAAGTATTGGCCAAAGATGACCAACATCGATTTGGACATCTCACTGTCTTTCCTGAAAATAAAAGAGGAGATGGTATCACCTTAACTTAATTTAAAACTGAATAACTCTCATTTACCCAAGTTAACGTAGCATGACTTGAAAGAGGAAAACAGCCAGACTCCACAAAAGTGTTTGTTTGAACTAAAGAAATGCTTTTTTTAAAGTACTAGTAGACAGTTTTAATTTCAATGTACAGTTACTGTTAACACCTTAAATTCCCAGAACTTCACAGAATACTGTTATACTGTATACTATTATAATTTTAAATGGTGGTATCTGAAGATGATTCCTGATTTATGTGATTAGGTTTCAGTTTGTGCAAGTGCAGCTAAAGCTCACACAGGGTTTGTCCGTACGCGGGTGTGTGTGCTTGTTTACAGAGCAGGTTGCACCAGGAGCTTTGTCTTCCAAGTAAGGCAGGCAGTCAGAACATTTTCCTCCTCCACTTCTATGCTTCCACCCCAGCCCCTCTGTGCCAGAGAAGGCCAGGAATGTCAGGGCAGCGTAGTTCAACCCCACACAATCTGAATATGAATGTTGCATGTATTCCTCCCTGCCATTTGAGGAGAGAGGAAAACCGGTCCTGAAATACTCCAAATATACTGTACAAGTGCTAAAAAGCTGAGAAGAATCAGGAGCAGATGACTGAATATGTGTGACTACCTTTAACTTCAAAGTCAGTTAATAGTACTGCAAGTGTGTGCATGTGATTCGATTCTCCAAGATGATTCATAATGGTCGATTTTACTGCTGACTAATGAGCCCTGCTGTCAAATGAAATCCTTCTGTTGTTCAGTTCAAGTCATTGTAATTGTCTCCATATGGAGGCCACGGTCTGTGCCATGATCTTGTCATGATGGAGTGACTTCTACACAGGTTAAACTACTCCACAACTGTGCTAAATTAACTGTAACGAAGCACAATCTTGTTTGAAGGCTCATTATGCCGGGACTGTGTATACAGTCATGAAACATTACTTAACTGTGCAGTAAATGAGACTTGACTGTGAAAGAGCAGAGATGCTCGTAAGGTGAATGGGGACTTCTGTCATGTCAGTGGGAACTGATTTATTAATGTGAACGTTCACAGGTTTCATTGGTTAATCACAGTCGATATGACACAAGGTCAAAGGGGTTCAACACTAATAAGCACATCTGACTTACAATGCAATTAAATCCAAGCCACTCAGTTGTAGACAGAATCTTAATGAAATTCAAATCATCCATGTGTTGTAGCAGAGGAAAAGCTTATGGTTAAAAGAAAGAAAGCAACAATAAGAATACCATAAACTTGAGTAAATAGCCAATAGGTGTTAGCTTCATTATGTCAACTTAGCTACTCTAAAATGCTTTTCTTGTGAGTACTGCAGTAAATTATTATTATTAAGGTCATGGACATTAAAGGTGTCTAACAAAGAAAATGTCTGTGCTTTCTAGTTTCTTTCTAGTTCACTTGTAAAAATGTACAACTTACATCACTTTAAAGAGACTCTGTGAGGACAACGTTAGCTACTGACGAAGTACGTTGTTTTATTTAGCCTCCTACTGTATTTATTTAGGAATTCATTTTTTTTCATCAAGTTTAAAGAGGAATGTTGGAAAAAAATGAACAGGGAAGTGAAATAATAACCCCCCCCCCCCATTCTTACCTCTGTGCAGTAGAAAAACAGTGATTCTGGCTGGAATGCGTTGTCTTTGTAGAGAGACCTCTGTTGTTGACATTGACCATATGTTTGTGTGATCATCACTTTTCCTTTACATGAAGGGAATATGTTGGAAAAAATTCCTCCAGCTGTTGTACATTCACAGTCAGTCAGTGAAGCACAGCGGGGATACCTCAACTGGAACATCTTTGCCCTCATGTGGTAGTACTCTGCAGTGTTGAAGTACTGCTCAGGATCCCTGTGGTGGACATGTATGCAGAACAGGATTTCTGGTGATTATTTATGTAACATTTTGGATGTTAAGTTCAAAATAAAGCATATAAACCTTTGAGGAGGCACTAAGTGCTCTTGCTGAGTTTGGCAGTACTGCATGAAGGGTGGACATGAAGAACGGGGGCAGTGAGTCATGCAGCCTCAAACATCTAAGAGACAGAGTGAAAAACTTTACTTTGTGGGCTGTAGCTGTTTTGTCCTTAGCCACGATGGTGCCACTATTCTCCAAGAATCCAAGTATAGAACAAATGCTGATCGGTATCCCTGGTTAAACCTAGACCTGAAGTGTTGAGAGCAAACATTACTCATCACTTCCTCTGAGCCTTGATCTCACCACAGGACCCATGAATCACATGATTTCAGACATATCAACCAAGTGTTGTTTAAACATCACACCTTTGGGAGTGAGACTTGAACTGATGTAACCTAACCCTTTGATGTAAAGTTTTCCAATGCAACACACAGCCCTCAGATACTATATCAGGCAGTATTTTGGAGGCGTGTGAATGTGCCTCTGTGTACCATGCCATACCATCCATTTTTCCCCCACCCAGACACAGTAAACATCACACTTTTCAGAGCTCAGTGAGTCACCAGACACTATATCCACAGTGGACATTCACACTAGTGACAGAGACTCTCTGGTTCTCCTTTGTCTGTTCACTGTGATGACGATCGGGCCGTCATAAAAAGTAGCATCATCGACCTGTATTTTCTTTCTCACAGTCAGGGTCAAGACCTAGACCCACTTCTTGCATCTTCAAGTGCAAGTCCAAGGTTTGCAAAATGGGAATGATTGACACCAACTGTAAATAATGGATTTTGGGCTAATGGTGGGGTTGTGATGCATTTTAACTAAATGCAAAAAAACAACAACAAAAGTCACCACAGCAGTAGTCGCCATAGTTTTTACACCTGATCCTATTCCTAAAGTAACCCAGCTTCAGTTCTGATGACTGGGTGATTTTGGTTCTGGAACCTTTTAGTGGCAGACAGAAGTCCTACAACTGCGCCATGACTGGTGGAGATTTAGTTCATATAACTCCTCATAGTTCTTCTCTTGGTTGGTGTGAAGCAGCTGAGGCCTTCATTCTGTCTTCTGTGATGTAATTCTATGTCTACGATGTGGTTTGTTCTATAAGCGGGGCACTCATGGCTCTCATCCTTCTACATCCTATGGATCTTTATGATAAGGTCCTCTTAAGATGCCTCTTTCCTGCAGTGTCCTGATACCAGATCAGATGGTTCCATGGCTGCAGAACCCATTAGCAAGATGTGCTTTTTGTGCAACTGACAGTTGGACTTTTGTACCATCGCTCACATCTGGTGTTTGGGTTTGTGGCAACGCATAACGGACGTGGTGGGAAAACAAACATAGAGAAGTCAAACAAGTGCCGGTTTGATGAACCTGCAGATTATTGCTGTATGTTAAGAGATCTAACGGCATTTGGAAGGATTCAGGTTTGATCTCGTTCTGTAACAGCATGCCCACCAACAGAGAGGAATGCAAGCTCATTTCAGTTGTGTCTTAAAGCAGGATGACTAAAACAGCAGACAATGAAGAGAAAATCCCAGACAGATGCAAACCAACAGGTGAAGGGGAGGATAATTCAGTAATTCCTCACAACAAGCAGCTGTGATTTACTATGGTGGTGCTGACAATATGCAAAGATGTTCTGTCATTGCATTAACATGCCTCAACTACCATTGTGCTTTGTCCAGAAAAACCACACTAATCCAGTACCAGGAGCTCTGTGTTGCCTGCAGGTTTTTCGTAATCAAACACACATGTGTGACTTAAAGAATCCTTACTTCTTCACTGCTCTTCGTCTCACCACACTAATCTGATCAGAAACAGGTGTTCCTGAAGGTTCCCTCCTGCATGACCAAGTAATAAAAAAAACAATTAAACTTAAGTGAAGGAGTGATGGAGAGACTGGAAGACGTGTGAAAAAGAAGTGGAAACGGGAAATAACACAGTATAGGCGGCCACATGTGCAATGTAGTGAAACAAGAAGAGAACAAGTGCAGTGGGACAGGGTGTGGGCGGCTAGGGGTCAAGATCTCCATGAGTGAACTCTGTTTCCCATGGTTTCCCATGATTTAAAGAATACATGTTGATTCACTGATTACTGTTAACAAAAGAAAACCCGGAGTATACTTGACAAGAATCATAAGTTATAGAAAATACAGAGGAAAGAATGACTGGTGTGTGAGACATTGGAAGGAAGAATTTGCAAGACATTACGAGAAATTGTAGAGGAGCCAATTATTTGTTGTGCCTATGTGAAAACAAGAGACAGGCAGGGAGAAATATTTTGCGGTCTGTTTAGCTATGCACTCTTTACCCAGGCTCGTCCAAATCTCTGACAGCATTTTGGCACGGCCGCCGTGCACGTGAGTCTATAGCAACAGCTGGAAGATGGAGGGAAAAGGAGGAGAGAAGCAATGAAAGAGGGAGCCAAGGCAACTGAGGCCAGTTCCCAGGCTCCAGCCCCTGGAGACCCCAGAGGAGAGGAAGAGGGTGGAGGAGGTTGGAGGGGGAATTGAAAGGGCATATCCAGCTGCAGTGATGTTCTTCATCATAGCCTGCACAATAGAACTCAGTGATAATCAGTGACATATTTCCCTGACTTGATTTAATCTGATTACAATTAATAATATGAGCGTTTTTATTGCCAACAGTTTTAAAATAAATCAGCTGAACTAAAGCTGTTATAGTAAGGGTGGTCCACACTGTCAAGTATATAAGAACTTTGAGTAAAGACACACATAGACTAGGGTGAGTTAGGATAACACAGGAATATCTTAAAAAAAGTATTCAGGATACTTTTTTTTACACACATTTCAATGAAATACTATATTATATAAGTATTTTTATAACTGACCAAAAAAAGAAAAAAAAACGCCTTAAAATAAATATATAAAAAAAAATTCCGTTTGGGCAAAATTAAATTAAATTAAATTAGTAATTGGCATCTAGATGCAGGCTGGATGTGTCGGGTCTGTGTGCAGTAAGTGGGCCCTGGCCTGGAGGTTTGAGATCATACTCTCTACCTGTTAGCCTTTTTATTTTTGCTTCTGCTTCCAAGTGACCAAAGATTAGTTCATGCCGGCTGAAGATGCATGTGACTCTAGAGAGTTGGTGAAGTCGTGAATCATCCTTTCACCCGTCTCACATTACTGTAGCTGTGATTTAGAAACACCAGTAAAACCTGCGCAAAAAACACGGCAGGAGTCTGACTTTTGTGATTTACAGTGTTGTACAATCTTTATCATCCATGTAACAAGGGCAAGGCCCTAATATGGCAGGAAGGAATGATGGGACTGCAGCATATTTTACACATCTGATCCATCAGGACCCTTGTGTTGAAGGTGTCACACATGCCTACCAGCTGGGAAGTGCGGAATTTACGTGTGCTACATCTCCACATGTCTATTGTCCATCACACTCACCTTTTATGATTCTGTTTTTCCTCTCAGGGTTGTGGAGCATCATGTGGGAAATGTGACTGCAGTGGCGTAAAAGGAACCAAGGTAAGGAACTTGTTTCCCAGTTTGATCAATCCCGTCATTCTGTTGAGATACAAGAATTCAAATTTAACATTTACAGAAAATCTCGCTGACTGTTTGCTAGCTGTTAAGACACTATGGTCTATGCTTTCCATAACTGCGTCCAACATGTACATTGCTAAAACCTAGCAGAAAAACAAATAAAGGAATAGGTGGGCAATACTGGTCCTGAAACTCAGATGACAAAGTTACCCATTATCAGCAAAATATATATGAACTACTGTCACTACAGGAATGCAAACATTTCCTAAACAAAGATAATATATATTTTATTAAAGATAGCTAAAAAGCTAACAATACTAGTTAGAGAAACGATGGGAAAATTTGTGTTTACCTAGATTTATCAAAGGTATAAAGTTTCAGAAAAATTCAGTTTGGCTTGTTGTGAATACGTCATCTGTTCTGTAAGATGTGTCTGTAGGGAACTGGTGGCTTTGCTCATTTATTGAACAGGGAATATTTCAGAACTAAAGATTAGCTCGAATTAAAGCATGTCCAGCCAGACAGCTGGTCTTACACTTTGTTCCCATCAGATAGAGGAAAATTCTTTGATACTGATAAAAGTCATGGAGACATTTGACTCAAATTGGCTCTTTGCCCTGTAGCTGTTAGCAGCCTACCACAACAGACTGATCACTGACCGAAAGCAAATAAAAAATACCTCTGTAATGACAGACATTTTCCTCTAGACTCTATGTGATAAGTGTTGGCACATGAAACTAGCAACATTTGTTTAAGTGGTGACAAAGTGAAATCAGTCTAGCAAATGTGGGAAACTATTGGCCTGCAGGGGTACTGCAGCTAAAACGTCAGATCAGTGTTTAAAGCTAAAAGTCTGTGGATGCCAAATTTTTGTTTTTTTATCCTAAAAGTGTCATTTCCAAACGTAGAGATATTACTAGCAACTGAATTATTTTTAATATTTGCATTTAAGTTAAATGTTCATCAACATAGGCAGAGTAATATAAAAAATAGAATTCATAGTGTTAAATAGAATTGAATAGAATGGTGAGAGAAAAATAAATAGTTTTTAATCTGATTATATTTGTTGAAATAAAGCAGCAACGTTGGTGACAATATATGTATTTGAACATTTTGTCCTTTTATAAAGAGAGTATTAGCACAAAAAATAATTCTTTAAACTAGTTTAGAACAACGTATTGGCTGCAGTTTGCACAATGATTTATTTGTTTTTAAGCTACTGCTGTTTTTTGTTAAGTGTCATCATTATGCAAGTTATATCCGAAGACTTATTTCTCCTCCTAGTGAAAAAGCCCCTTTTGGCCTCGGTCTTTCAAAAGCAGTAGCCAAATTTTCAACTCACTGCACAACAACAGATTTACTGACAACGTTTCCACTGTTACAAGGCCCCAGAACAGCTTTGCTATTGTTCTCTTGGAGGATATTATTACTTATATCATTTCCTGTAATTTCACAACAGGGACTGATACAAACCCTCGATTTGTGAATAAAATATTTCGATCCAAGACGAGTAGGAGCAGGCGTTTGTAGTTGACAATTCATGTCGAGCGAAGCGCGAATGGTTTTCCATTTAAGACAATATTGACCTCTAGTGGTAGGTGGTGTATATTACATTTAATATATTCATATTTTATATTTTGCATACAGCATATGCGTGGTATAGCAAATCGGTTTCATCGACTAAGAACACTTTTATATTATTTCTCGAATTTAGTTTTTTCCATTTCACATTAATTGATTACGTAAAAAGCAATTTGATCCGGTTGATCTATCATTGAACCTAATTTAGTTTAACTCATGTCACTCACCAAAGGGTGAACGTGGGCTTCCTGGACTCCAAGGTAATATGGGCTTTCCAGGGATGCAGGGACCTGAGGGGCCTTCTGGGCCAATCGGCTTCAAGGTCAGTACAAGGAAACATACACGCACAGACAGACACACATACATAAACGCACACACATGGATACTAATTTGTCCTGCTGTGATGTCTCTTTAAGGGAGATAAAGGTGATTCTGGGGCTCCTGGACTGAAAGGTGTGCGAGTAAGTACCAACACACACCACCAACATGTTGACAAATTATACCAAATTTTATACTACAACAAGAAAGGGGGGGGGGGCTCAGTTATACTGATTATTGTTCTGTTGTTGTAGGGTCCTCATGGTCAGCCTGGTTTCCCAGGAACTCCAGGTCTACCAGTAAGTCTCTTTTGCTGATTCAACATCTTCCAAAATTCCAAGACATGCTGTATAATCAGTTGAAGCTGCTTAAAATTTCTACAAAGCTTTGTCAGTGCCTCACTCCAAATTGTCTCAACAATCACTGCCTTACTTCTTTTTAAGGGCATCAATGGAAACGACGGCCCATCTGGTCTACCAGGTATCCCAGGATGCAACGGGACTAAAGTGAGGCCTTTTGATTGTTCATTGGGGTTTTTTTCGTTTGTTTGTTTGTTTTTACCAGCCATTCTATCATTTTTAGTCAACATAATTAATGACCATCGCAGCTGTTTTGTGTCTTGGAAACTGTTTTATCCCATCTGACTGAAGTGTGCGTACATTTTTAGGGAGATAGAGGAAAAGATGGAGCTGCTGGTTTTCCTGGTCTTCAAGGACCTCCTGTAAGTACAGACAGACAACAATATTGTAATGAGTGGTGATTTTACAATTGTTAAATGTGGATAACTTTTCAAAGGTCTGTAATCTGAGAA
Organism: Cynoglossus semilaevis; assembly: GCF_000523025.1. Classification (NCBI taxonomy): domain Eukaryota; kingdom Metazoa; phylum Chordata; class Actinopteri; order Pleuronectiformes; family Cynoglossidae; genus Cynoglossus; species Cynoglossus semilaevis. The sequence continues at coordinate 10,814,126 of NC_024322.1, forward strand.
TCAACAACAAGAGTAACAGAGTCTAAAAATAGAGTGACCATTAATAAATGTTGTCTTTACCTCTGTGGAGAATGCTACTGCTATAAGAAAACTGTCTTCTGTCTTCAAAGAGGTTCAGAATGTGTAGGATGTATGACAGTGACATTTACTACAGAAATAGACAGACCTGTGTTATATTTATTTATTTTTCTAACTCCATTTTGTTGTTTGACCGTCACAGGGTATCCCAGGAATTAATGGAATGAAGGTATGAAGGGGTCACATACAAACACTTTTTATTCTCACTTTTTTTCTCTCAGACCTATACGATGGCCATTTGAGACGCTCTGACTTCAGCGAGCCCTATGTTGATTTTATTTACTGTTTTTTACAGGGTGACCCTGGTGGTGTTATTGGTATCATTCCTTTAAAAGGAGACAGAGGATTCCCTGGCTCACCTGGATTTCCTGTACGTTAACTCCTCCTACAATTACTGCATACCAAATCATAAGCGTGGAACTACAGGGTCTATCTGCTCAAACATATTTTCTTGCAGGGAGGAACCGGACCTGTAGGACCTGTCGGCCCTCAAGGTCCCCGTGGTTATCCAGGGCCTAAAGTGAGTTTTGATTTTTACTTTTGCAGACTTTGTGTTTATACTGTTCTTTGTCCATTTTTGTAATATTTACAATTTTTAATCAATCTGGGCTAACTGCTTGCTATGTTCATCAATAATATCTGGTGAATATTAGATATGAAATAGCTAAGCTGAGGAAAGCTTAAATACATTTTTATATATTGGTAACATTTTGGTTTAGATGACACCTATTTTGTTGAAATTCAAACTACTGTCTTGACAACTACTTAACAAAAATAACTTTTAAATGTGACATTTTTAAAGTAGTACAATTGAACCATAGAGTTACACCATCTCTAAATTATGTGTAAGGAATAAGCAAATACTTGAAAATACATCTGAACAAAATAAAATCTACCTAGATATTTTCTGATGCAATAGGTCAAATTTAATTGCGTCTAACAACCCAGTGCCGTTGCTTGCTCTCATTTGGTAAATACTGCACTTGTACCAGCTGTGATGTGACTGATGTGGTAACTGTGTTTGACAGGGTGACCCTGGTCCTCCTGGACTTCCTGGAGAGGAGGTGACTTATTCTGCTTTATTTACACTACTTATACTACTGATAACACAGGTAGAACAATAGTTTAACCAATTTCTCACTTTCCTGCAGGGGGACAAGTTGTCTTTTGAGAGTGAAAAGGGAGAAAAGGTGAGAATGTTCAGAAATATGTCAGAAATATTATCTGATGGGAACATTTCTACCCTTCATGTAACAGTTGAATGTAAAATGACATAATAATAATAATTATTATCACAAAGTTTTAAAATATTATAATACAATATGTTTATTTACCTGTGTCTTTTCATTGCTATTTCTTTGCAGGGTGACGCAGGATTTCGAGGCCCACCTGGTCCTCCAGGACCGTCACTGGGAGTCGATGGAAGTACAACACTGTTTGTACCTGGACGACCGGTACTGCCTCACTTCATTATTAACAAAATAATATTCTGCACATTTCAATTAAATCCCAGCTTTGCTGTGTCTCTTTCCTTATTTTGTGTTTTTTTTTCTCTGTAGGGAGACAGAGGACTCACAGGAGATAAAGGAGAGAAAGTTAGTTTCATTATTATTGAGATCACACACTTAGAACAGCATCACTTTCAAAGCAGAAAGTGATAGAAATAGGAATCAACATGCTGTACTTATCTTTTTCACAGGGCTATTGCATTTCTCATTTAAACGGTATTAAAGGTGAAATTGGTCAGCCTGGCCAAAGGGTAAGAAATAATATATGTGTGTCTACTGAAATTGATTTCTGCCCAATTATAATGTATTATTGTCAAATGATGGATACAAAACTGTTCATTTATAGGGTAAACCAGGCAAAGATGGAGATGCTGGACCAAAAGTAACAAAAACCTCCTAATTATCTCTTTAATTTGTGGTTGTTGGGGTTTTTTTTTTCAAATATTTGAATCAATAATCATTAATTGCACCCATCCAACAGGGAGATAAAGGTTTTCCAGGTGCTCCAGGATATCCAGGTCTTACGGTAAATAACCAATCTTTTTAAAATTTGCAAAAAGAAAATTGAAATAAATGGTTTGTAAACTGTGTAAAACGTGTTTTGTATTTTTGTTCAGGGTGAAAAAGGAGAGAGAGGACCACCAGGTTACGTAAGTCATCTCACCTCCTTTGTCTTTGTAAAATATTCCATTTTACTGTCTTAAAGCAAATAAGGAGAACTACCAGCAGATGGTGCCACAAACATGTATTATGTATTTTAGGAACATAGGATGGAAATGAAAAACGTATAGATGTTTTTATAAGTGCACGCTTATCTAAAAGCTGTTGTTTCTAGGGTACTTAAAACGAGTAGTTTTAAATATTTTTGCTCTTCAACTGATAAAAAATATTGAGTCTATCTCCTCAGTAGAGGTCACCATTTTGAAGTAAATAACTTATTTAACTTAATAACATATTTATCGATTACTGTCAGCAGATATATTTACCTCTATTCTATAATAAATTGACTGAAATTTACACATTGTAGGTGTGCATATATATATTTTCTAAATATATATTTTTGGGTAATAATATAGATGCATTTAAACAAAGCCCTTAAGTAGTGTAAAGTAGTTTTTGTTTTATTATTTTAAGAAAAGGTTTTGGCTGATTCTATTGTAGTTTATCCCCAAATATGGCATATTTTAGCACATATGTTTTTGAATATCTTTGAGTGAAAAGTAATTAATTTCTTGATGTTTTCGAGGTTCACTGGATTATAAAATGGTCTGTAAAGTAGTCCATGCATTTGAATAAAACATTCAAACAATCAAGTTACCTGTATAAATACTATCACACAACAATTCAGATGAGTTCCATCACTCTTTTAGACCAAGAGAAAGGCTAATAAGAACTTATTGTGTTGTTGCTGTTATGCTGATATTGTGAATGTCATCGGATCAGTGGTTAAACGTTCGTGAACAACATCTTTCTGCAGTGATGTCAAACCTGACTTTGGGTGTGTTAGTATACATGATGCCAACATTCCTCAATAATCCTGGGTGTGGTCACAAAAAATCTTCAGAACTGTAAAAACATCAGTATATTAAGTGACAAATGGAAGTACATAACTATCAAGAGCATTTTTAGATTTACTCTCAAGTTTTTGCAACAAGCGAAAAAGAAAAAAAGGAAGAATTGTAATGGCAATGTAAATATATGATACATGATCTTATTCATGAAATCTTTGAACATTTGATTTTTAGGGCACTGGTGCCGTTGGTTCACCTGGTCCTCCCGGTCGTCAAGGGTTACAAGGAGAAAAAGGTGAACCTATGTTTTTTTACTGGGCATCTTAATGGCCCACCATGAGGAGGATACATAGTTGTTGGGTATATGAAGAATGTTTTGAATTATTTCCATTGGATGTTTTTTTAATTATTTTTCTATATTTCTGGATTTCCACAGTATTCCTCAGATTACCAATTAGTTTTTTTTTTTTTTTTTGCAAATTGCATCCACCTTACTTAGATTTTGGTCAACTTATTTGTCTTTGCTCCAGTTAATTATGACTAATTTTGGCCAACGATTGCATGGCTAATATTTTATTTTCCTTTTACTTTTAGCCTTTTTCAAAGCCTGGGCATTAACTAAAAACTCTCAGAGACCCGTGGCTTATTTTCTTTTAGTTTCTGTTTGCTTCCTTATTCTTCATATTTATATCAGTAACATCTTAGGTACTAGAGTAAAAACTTTTTAGGAAGTCAAAATAGTTTGGATATGTATCCTAAATCAGTACCAACAACATCTTTGTTTTTTTTGTTTATCTTAATTTGTAGGTTTTCCAGGGCCTACGGGAGAAACAGGTCCACCAGGTAACCCCCCCCCCCCCACCCTCCTGCCCTCTGGATAACAGTAACATTAAGATCCATGTCCAAGTTAAACACTCGCAAAAAACTATTACCTTTGCACGTGCATTTCAGGACTAAACTTGGAAGGGCCCCGAGGAGAGAAGGGTTTGAAGGGAGAACCTGGGGTTAAAGGAGACATGGGTGTAGAAGGAGCCTCACTGGCAGGACCTCCCGGACAACCAGGAGTTACTGGACCTCCTGGCCCACCAGGACTCCCAAGTATGTCTCCTCCTCACAATTGTCTTTTTTAAATATTAAAAAAAAGAAAAAGAAAACTTCACTATGCCGTTTTTAACAAACCCAATCTGCATGTTTTTGTGATGTTATATCCTCACAGTTGACAAAGAATGTGACATTGAGAAAGGGGCTCCTGGCCCACCTGGACCTCCTGGGTTACAAGGAGAAGTGGGACAGAAAGGTACGAGCAACTTTTCATTGACTAATAAAACATTCACCCGAGTCATGCATACATAACAAGTCCTGACAGACATCGTAAAATATAGTTAAATTGTTCTAAATGTCTTGTCAGGTGACCAAGGAGATACATGCGTTCAGTGTGAAGCTTTTGGCCCACCTGGATTACCCGGGGCTGCGGGGGAAAAGGGCGAGCTCGGTATGTTAAATGTGATACTTACTTTTATAGTAAATATATGAGTTCGGGACGTCCATTCTAATGCCTGACCTCTCACTGCAGGACCTCCTGGGTTGGTTGGAGGGAAGGGAGAAAAGGGTGACCCTGGGTCTCCTGGACAATCTGGACTACCTGTGAGTAATACAGTGAAATAAATAATCCAGAGTGAGAAAATACAAGTTGACATGTATTATTTTTATCCTTATAGGGCAACCCAGGCATACCTGGGTTGGTGGGAGCTCCTGGTGCTGTTGGTGAACCTGGTGACATTTTTGTCGCACCTGGTCTAAAGGGAGACGCAGGTCTACCTGGTCTTGATGGATCTCCAGGATTGCCAGGATTGGATGGGCTGCCAGGAAGAGATGGCTTTCCAGGTGCACCTGGAATTAAAGGAGAACCTGTGAGTTTGATGATACCCTCATAGGATAAAGCAGGCGTGAGACAAAATATGTGTGCAAACGAAAGTGATGCAGATGAAGAGATAAGCCTGCAGGGAGTACAGGAAGTAAGATATGTTATAAAGTATAAATTCTTTTTCAGGCCAAAGAAGGCATTAAAGGTGAGAGAGGACCTGACGGTGACCCTGGTCTTATTGGTGTCCCAGGAGAGAGAGGACCCCCTGGGGTGCCGGGCGTCGGCCAACCAGGACAGCCTGGGGATAAGGGTAACCCAGGAAGACCAGGAAGCCCTGGAGAGCCTGGAATTCCAGGTAAGAATGAGATATTTATAGAAAAATTAAAATGAAAAACATTTGTTGAATAACAATTGTTTTTATTTACAGAGAACTGTAAGATGTAGTTGTTAGTAGTTGTCGTTTGTCATAGTTTTACCTCATAAACAATCCAGGCTACATTATGTAACATACACTGGAACTATATATTTAGATATGGTATATTCAACACAGTAAATATATAATATTAAATATTAAATTACAAAGTTAAATATAAATTAAATGTTTTTTTGTTCTATAGGTGTTAAAGGTGAGCCAGGTGTAGGTATGAGTTCTCCAGGACCCCAGGGTATTCCAGGACCAAGGGGAGAAACTGGCAGACCTGGGTTTCCAGGTAAAAACCACTTTTGTCATTGAATTTCTTTTTTCAAATGTGTCTATGACCAATAGGTGAACACTTTGTCATTGATCAAACCTACAAGAATTGTGTTTTTGTTTACAGGTGACAGGGGCTTGCCTGGAGAATCTGGGTTGCCAGGTTTTCCTGGACAGAAGGGTGAACCAGGTGCATCAGGAATTGGCTTTCCTGGGCCAACTGGTCCAAAAGGTATGGTCTCCATAAAGTTCTTTGGTGTATTTCTTCAGAAAATGTTACTGGGAATTCCATGTACATTACACAGAGGCCTGGAATTAGCTTTAAGCAATTATTTTGTCATTTCTCTGAAGGTACCAGTGGAATTCCAGGAGCTCCAGGATTACCAGGAGAGCCTGGAAAACAAGGGCAAGATGGAAATGCAGGACAGCCAGGTTCACCTGGACAGAAAGTGAGTATTTGATCAGCTTACGGAAAAGTGAAATTTTGTGTTTCACATAGTTTGAACTACATAATCCTCATGTATAATCAGACAAAACGACTTAAGAGAAAGTAACATAAATGAAAAACCAGTAAAGAACAGGTACAAGGTACTGGAATCCTAATGAAATGTCTTTACAGGGTGAACCGGGACGCGGGCTTCCAGGTCCTAAAGGTTTGCAAGGTGTTCCTGGACTCCCTGGTTTCCAGGGGGACAGGGGTGAAACAGGA
>NC_024322.1:10820629-10826093 GCF_000523025.1 Cynoglossus semilaevis
ATTCCTGGAAGAGAGGGTCAAACAGGACCACCAGGTCCTCAAGGAATCAAAGGTATAATCAAACCGAAGAGTCTTCAATTATTTGTCTATCTTAACAGGAACCAAGGAATAATAATGTTCTATTGTTGTGTGTGCTTTAGGTGATGTGGGACGTCCAGGACCTGCTGGACAAACGGGTCTACCAGGTCCACCAGGAAAAGGCTTACCTGGCGTTCCTGGGCCCCAAGGACCCCCTGGAGAGCCTGGACCTGTTGGTAAGATAAAAGAGTTGACAATGTTGAATTCTAGACTTGATGGATACAACTGTTGCAAAGAGAAGAAGAATGAAATTAACAGAACTACAAACTAAAACTTGATTCTGTGTGGCTGTACACTGTAAACAGGAGGGATAGGTGTGAAGGGAGACAAGGGTTATCCTGGTGTTCCTGGACTGGACATGCCAGGGCCTCAGGGAGAAAAGGGAAGTCAAGGATTTCCAGGACCTCCAGGCCCTAAAGGATATCAAGGTTCTCCCGGATTACCAGGCAGGGATGGAGTGATTGGAACTCAAGGTAAAGAAAATATATACACATGTAATAATCAAAACTAATTTAACCAAATCTGAAGTATATATATATATATATATATATATATCTTTGTTGCTTTTCACCAGGTTCTAAAGGTGAAATGGGAATCATGGGAACACCAGGTGTTCCAGGATTCCCTGGTCCACCTGGTACACCTGGAAATCCAGGTCTGAGAGGTAAGATAAGACAAATTTATAAACACAAAACAAATATTATTAGTTTATTGTTAATTTTCTTTGTGAGCCCCCATATATCAATAGTGTTATCATTGTGTTAATATACTTGCGTCCCTCTCAGGTGATCCTGGTATCATTGGACTAAGGGGTGAGGTTGGACAGACTGGAGATAAAGGAGAAAGAGGAGAACCCGGTATTCAGGGGCCTCCAGGGAACATGACTGAAGTGGAAATGGAGCACATGAAGGGAGAGAAAGGACAAATTGGAGACAAAGGTGTTTTGAATGATATGAACTCAAAAATGAAAAAAATCTAACTATATATCAGTATCTTAAGAAATACATGCTGCTGTAAACAGTTGGCATGCAATGCTTTAGTTTTCGATTGTATTCACACTGTGCAAAAGGTGACGCCGGGTATACTGGAATAAAGGGCCACCCCGGACTTCCTGGGAACCCTGGAATGCCTGGCAAAGATGGAGAACCGGGATTACCTGGACAGCCAGGTACACACAGTTACTTTAGGACACATATGTGACTCATACTCAAATCTTGAAATTACGTGTCTTATTATCCACCACAAAATGAAAGGATAAGTGACAATATTCTTTCAATGTGTCGTAGGTGAGAAAGGAGATCCAGGTTTTCCAGGAGACCCTGGTTACACGGGGAATCCTGGACAGAAAGGCAGTGTCGGAGAAATGGGAATACCAGGTAAAATACATTGGCTGTAAATATACTGTCTGTATATGTAGTGATTTAGGCTGGGCTTTGGGTTAAATTATTTTAGATTAACTGAATTTACCAGAGATAACGAGTTAATTGGTACCAACAAAGTCAACCAGCCATCAACGTAACCTAACAATTAGATGATTAAAAGGACAGAAATAAAACATGTCTAACTGATGTAGAGAATGTCACCATTCAGCAACTTCACTATATCCCAAAATATAAACAGAAAACACAGAAAGCAATGTTTGTTTGTTCACAATCTTGTGCTTTTGCAGGTCCGGTTGGTCCGAAAGGCTCTAGAGGAGATACAGGAACACCGGGACACCGCGGTTTTAAAGGAACAGATGGGGTGAAGGGAGAAATAGGTGCACCTGGTGATCCAGGTATTGGTCTCCCTGGATTCCCAGGAGAAAAGGTAAACTGCTGGTTGAATTAAATAACATGTTTTTTGTTGTTTACAACTGATGAAGTGACGAATCTATAGGACAGCTGCTTTAGCTTTCTTATTTTTGCATTGCTAAGGGTATACAAGGACAATGAAAAGGAAGAAGATAATTTTTTGAATTTTGAATTTCTTGAATTTTTCTGAATTGCCTTTTTTTACCATTCAAATAGGGCCAGCCAGGTCAGCCAGGATTCCCTGGAGTACCTGGAGAAAGGGGAGACAAAGGCCAAGAGGGAATGCCCGGAAAACCAGGGCTCCAAGGACCCAAAGGAGATAAAGGACTTTTTGGATTTCCAGGTCAAATTTCTTAGTAAAATAATTAAGTATCCAAACAGAACTACGGGATAATGAATCACATGGGGTTTTAATGCTGTCGTTTGTGCTGTACAGGTCAGCCAGGTATACCAGGTGAGAAGGGTACTCCTGGACTTCCAGGCTTTGCAGGAGAACCCGGACGTGATGGTCGACAAGGTACGTTTATCTTTTCACCTTACCAGGCACTTAGTTGCAAGAGTAACATTTCAAAAATCAGGCAAAGTCTTTACACAGTAAAACATTGCTTGTACAAACTTTGTTTCCTAAAGGTGAAAATGGCCTTCAGGGACCGCCTGGAACTCCTGGAGAGAAGGGTGAACCTGGAGTGGATGGCATCCCTGGATCTTCTGGAGAGAGAGGAGACCCAGGTTAGAGTCAGAGAAAGTGACAGAAGAATAAAACAGACACATTTATCCATATTGGGAAGCTGCTAAAGTCGAATTAACCAGTTATTAGAAAATACTTAGTTTATAACATCTTTAATTTACCCCCCATCTAAACATACCCTCCTAAAATACCATTGGTTTTTTATGGCATTTAAAAATAATAAAACAACTATTTTAGTAGATATTCATCTATTTCATTCTGATATTCACAAAATATCAGTGTCATGTAAATAAGCTCAAAGAAACAAACTTTAAATAAAAGTGGATTTAAATTTTTTTTTTTTTTTGTTCTTTTGTTCTTTACAGGTTTACCTGGCCGGGGTTTCCCTGGGCCTCCTGGAACTTTTGGTAGTAAAGGTAACACAAGTCCTTCCGGAACTATTTTACACGTTCCAAGAATCTTTGAACAGAGTATAATTGTGTGTTTTACAGGTGAAAAGGGTAGCTCTGGCATCCCTGGCACTCCAGGTCACCCAGGTGTTCCTGGTATCAAAGGAGATAAGGGTCTTCCAGGCCCAAATGGACCACATGGTGAGCCAGGCGAGAGGGGACTCCCAGGTCTTTCTCTAGAGGGCCCCAAAGGAGAGAGGGGATTAACAGGACAACCTGGAGAACAAGGTAATAGATAAATACTGCCGCAGTACAGTGCACATAATACGTCATTGTTTTTGTCTGAAAAAAATATAAATTTTGGGCTGTCTAAAACAGGAACCCCAGGAGGACCAGGTCCTGCTGGTGTACCAGGCCGTCATGGAGAAAAGGGCGAGAAAGGAGATCTGGGTCTGCCTGGTTTCCCGGGAGAGACGGGACAAAAGGGTGACCCTGGAACTCCAGGATTCCACGTAAGTCTCAAAGTTGTTCATTTTCACACAAGCTGTTAGAGCATAAGAACAAGGATGCTGCTCAGTTTGTACTTACTGTATGTGGCTCCATGTATGCTTGTCTTGTAGGGACAACCTGGTCTTCCAGGTCTAGATGGACAAAAAGGAGAAAGAGGCTTACAAGGTGTCCCAGGATTTCCAGGTAAACATTATCTGACATACACGGTTTGTGTAACATGAAATACATTTTTATACATTAAAATGTTTGACTTCAAACCGCCTTTAGGTACACAGGGTAACATTGGAGACCAGGGCTTCAAAGGAGAGCTTGGAGACAGAGGATTCCCAGGAGAAAAGGGTAATTTAGAATCAAAACCCTTTTTAAGATTAATATTCAAGCTGAACTTCTCATATCATATTCTAGTGGTGTGCTGTCTTGTTACTACAGCAATGTTTATGTTGTATATTCCAGGTAATGTAGGCCCTCCAGGACCTCCTGGGCCCCACACCATAATAAAAGGAGATCCTGGATTTCAAGGAATTCAAGGCTTTCCAGGGCCACAAGGTCCACCTGGATTTCCAGGAGCAAAAGGACAGCAAGGTAACAATCAGACCTTTGCTTTACTTAGCTGAGTATAACCTAATACATAAATAAACAACAAAGGCCTTTTAATAATACTGTAAGAACTGTACTACTGTACCACTTTAATCTGCACAGACTGTATATTTAAACACCAGATTGTTTCCCTCAGGTATCACTGGCTTCTCAGGACCAAAAGGTGAAGATGGACTTCCTGGATATCCTGGTCAACCTGGAGCCAAAGGAGAGCCTGGTCCACAAGGGCCACAGGGTGAGATACACATGTCTGTTTGTCTGTTGATATGGTAAGTAAGTCCTGCAAATAAATTGTATCACTCATGATTTATTATCCTATATAGGACCAAGAGGACATCCTGGTCCACAAGGACCTGATGGTGTCCCAGGTCAACTGGGCCCACCAGGCCCATCGTCCATGGACCACGGATTCCTGGTGACGCGTCACAGCCAAAATGTGGAGGTTCCATTTTGCCCTGAGGGAACGTCGCTGATTTATGATGGTTACTCCCTGCTCTATGTACAAGGCAACGAACGAGCACATGGGCAGGACTTAGGTGAGTGACAGTTACTCAAATTCACAATGAATTTAAAAATTCACAGATGGACATAAAGTTGGGGTTTATTATTATTATTATTACAAGTATAGACCAATGTAGTTGTACACTTTACTCTTCTCTGCAGCTATAGTTAGGATTGGAACAGCTTTGTAGAATTTCATTTACTAGGGAGACATATAATTATTAGCCAAGGAAGATTCTAAATGATCTTGGGTTATTTATGTATACATTGTGATTCCATGTCACAGGTACAGCAGGCAGTTGTTTAAGGAAGTTCAGCCCCATGCCTTTCCTGTTCTGTAACATCAACAACGTCTGCAACTTCGCTTCTCGTAATGACTACTCCTACTGGCTCACCTCCCCTGAGCCCATGCCAATGAGCATGGCACCAATCACCGGTGAAAGCATCAAACCCTTCATTAGTCGGTAAGCTGAGAGTTCAACTCGTGTAAATTTGAGTGGTGCTAACAGGAGAGCTGTTTGGCACCTCATACTGTGAGTGTGTGTGTGTGTACAGGTGTGCTGTGTGTGAAGCCCCAGCTATGGTGATTGCAGTGCACAGTCAGTCCATCATGATTCCTCCCTGCCCACATGGCTGGGACTCTCTGTGGATTGGTTACTCCTTTGTCATGGTAAGAAAATCATGACTTAGTCCTAGTGTCAGCCGCCTAAGAAAACCTTTCTGATTCCCTGAATACACTGTTATTTATACAGCACACCAGCTCTGGAGCTGAGGGTTCAGGTCAGGCTCTGGCCTCTCCCGGTTCCTGTCTGGAGGAATTCCGCAGCGCTCCATTCATTGAATGTCACGGCCGGGGAACATGCAACTATTACGCTAACTCTTACAGCTTCTGGCTCGCCACCATTGAA
>NC_024322.1:10826132-10868487 GCF_000523025.1 Cynoglossus semilaevis
ATACTTACATTTCTAGTCAATATAATTACAAATTCATAACATATTAAATTATTAATATGAATACTTTCAACAGACAAAATAGCAGTAATTTATTAGCAACTAAGTAGGAGGTGTCCAAACATTTTTTCAAAGAGGGACATGTTTGATAAGGTCAACCCTTCTGCTTAATATTCTTTGAAACAAGAATCAAAAACAGCCATGTAGAACAGCCAAGGAGAGACAAAAATATGCTGAATATATTTCACTACAGAGTAAATAAATCAGTTGATGACTAGGAAAACAATAGTTTTATCTTTGTTTTAAACATTCAGTGAATCAAGGAGGAGGCTTTGTAATGGTTTGGGGTTGCATTTCACTTATTGTTATCAGGCCAACCGCTTGAAAACCACTAATGAAAAAAAAATATATATTAATTTTCTCTCCATTACTTCTTCCAGGAAACCTGTTCCAACAACACTTAAAGCTGGCAGCCTCAGAACACACATAAGCCGCTGTCAGGTGTGCATGAAGCGGACATAAATGCCAACACCAGAGTACTCCCTCCCCAGATGTGGAAACAATTCAGTGTGTGCTGACAACCTCAACCTATCCTCACGTTCCTGTTTTCAAAGGATGGTGCTATTTCCCTGCATGTGTGAGAGGAGAGGGACAGTGGAGACGTGGTTTGCAGAACATCCAAAGATTGAACTTTACAAACCCAAAATGCAGAGACCAAGCGGCCTTTTTGCTTCATGTAGAAACACTTAACCAACATGATCACAGCATGTGTCTTAGAAATGGCACCCAGTTTACCTCTGCACTGAGTCCATGCCCGCTAAACTGGTAAATGAGTGTTCATTTTGAAAGGTTTATTTTTCTGTGCACGTGAGGTGCTATTGAAACTTACTTATCTGCCTTATGCTATTTTGCTTTTCTGCTCTTCCTGCATTTGCCACCCCATTCAAAGAATATTTCATGTTATTATTATGATAGATTGTCACAACATGTATCTTTTACTAATGTTAAAGATGGGACTTACCACTGATTACCAAAGCTTGCCACAACAGATACACACACACATATATACGTATATATATAAAACAATCACCTTGTTGTAAATACAATGCATTCCTCTCTAACATAATCTCCTCAGGTTAATATTGAATTACTTTGTGTGTTATTAGCTCCATTTTTTTATTTATGAGAATTATGAGAATTATGTTGGACTGAGATTTCTTGGATCTAAAAACCTGTGCTTTAACATCCAGTGATCAGCGCCTTATTAACATACAGGAAAGCACTGAAATAGCATTGGCAGGAGTGTGTGCGTGTGTTTGTTTGTACGATTGTGTATAGGCATGTGTGCATTTGATGAGATGCTTGGATTTGTTGTATGTGTGTCATGATGTCCTTTACAGTATATGTTGTTGCTCAACCCTACAGTACAAGTGCACAAAAAAATAAAAGCAAAAAGAACAAAAATTGCCATTACGCTGTCAGACTTTGAACTCCACCCATATTAAGTGAACCAACGTGTCCGGCCTTGGGTCCCATGGAAATGCACATGTTTATATGTACTTACACATAATATGTACTTGCTATTCCACTCTCCATTTACTTGACTGTTTTCTTCTGAGAACTGCATTAGCTTCACCTATTGACATTAAGCAAAAACAAACAAAACAAAAAAATAATCATTAAGAGGAAAGGATCAAAACATGACTGTATATCTGCAAAACACGCTCATACAAATGTAGTTGTATGAGTGTATTTGCCCAATATTAAAAGAATATTTGTTCATTTGTAATTTTTAGGTTAAAAAAGATGCCATTTAAATCCTAAATGTTGGAACTTTACTTAATCTTCAGATCAAGAAAACGTTTTTAAAAGGCTGAAAATCCTGATATTCTGATTTTAACAATAAGTGCACTTCTTATATGCACTGTTGTTGTGTCTTGGTCAAGTTGTACGTCAGTAAAGTCTTCACATACTGTAGGTTTGTGCCACGTCTACGTTATTTGGAGAGTCTTGAGTTAATACTAGATATAAAGGTATTTTGCACAAACAAATTTACAACATGTCTTGTTAAGTATTAAATTAAGAACGCAAACATTTCTACTGTTTTAGCATTTAGATCACACTTACCATAACCTGTTAATGTTTGTTGTGCCTGCTCGTAATTAAATGCTCCATGAAGTATTCGCAGTATTACCAAGTTCTCAACAAAAAAAACTACTTGGTGGGTTTATTTCTGCTTCACAGACTGAACCGAAGATTTCACTGTACACTACATCGACATTTTATTGTTTTCTCATACTGTGTAAATCCTGCAATAAAATGATTTTTAGAATTATTTTGTACTCTACATTGCTTTCTTCCGTTCTGCGGACATAGGTGGGCCTTGTTTAGGCTTTGTTTGGATGGCAATTTGTATGATGTGATACATTTTTGCTAACTTTTATCAAATTGTATAGTATTTTAGCTACTTTTAATTATTTCTGTACTTAAAAGTAGCTACTCTTTGGTTGCTACTCTGCGATAACTACTATAGTTGCTTTTTGAAAGAATAAAATAAAATAAATAAATAAATAATTAAATAAATATTTTAATATATATACAACCTAGTCAGCGTCCTAAATAATTGCTACGTTTGCTATTGTCAAACTCCCTCTCAGCTTACTTCTGACGATAAAATGGTCTTTATTTCATGAAATTATTTTATTTGGTTATTTGCTCATTTTAGCATTTTAGGCTAGGCCATGCTAACAAACGTATGTCTCTTATTTTAATTAAGCAGTGAATAAATCATTAAATACATATGTTGAAACGGTACATTTGCTTGTGATTCATTAGTTGTATACATAATATGGAAAGAGCATCAATAATGGATTTTAAAAGACTTACTATCGAGTTTATCGGTTTGTCGGTCCCACCTGATGCACGTTTACATTACATACATAGAAATTACCAGAAGAGGGCAGCACCAGCACAATTTAAAAACAACATGGCGCCTGTTGATACTATCACAGCACAGCTTTCCATCTGGCCGATTCAAAAGCCCCCACGGTGTTTATGGTTTTTACTGTCACTGGCTATTATTCCATGGAAACACAGAGGGAGCTGACATCAAATCCATCTTCAGCCCAGGCCTCTGCACCAACACTCCCAGTGTGCAACGCAGCCACCAGCTCAGCACTTCTGCCGGGACTGTGGCCAACAAAGTGTTCACCCCGAGAAAACATAAACAGATCGATACGCATTGCAGAGCCCCCCCCCCCCCCCCCGTTCATCTCCACTCTCGTCTTTCATCTATTACCGGAATCTTATCCCTTGTTTCCTCCCTTGTCACCCGACAGGAGAACATGGGCCTTGACCTAACGCTATCTTCTAATGAGGTCTAACAAGGCCTTGACCTCTAACCTAGTCAGTGCAGGGTCACTCAGGTAGGGTCACTGGCAATGGTCTGCATGCTGAAAGGCCAGGTGGTCAAATGAGAAGTAAAACTAAAACTAATGTTCCAAATGATCAGAAGATTATAAGTCATAGATACAGTCTATGCTGCTATAGACAAGGCCTAAACTGCAGTTAAGAAGCTAAAGCATTGTTAATATGATAAATGACTTTGACATGGTGATAATTTTACCTTTGTGGCTTTAGCAGTAACAGATTAATATTAAATATAGAAAAATACAATACAAATAATACTAATTTCTAAGATTGAAAAACTGAAGTTACTCAGTGAAAGAATATCACTTCAGTCTCAGATTCATTTTCATCATTGTTATTATTCCATCCATCCATCCATTTTCATCCGCTTATCCGTTACCGGGTTGCGGGGGCAGCAGTCGCCACCCAAATCACATTGCACCGTACCCAAACCTTCCTGCGGGTGGTGAGTCCACTGGAAGGTATTAACTGCCCTAACCGGGATTCGAACTTGCCCAGGAGGTGAACCCTGGGGTTCCACACCAATGACAGAGACATTGCCTCTGGGCCAAAGCGCCACCATTGTTATTATTATTATTGTTATTATTATTATTAGTAGTAGCAGTATTACTATTATATTAGGGTACATTTGCAAATTTATCAGATTTTTATATTGAACAAAGTGTTTCACACCAGGATTGTAAACTCCTATTTGTTAGTGATACCTCTTCCATTACAATGCAGTATTCTACGTAAGTAATCATGTAAGAGGCTACAGTGTGATATAACTGGTGATATAAAACATAGTGACGTGGTAGGATTTGACGTTGTTGTTGGAGCTGGTTGGGAAGATTACAAAATAAACACAAACACTTGCTGCTATAACAGCAGCTTAGTGAACTGTTAGCGTCTTAAAATAATTACAATTGACAGCAGCCTTAAGTGACCTCATTACCTATTACAAAAGCCCCTTTGTGACCAGAGGCTTGTTTTGAAATTTAGAAATGTCTCTGAGATCAGACGATCTGTTACTAGGAATGAATAGCTGAATACACTGGATTAGATATATGAATCCATACTTTTACTATATAAGAATAAAATAAATACATTGTTTCTGAAAAAGAGTTGTTTAAAATGTGTTGAATATATCATTTTATTTCCTATGTAACAGCACATAAATCATAGAAATAAACACATTAGTGTCATGTGTTAGGGTCAACGCTCAGAGGCTTTAGAGTTCAAAACTTTATCCTCTTTAAATGTTTTAATCCTCTTGGTTTTTTTGCTGATACTGTGAAGCTGAGCCACGGGTCACAGTTCAGATCACCTTCAGAGAACTGAGGTTAATGTTTATGCTGCTAAGGCTTGTATTATCTAGACATCAATTTGTTGCTAAAGGAACAATCAAAAGATTCATTACAATATACACGTGCAATAAGTGGCTATTGGTTTATGTCTCTGAACCTTTTGTTGAATGTGAAACATTAATTCAGGAATTTGGACTATGTTGCAACAAGTGAGTTGGTGTTGTTGTGGAGCTGATGTTTACGATACTGTTTGGGAATGTGTCAGGAGGTTAGTGTGACCTTTCTCCTGAATGGATCAAGCTCAGAGGTCACTGTTACCGCCACCAGCACCACCAGCACCACCGTCACCACACCCCCTTGACCTGAGCTCTGCCAAATACAGATTAGCTTCCAACTCAGCACGCAACACAAAATGTAACAGAAGCCACGCAAGGAAAACACCTATGATCACAAAGAGTAAAAAAAAAACACGCAGGGCCTCAACCAATCACATAATTCACTGGGTAAAAGCAACTAAAGACTGCCACTAAATGTACGTTTCTCTCTTTTTTCACTCTTTTTGCATAAACAAAAAAATTATAATAATAGAGAGAGCTGTTTTAGCCACAGGGATGTTACATATAAAGTAATACAGGGGCACAAAACACAGATCATACCATCGACCAACAAATACTCACCATTCATCTTCTATCAGTGTCAGGGCTGCAGGCGATCCCAGCAGAAGGTTATCCTGGTCAGTTTTTGATCCAACACGAGGCCACATATACAGTAGAGACAAACAACTATTCACACTTGTATCTCAATCCTAGTCTCTATGTTTTTGGTCCCTGACAGGAATCTGTAGTTTTTGGTTCATCTCCTCCCTATTGTGTTCATCACACCTCTGTCAGGTGTTCCACACACTGCTGTTGTTGCTACTTCCTTTATTTATGCTATTTCCATTCAATTTTTCCAAAATTGTCACTGTGATTCCAGAGTATGACTGTATCATACCCACTCACTGAACATTTCCTGCACAAACACGAGATAAGCCCATCTGTAGAGACTGGCTCTCTTGTGAGCTCTGATCACCATCACAGCGTGATCATAAATCTGTGCACGGATGAAGCCAAACATGGCACTTCCTCCTCCTGTTCCTCCTCATCTGCTTCCTCTTCCTCCACAAATAAAATAAATAAATAGTCAAGTCAACTTGCTGCTCTGCCGTCCACTCAGAGCTGCGTAAATAGCATGGCACCCGTATGAATGAGAAAGCACAACGCCTCCGCAGGCGAGCGGAGGAGTAGAAAGGAAGAGTAGACGTCAGAGGAACAGAAAGTGCGTGGGCGAATGAGAGGGAGAGTGGGAGTGTGTCTGTGGGAGGCATTCACACTATCACTCTCAATCTGTCTTTCTTTATTCAACAGCTTGGAATCATTCTTATTCATGCTATACGGCATCACATTGATTTACACGTCAATAGTGATGTATAGGTGAAGGCCAAATCACGGGGCAGGTGGAAGAAAAGTTCTTCCATATTTGTGTTAACAGTACAGTCATTTTAATCATTTGTTTAACCTCCACAAAGAAAAAAAGGGTTTTATAAGGTTAAAGCAGGAACTTTACGAGATGTTATCATCACAGTGAAGTTGACCATGACCCTAAACCTGTTCAACACACACACACACAAAAACAGTTAATTATTCTATTTCACAAATAACATACTGTTTCGGGCAGAAAGAGTATGGTTTAAAATAGGCTTGTTAACATAATCTATGTTATTTTTTTAGATTTAATATGTTTGGGGTTACATTTGGCTGTAATCCAATGTTTGCTAAATACATTCATTGGCACTATTTCCACTAATATTGGTAAATGTTTACTTTTTTAATTAGTATTTTTAATATTTTTTTACTGCATGGAAGAGATTCATTTGGAAACTATTAGTTTGTTGTTGATTTTGTGCAATATTTAGCTTTTGTTTTTCTAATAATGGCTTTATCCTTCCTTTAAGCCATTTAGCTTTTGTTTTTCTAATAATGGCCATTTCTAGCTTTATCCTTCCTTTAAGCTAATTCTAGGACTAGCTAATTTCCTTTTTGGCCAACCTGTGACAATATCTGGGTGATCTTCAGGTAATCTCTTCGCTTGTGCTTTGTGTTGATTCCCTTTATTTTTTAGCTGCTTTTGATACAGCCAATTTCCATGCATACATAAGGAATAGCATTAGCTGTTCCCATGCTAATTTGAAATATTGTTAACCTTTATTTGTTTTGTTTATTGGCTTGCTTAGCTGTTCTTTCAAGCAATCTTCTGGGCCCCTGGATCAGTGATCTTTATATCTTCAATAATATTTACGCAAGAAATCTATTTTAGCGATTACATTTTTTCTGTGTACCACATACGTTTTTTCACGTGTCCATATTTTCTCGTTTAATTAATTCCTTGCATTATTTTAGTTATAGCAAGGCCTTTTTTCAGGAAATGCTTTTAAGATGGCTTAAGATTTATGGTTCAGATCAGGCCCATATGAAATGTTTATTTAGCACTTGGCATTATTTTCTGTTTATCATGTTGGCCAAAAGCTGGCTTCAGCATTGCCACATGTCAGCTACAAATATAATACTGGTCTAAATAATGGCCATTTTAGGTGACCTTCATAACACACCTTACCATTCAGTAAATTATATTTTAAATGTGAAAACTTTAGGCTCACATCCCCCCAGAAAACAGCTATCAGTGACAATATATATATATATATATATATATGTTTTTTTTTTACAAATTTAAAAGCTATCTCCTTCATAGTTGTGTATAATTTTACAAACTACTCCTGAGCTAAATTTAAATATCTCTAAATTTTCCAAATACTTGCAACACGTAGAATCTGTTCCTTCTGGACGGCCAGTATGGTCAGATGGTTGGCATCCATGAATTGTTCATACACAGGGATGGGAAGAGAGGAAATCATGAGCTATGGTGTTTGTCAGAGTCAGAAAAATTGAGAAACCATGGAAACCATTCATACAATTTTAAACAAAAGTGACAGTTGAAAGAAAGTGTGATTGAGGACTGTATCGTTTCCTCTGTGTTTCATTTGCATATATGAGAAGGTTCTAGATTTTAATCAATCAATGTTAATTAGTTTTGTCAAAAATCTAAAGGGGGACTGTGCAGACCTTCTGCTCTGCAGGAGTCTGGGTGAACTGTACATGTCCTTCACTCTTCTATAATGCAGGTCACATTTTCAGAGCTATAAGGTACAGTCTGTACTGTCCAAACACAGCAGCAGGAAAAAAAAAAAAACCTGTTCTTTTAGCTGACGCCTGTGGGTGTTGTGTCAAATTCAGAAGCAAAAGCCAAGTTAAACCAAAAATTGCATTTTCAGCAAAACACATGCATCTCCTTCTTGCAGTCACTCAGATATATCAATAAAAACCAGACACGATCCGTTAAGAGTGATTTGTATTGTCGTGTAAGCACAACAACAAACGACAGGTCTGAAATCTCTCATCCATGTCTGACCAATATTTTTGTCATGAAGATCAAGCTTTCCAGTCATGTCACATGGTAATTACCAACCAATGATTGTTAAACCAAATTGTTTAGAAGAAATGCACCATTGATTATGCGTGACACTGTCATCTGTCTTAATGTCATTTCCTTGTGTACAAAGATGGTTGTTGGGGGAGGCTCCCAATCCACTGCTGCGGATTTCTTGTTTGTGTTTTAGTGACTACATCGTACCTTATGTCGCAGTTCCATCTGCAGAAGCGTGCCATACTAAGCAAATAAGCTTCTTTTTTTTCTTCTTTTTTTTTACTACCTTTCATGCCAAATTACCTCAGTTAATATCACATGCTAGATGCAGGAATCTCTTAACAACCTGGCTGCTCATTTGCATGTTGAGTGAAGACATCACTTACCTTAAGCACCATTAACAAATGTGCTCCCACTAAAAGAAAAGTACAATTAGAATAAATTAAAGGACAATTCATGCTGCGGCTAATTACCTGCATTTACTAAACAGTGAGAATCTTTAACAGCTGAACGTTGAAAAACAAGAGCCGTGGCTCTTTCCTCGCACTCGCGTTGAAAGTCGCAGCGCGTTATCAGTGTCCTACGTGAGTTGTGCCTGTCGTTATCCGATGACATTGGCTGCGATGTTGTTTGCGCTCTCACAGAACTGTGTTGTTGATTTTCTCAGCAGGTGCTGAATTATTGAACAACGCCATCAACACACCAGCAGACCAAGTATTTACAGTACTATTAGGGCTGTTGGTGTTAATGGGCCCTTCCACGGGCCTCTGTGAAGGCCAGAGTAACACCTGCATCAACAAAAACACACGCACACTCTTACAGACACTAATGTTGTCACACAGTTGTTGTGTATGGGGGGGGGGTAGACCCTCATGGGAGTTGGTTGTTTTTCAACAGTGGTCTGAGTACATCAGGAAAAAAGTGCTTACACCATGGCAACACATGCTGGCTCAACAGTATTATGGAGCGTAGCTGTCCTTCAGTGTCTCCGGAGACTTCAGATTAAACACACAATCACATACAGGAGCCCTGTGGCGTTGACATGTATGACAGATGTTAAAGACCCCTAAACACTCGGCTTTTCCAGGATATTTCTGTTTGTGTATTCCTGTGTGTTTCTGACCTTTTGTGTTTGTGTGGTGCGAGCCTTTTCCATCATCACAGGCAATGAGGGAGGGACAGCTATTGAGACGCCTGTAAGGGTGACCCCCCTCCAGAGAGGTAAGGGACACCCTTGACCTTTCGCTGAGATCTGTTGAGGTCTTCAACACCAAATCCTCTGCTCTTCTCTAAATCAGCTGACCCACACTTACATAAAACAACATGGTGCTAATGACATGTCCGGTTGGCGAGTCTCTCAACCAGACACTAATATTAACTTAACCGCCTTCAAGGTCAAAATCAAAAAGTTCTGAGACAAATGTATTTAATTTTTTTTGAACAAACCCATTTTTTAAAATTCATCCATGACATTGAAGAATTCCTACTTCATAGAATTCTGGGGGTTTGTTTCTGCTCCAGATCACGACCTGCTTCTTTTGACTCATCTAAGGACTTCCTTTCAAGTATTACATTTTTTGCTTGTTAAAATAGGACACCATGTGGTGACAGCTTACTTACAGTGTGGTCAAATTGCACCAAACCTCAGATTTTGATGTACTGTATCTAAGCATTTGAGACTTGACTCCAGGAGACATTTTTATACAAATATATGGAGAAATTGCAAATGCCAAAGAAGGTCTGGTTTTCATGTATATAGATTTTCTGTCTTCTAGGTTGAATACATTATATCCATATCTGACCATTGATCTGCATGCCTTAATTGTCCCACTCTCTCGTCACGTCTGCTGCTCCCAATATAGACAACTCTCCATTGTAATATTTTAATCTTTAATTATCTCTAAATTCTGCATTTTTTACATTGAGCTGTCAGACGTCTGATCATTAATGTTAATCAGAGAGCTGTATTCTTCTAAGGAGTAGGAGTCAGTTTCTTCACAGCACATGTTAAGTGATTGGCTAAAGTCTTTCAAGAGTGGAACTTCATGAATGATCTGAATCGCTGCTGACGGACTCGTGCTGCGTCTCATCTGGATTTATTAAAGGTTGACAGTGTGTAACCAAAGAAAAGACATTGCATTAAATCCTTCTATTTCACTGCCGTCACACATGAAGGCTCTGATCGTTTCTTGCATATCAAAGCTCCTCCCACACAGTGTCACTGTCAGAGACCGTTCTCTGGAGGCTGCAACCTGCAGAAACCACCACTGCACTGATCCCAAATGCCTACAAATGCAAATGCACATCTAATGACTCTCCTATACATGCCTTCAATTTATAATTCATTCTGTACACGAGGGCAGCCATGCATTATACAAACGCCTCTTTTCTATACGGTGCCTCAGCGAGTTCTTTTACACACACACAGACGGCTGTTTCCATACCCACTGCTGTAACTGCTTTGATCATTCACAGTTGGGGTTTAATGTCATCTTCCCTTATGGTACCTATGGCACTACCTATTACACTCCAAATACCTGCAAATGTATACATTTTATCACTATCATGCACCTAAACCTATAGAGCACAAACACATGTTTGAACACAGTGAATGCACTGCAGGTTAGGTTTTCATTTACACATCTTTCCTCTCATGCCATCTAGATAAAAACATTAAATGGAGAATGGGGCAAAAAGAGTGTTGATATGTAAATGTATGTAAATGTCAGGCCTTGCCCCAATGTCAGATGTACTGGCAATAGACATTGTTAGTGTCACACTGCTGGTGGCCTCAGAAAAAAAAAGAAACCTTAGGGCCACGAGCCAGTGTGTTCCCTGCCCCCTTCAGTCACATCCCCT
This sequence comes from Cynoglossus semilaevis, assembly GCF_000523025.1. Taxonomy (NCBI): domain Eukaryota; kingdom Metazoa; phylum Chordata; class Actinopteri; order Pleuronectiformes; family Cynoglossidae; genus Cynoglossus; species Cynoglossus semilaevis. The sequence goes on from NC_024322.1 coordinate 10,837,223, forward strand.
GATACGGATTCATTATTCGGTGCATTCTTCCCTTAATTCCTTTATAAAATCATTAAATCTGAAACGTGGAATTGTGCTTAATGAATGCACAATTAGTCCTGTCTCAATCAATTGTGGTCATCTAAATTAAACCAAGAATTCATTACTGAGTGAATGATCAAGATCCTAATGCTCATCTGTAGTGTGCTACTGCTCCTCTGTGGGCAGAGGGTATGCATTTAAAGAGAAAATAATTCAATTAAAACATTTTAAATAGCTTTTTTCCAGTTAATTATTAAATTAGCCCTGTTGAAAAGTGGTTACAGAATGAGACCTGACAATGTGTCTTTGTTTTAAATACCCTTCTTCTGACTTTTACGGCCAAACATGTGCAAAGGATTGCAGGTTTTACAACATTCAAAAGGATCATGTTAAATTGACAAATAAATGTAATCCACATTTTTGTGGATAAACATTAAAAGTCCCTGGCCTTATGCATTAAATACTAGATGACCTTTGAAATGGAAAGCTTTATGATACAGATTTGATTAAATCTTTTTCAGTTCATCCAGCCAGATACTGTTCTGGATGCAGTTCCACTGCTGGCCAGCAGGGGATAAAGTGACGCATATACAGTATTTATGTCAACACACTTGACCAAGCCTTTAAAAATGAGGGAGGGTTGCAGTTTATCTTGGCTCAGATGTTGGTTTAAAAAATAATAGCCAACATGTGAGCTTAAAGTAACCCAAAAGAAGAGATTATTTCCTTAACTATATATATATAGTATATAGTATATATGTATATATATATATAGCGTGCAGCTGAATGAAAATGCCCTGGGTGTCTCTGATGTAACAGCACAATGTCTGGTAGACAACAACTGTATACAGTATTTTGTTTGATCTAAAAACCACTGCATGAGTCAATGAATGAATTTTGCATATTACCTACGTGCGTCGTGCACTTTTACATCAATGAAGCTGAATATTGCAGAGTGATTTGAGAAGTTGTCATTAGGGCAGAGCAAACATCCAACAGTAGTGACATATCTGTTGACTTAGGGAGCAAGTCAGTGCAAACACAAGAGGAGACGTCAGAGACACGACGCCGCAAACGCAGCTGTTGTGAATTCCGGAGCTATATACAGTCCGAGTTAATGTTGGTTGTGCTAACAACAATTAAAGCTGAAGTACCGGCAAACAGCAATACAGAGAATATACAGAGAATGTCAGCATCTCGGGAGTCACAAGACATATTGACGATCCAAACGACGATATTGACTTTTCCAAACGATCACAACCTTTAGGGAAGTGACCAGAAACACAGCTCATGAAACCTTAGCTATTGTTCAGAATGGATGCTAATTCCATTATGACTAAATCTTTCCAAAACAGCCAAGCTCCCTCCCAGAGGTCTTTTTAAGTGAGTTCACACTTTTTATGTTTGGCTTGGCAAATAAAAGACCTGGTGCTGTTGATTGTTAACACTGGCTCATCAGTGTTCACCATTAAGTAAACCTGAGGCCTACCTGGTCTGGCTTGTTATTGGATAATTGCAGGTTCAGTCTCGCCTTGGCTGACTGTGGTGTGTTGAGCAAGTACCAAATTTCCCTGTCTCTCCAGAAGGACCCTCTGCTCCCCAGGGATGAGTTAAATGCTGAAGACAAATTTTGTTGTGTATGTGTCTACCAATAAAACTGATTCTTCTTTTATTTAAGTTTCTTCTTTGTTTTATTCTTCATCTACGTCTCTGTCTTATTCTTTGTCTTCTTATCTTCGTCTAAGCCCTCTCTGACTCCTTCTTGTTCTTCTTGTCCAGTCTACTTCCAAACGGACTTTGTGAATGCCACATTAAACAAACAACAGAAGAAAAAAGATCACATCTTGTGACTCGACTCGTACGGAGAGTTCACACGTGCATTTATACCTACATAAACGTGGAATCGGAATAAAGAAACACAAGGCATACATGGGAAGAAAAAAGCAAACACTTTACTACCATGTGGCACCAAAAACAAGTCTTGTGCCAGTCATACAGCCAGTCAAGCTAGATATTATGAGATTGGTTTCAGGCCTAATATCAATCAATTATTTTTTTGGTTTAAGGCAAACTACAAAGTGAAACCGTTGCTGGGGTCACTTTGTACTTCTGACATCATCGCCTTCATCTCTGTTCTTCAGTATGCCCCCGCATGTGTGATGGACCCAGCTGTTTCTAAGACTACAACACATGAATTAAAGACTGTGTTGAGTCTTTGTACTCTGACAATTGCATGTTGTATAGATTTTTCCTTTGTTAAACATGGGATGCAGACAGTAGCTGCCTGTCCCTCAGGGAGTGTCCAGGGCTTGAGAAGAATATTTCCCATGTTCTCTGGCAATCGTTCCACCTCCTCACATCCTTCCATCGCTGCTGTGTCGAAAACACTACTCTATTACTCCACCGGCCACTGCCCACACAGTCAGCCTATGACTGATGAATGTGCAGGCGGATAGAATAGATTACCCTACAATACAATCCACATGTGATCATAACCCATTTCCACCAATAGTTTTTTGTAAGATATAGTGGATGTCACTGAGTCGACAAAAACAGCTTATTTCTCACTTTGGCTCTCTGTGACTCGGCTTTCCAACACAGTGGTGTGGTGATGGACGCAGATCATCCTGAAATGTTAAATATTTAACAGCTGCAGGCCCCTGAGCAGTATATGGGAGGGAGAAAAAAGAGGTGGGGGAGGAAGACAGAGATGTGGGGGAGGAGGAGGTTTAAAAGTGATAAATATGGGAGAAAAGATGTAGAATGATTTAAAACTCCATCCCTCTTATTCCAATGGAGTCTTCATTGCATATTCATGTGGCCATGGCATGCATGTGTTGGTATTCGTGTGTGTGTGTGTGCATGTGTTTTGCGTAGTCAGTAATCATACATATTACCTATCACTTCTACTTTAATTGCACACGGCCAAGAGAGGGTGGGCTCGTATCAATAATACTAATGATACATTAAAAGCAAATTCTCGTTTTTCAAATCATTTGCTTGAACGCACTCTCTGGAGTGTGAGATGAATGTTTTTATATGTGCCGGATATGTTAGTGTCGGGAATATGCTATTATGACTGATTCCTTCATTAACAGGGACCTACGTGCACGAGTGTACTGTGTGTGCACGTGTATGTGGCCTGTGTCCGTATATTTTTTCATTACATCCTCTGTCAGTGCCCAATTTATTATGTATCATGTTGAACTTGTCACATGTTGCATTTTAGATGAATATGACTATATTGCTGTGGGAAATATAAACATACACACGTATATGAGACTTATTTATGTTTAATCTGTCTTGACAAGTGTAGGAATACCTGTACAATAATAAAAATGTGATTCTGACTTTTCTTTATTTAATAATAATAATAATAATAATAATAATAATTTTAATAATAATAAATTATGGATTTTAATTTGTATTATTTTTATTAATATTATTTTAAGAGAAAATGGGAAGAAATATATTAAATATTGTTATTAAATAAACAGAAATTTAAAAAAATCATTAAACCACATAATTTGCAAAAAAAATCTGAGAACAACCTCAGTTTAAATTGTTGTTTGTTTTATTATTTTATTTAGACTCATTTTTTATCTTAGAAAGTTTGTGTATAAAAATATAATTCTGTCATTATTATAAACTAAACAATTTATCTACTTTGTAACAACTGACAAAATTACGACATAATACATTTCACTTGTCCACTTGATTTCTGATAAGAGCTAGGAATGCGAATGAACAAAAATGGAGAAGTGATGAATTGTGTGTTATTGCTTGTTAGTCTCAGGTAAAATCTATTTAGCCTTAATAGCGACGTTGGCGATTGTGTTCACAATTAATAGTTGTACAAAGGACTATTATGCATGCGTAATGAGAATGCCGTTAAAGACACATCGTGAGAGATAATAGCGTCATTACAAAACAATTAAAAAAGACAGACATTTTATATTAGGCCACAAACAACAAAACTGTTTTTCATAATCAGAGCAGTTTTTGTTAGCAGCCATGTACGCATTAGTCAGAATGTTTTTTCTTTATCTTTTCAAAGCCCACACACAGACTCATCCTCTAATTAATTTTTGAGGCAACGACTCATCAACATGTAATTTAAACACATGGGTGGCCTCAGTAAACTACATACATTATTTAGCTTAGCCCCACCTCCTTTGCCCCTCCCCCGTCCCTCTTCCCTTTCTGTGTCTCTCTATTACATTAAAGAGTCACAGTGGTGGTAGTGTGCAGTTAAGTGGAGCTGGAATACACTCCGGAGTTTAATAATTCCAGGATAGTTTGCGGGATTTGCTTTGCTGTGGTTCTCCACACCTTCATTTGGTTTGGCAGTCTAGATCTGGACAATGTCTGCTATAACAACAATACTGCCCCATACAGGTGAAGACCAGAAAGGAAGAAATACTAGTCCAAAATGCTGAAACAAACACTTCTGTCTAGAAATTCCACATGCTGACGTGTACCTTTCGAAGATCTCTACGCATCAGTTGAGCATCAAATGCTGCTGTTTAGAAATGTGGTATTTCGGCATTTTAAAAAAACATCAGTTTATCTATCCCGAGAGGCTAAAAGGAATGGCCAGGTAAAAAAACAAAACAAACCCAAACAAGTTCATTATAACTGTTCAGTATTATGAGCCTAAAATGAGATTGAGTTGTTCCACAGACTCACCCCTGACGTCATACATGGGAGAGGAGACAGTGGATCTAAATCTAAATCTAAATCACTCACCCCTGGTGGAGTGCAGTGGCCACCTTTAGCCTTGAGCAGTCATTCTGAGGCATCTGGTTATAAACCATGACCTTTAACATGTGATCCCAACAGCTGAGATCATCCTTAACTAGTGTTATGTTTATCTGACCAGATTATCGTTGAGTCTTTTTTTAAGCTGGCCGTGTTGGTCTTACTGGACGAGAAAATACTACATGTGTATTTTTAAAACACTGACACTGATCATCATGAACGCCCCATGTTAAGTCGTGAGCCATCACATGAGATTGAAGTCAATGTGCTGCAAAATAACTTGGACATTTTCATTACTTCAATCCTGTTTGTTTGCATACGATTCATGAAATGTTTCTCAAACGTCTGTGTTTATTCCTCGCAGAAGCCAGGATTATTATTTTTCCTAAGAACCCCTTAGCCTTCATTCTATGCGATCACTTCAGTTAAAGTGGATTTTATTTATAGGATGTCTTAAGAGACCATCTCTAAGTAGAGTGTGGTCCCCTGCTCCAATTTTTTAAAAATTTTTATCCATCTAAATGTGGGACAATTACGTACCACGGAGGAGACAAAAGCAGTTTAGCTGGAGAGCAATTTTCAGCACAACATAAACAGTAACAGACGCCTGAATGAAGAATGCACTGTTTTAAACAGTTCCTGGACGACTGAGGTGCTCATTTGGTCAACACCTGCTGGATATCTTAAGAGGGGATAATTGGTTAAGTAAAGCCTAAAGTGACAGGATAAGAAATGCACAGAGCCAATGAGTGCACTTACACCTACAGTGTATAAAGACACTGTGGGATCGTATGTGTAAACATGTTCGTCCAGGAGACAGAGGTTGGGTGTGTGTATTTTGTTTGTTTTATTTTTCAACACAAAGGTGACAAAAGGTCAATTGTTAAAACTTCCTAAAAATCATCCTAAAAACAGAATCTTGACATTTTTTATTTTTCTAATTCGAATTCAAATACTTTTTTTAGTTTTATGGTATATAAATACCGTAAGAAGTTTACAAACAGTGAAAGTAGAAAAAAATTGCCATTGGATTGTCACAAAAACTGGAACTCACAGCCTTTATTTCCCATCTATGTGATATAGAGAGCCAAATATATGAATTGACGTTGTTGTTTTGCAATATAGAAAGCCACAAAACAAAAACAAAAACACATCTAAACAATCATTTCTGCTATGGTTTGAATCAAACCCTTTCTCAATCCTCTGTCTGCATTTACTCCTGCAGAAGCCTCAGATTCAAATCCTCTCACTAAAGCCAAACTTCAACGTTTCTCATCCACAGAGACAGACTGAAGAGTCAGTTTGTTCATCAGTGTCACAAGTTTCCCCCTCTGTTTTGACCAAGCCGAGTGGGTTCATGTATCATTGTCATTTATATCAAACCACGTGATCGCAGATAATGCATAATTATGACAAATGACTGATGATGGTCTCGGTGAGTCTGAATACCTCCTTGCATTCATATCTGTTTAATCAAAGATACACTTTCAGATGGCACACTGCTGTTATGTCTGACTGTGATGCTATAGGAGAGCAATTTGATGTGGGAGGATGTGCGCATGAATAAATATGTCAGTTGTCTGTGTAGGTCTACAGCCTATACGTAAACACATTATCATTGGCTCCTCTGCTGGTCACATTTGACCGCACCTGCCTGCTATGCCTTCTGTCCTTTCTAATGAGCATATTAAATAAAAATCCATCTCAGTGACCTGTGAAATTGAGAAAAGCTATGTCATTCTCCCTACATCAAATTCTTCCATAGAGTTGATAATAATATGGCGGAGGTCGTCACTGGGCGGGGGATTTTCATGTTACAGAAATGTTGCAACCAAAGTAAATACTCATCTCAGCATCTTCATGGTTCAGCTGACACAGTTGAACTATTCTTACATGGCGACTGTGGGCCACTACATGCGACATAACAAACACATTGATTTTTTCTAATACAGGTTTAAAATGTGTTCAAGTCCAAAATGATTAAAAAAATACGAGTTAGAGAAAACTAAGGCAATCAAAACTGCTACCACCATACAGCCACGGTGTTCAATACGACAAGGATCTACATGGGCTCTCCTCCAGGTCGGCCTGGTGATCAATCAGCTCAAAAATGAACCAGGAGAGAAATTTCACTTCTGTCTTTGTCGTATTGATTCAGAAATCGAGCCAATTATGGTTGACAACACGAGATGGAATGGAACGATCCATAGTCCATGTGCTCAAGAGCACAGAAAACAGCTTTCATTATCATTAACTGCTTACAATATTGGGTTCAGGGAATTACAGAGTTGGTAGGAAAGACAGTCTGAATGTGTGAAGGTTGAGACAAAAAACCTTTTTTATTACCATTTTAGGCTTATTAGAAACATTTATTTACCTTTCGGCTAACATCCAGACATTTTGTCTAACATTTGACATTTTTTTTGGCTTTGTGGTATTTGCCACATATATGTGCAATCTAATCACATTTTAGTGCTCTGAAATTTGATGTCCCAAAGAGCATTAATATTGCACCTGGACCAAACACAGAGGTAAGTTTTAGAAAATATAAACTTAGTTTTTTTTTTTTTTTTTGGCTCAGAGCTGTAGATAATTCCAGTATTTTAATCTACTTGTTGCCCCCCACATTACTTGTGGTTTTTTTTTTTTTTTTTGTGGCTCAGAGCTGTAGATAATTCCAGTATTTTAATCTACTTGTTGCCCCCCACATTACTTGTGGTATTTACTGTAGTAGAGGTTTATATATTTTGAGATTCTCATCAAGAGATAGATCATTTCAATAGAATAGGTTTATTATTATTATTATTCCAGACTGAGCCGTCTGCTAAAATCTGACTTAGGTCTGAACAGAACAACATGTTCAGCATTGAATCATCAGACGTAGCATACTGTCCTGATATTATGAAAGAATCAGAAAATAACCAAGGTATTCCCTGCTGCAGCCAAAAGAACAACCTGACTAAAAACAGCAGCGTCACATGACTCAGACAGACCGGGCTTTATCTCCAGTCTGTTTTGTCTTTGACTAATAAGATGAGGGAGCCACACTGCGATGAGTGTGTATATGCCGACTGGATGTATACAGTTCAAGTCTGCTGTTCATTTGACAGAGCCTGGTGTGACAGTAGGAAGAGAACGTCTGCACCCTAATCTCAAACCTGCCTACTGCTCGTCCTTAATCTCATCTCATCAGATTTGTTTTTCTAATCTGCTCTATTCAAGCTTATGAAACCAATCGCTGGGCACAGTGACAGTGCAGTGGGCGATGAAGACATTATGTGCTTGTGACTCAGCAAATGGGACAAATGAGGCTGTTTATATTTGTAGCCTCAGCCTGAAGAGCCCAAATGAGATTAGCTCCTCAAAGCTCCAGGCTTCTGTGGCGTTTACATTTATCTAATCTATCACGCCATGTCTATTTAACTTATTTGAACTGGTATTAATTATTTAAAGAACATGACTTGGACAACAGGAAACGAACAGAGTCTACAGAAAAGGATAGTCCCTCTGTTTACACCAGGAAGCCCAGGCATGGTCAGATACCCATCTATCGCTAAATAAATAAATCTATAAAGACCTAATGGGTTCATAACAGGAGACGATGAGAGGGCCCGTCTAAAACCTAGTAAATCAGGTTAGGCCGGCCCTTTTAATTAACTTGTAAATTAATGCACCATGCTGTGTAAACTGGAGGTGATAAATATTCATGTGGTTACCCAAGAAAAGGGCAAGGACACAGCGCGGAGGTAACCGGATTAGGATTGCAAGCAGCACACTTTATGGGACAATCGCAAAACCTTATTGGTATTTTATGGACAGCTGATTTGCATTTCTTATGCTTCATGTGTTATTCAAAATGAAAGAGTCTTTCCTTCTGCCCTTGCTCTCACTTCTCACCACCCCCACTCTGCTTCTGTTTATCTTGCCAGAGTCAGGTCAGGACATTAAATACAAGACAGGGGTTGCCATGGAGTTTATAATGCCTGGTACATGAACACAGTCAATTCATAAAGTCTGACAGCTTTGAGCAACAGTAGTTTGTGCAAACATTGCTGTAATCCATACAACAGTAGCAAGTCACTCACTTAACAGCCAACGATGGCAGTAGGTGACTTGTTTGTTATCAGAGAGAGTGAAAGCTGAGCTGCCAGCCTGCGTCTGTCATGTAGGAAACCTAATATAAACAGAGGAATCTCCTTATCCTACAGGGAGATATCTGAGCCAAGGGGGTTTCAGCAGCCAACTCTGCTACATCTATTTATACCAAGATGCGTCCGTAGCACTGCATGGCTGGGGTTTACGAGGTATTTCAAGCAACACATAGACACCAAGCATTTCATATGGCCATCAGTAAACAAAACTAGAAAGTAAGAGTCATAAAGATATATGTGCCACCCATGAGGTTTGCATTTCCTGTGTCATCCCAACATAAATTGGACATGCGCATTTTGTAAAGTGATATATAACTTTTTTTATAACTTCAAAGCTGGGTGAACTAAAATGGATTCAAATTTCTTAGTATTATATAATAAATAATAATGGTAATCTTGTATACTGGTATTTTTCTCTTTTTGAGTGATTACAGGGGCAAGTGATTGCATATAATAATAATAACAATAATAATAATAATAATAATAAAAATAAATTCAATCCAATAGGACTGAACAGCAAACATCAAACCACATTGTATATTATTATTATTATTATTATTAGATGTATGTATATATGTCATGTGAAATAGAATGCTATTCAGCAATCTTTTTATCCTTTCTTAATGGGAACAGTCATTATATCATGGGGTCTGGTGGTGTAATTGACTCTAATACATTGTAAATGACCTTGCTGCTTTGGAAAAGGTTGAAAGGGTGCTGAGGCAGCAGTAGGCAACTTGTATCACACACACATAGACACACAGAGATAGACACAGAAACACAAAAGATTAAAATGCAAAAAACAAAACAAAAAAAAAAAACACGCCAGTATCGGTGGCAACGGGGGCAAAAATACACAGTAATTATACATTTTGAAGTAGAATTTACTGGGCTGTTGGTTTGTGAATGAGTGGGATCTGAGGAGGATCTAAAGATGGCACAGCAGCAGCCGATGATTGACATATTGTTTACTCTGAGCGTTGATACCAATGCAGTCGGACGTGTGCGTACTTTGCGGTTGTGCCTGGGCTGTGTCCACATGTGACCTGCGTGTAAGAGGACTGGCTGTTTTCGTCAGTGAAGCTGTGCTGTCGGGCACGACGAGGTGACTATCGGTACAGCCGCGCACGCGCGCACACATCCTCCTGCTGGCGGTACCCAGCTGGCTGGCTGGCTACTGCAGATCATCGTTACGCACATCATCAGCATTGACGCACCATGATCCGGATGATTTTTTTGCGTCATCACTACAAATATTATTTTATTTATTTTTTCGGGTTCATTTCCCCCCCGGTCTCTGTTTCCATATATGGCTTTCGTGCCTCCCTTGCCTGGGGGATGCTGGAGTCTGGTTCAGGCGGTTGCGGCTTAGCATCCTGAAACCATTTTGTATCCCGGCCCGTTCGTCGTCGCACTATCTGTTTGTGAATGGAGCAGGTGGAGCCATAGAACCGAGCAGCTCGACAGCAGCGCTCGGAGCTCCAGGCAAACACGAGTAAAGCAGATTACGCAATCAAGCACACTGCTCTGGAAATATGTGCCTCAGATCTTTAAAATAAATAAATGAATGAATAAATAAATACATATTCATTCATTATATCTATATCTGGGCGGGGGGGGGGTGTGCCTAAAAAAGGGGGGATCACACCTGGTACAAAATTATGAAGTGCTATTCTATTTTGCAAACTATGTACAGTAATCAAATTCTGTACCCCGTCTCTGTTAAGTCAGTACTTAATGAATGAATAAATAAATAATATTACATATTTATTTTCATGAATCCATTCATTTTAAAAATATACCTGTAGGTTGTGATATTTTACAGTTACATATATTGCAGATGATAAAAACAAACCACGGGTTAAGATTGAATGATGTTTTGAATGCTGTACAAATGAAAAGGCAATTGTTTTCCCTTGATTTGTCGTCTATGTCATGAATCTATAGCAAAAAGTATGGCATTAGGTAAATGTACTTCAAAGTGTGACTCCAATCTTTCATAAAATTGGCAGAATTGGGTGCATTTTGTGACCAGAGATTATAGGGTTAAAGTGTGCATCAAGAAGCAATACAATAATAAAGGAATATGCATAAGCGTGGTATAGCTGCAGATATCAGGTTCCAAACTGTATAATACCATGGAATTGGAGGACTATGGGAAAACAGGGTAGAATTCACTCGATTTACACTGTTAGTTGTGTACTAGTTTTGTGTTGCTTCAAACTACGTAGGTGGATGTGTAGAAGTAATATATTATCTATAATATATGTTTTTGTGTGCCACACATTTGTTTGTTATTGCGGTTTACAACAGAGAGGCTGGTGAGGACGCTGTTTCCTTGAGGAAAGTCCATTTTGTGGGCTGGTTTCCAGAACATACAAATGACCTAGGGCTATAGTTGGTCCCAGACTGGACATTCTTTCTAGAATTCTGAGAAAATCTCTGAGATCAAATTTTTAATTCCGACATTAATCACAGAATTCTAATATATTATAAAATAGTCCATTTGGTGTGAAATCAACCTTAATTTACATGGAAGGTATGTCGAATATACCGTAGAATGTATTTAAAAGACAGAATCTGTCAGTGAAAGTTTAACTGGATAAAGTTGATGTCCTTTTTTTGGACTGAATAAAAGAAAATACAGCACACGATTGTCGAGATATTCAGATGTAAGTCATGTATTATGTGGAACCTAAAGGTATGAATTAAAAAAAATAAAATAATATTTGTGCAGAAGTTACAGTAAAGAACATCTGTTTTTAATGCCAGGGCTGATGTGTTATAAAATTCTTTATATTGCTGCCATATTGCTGGATCACACAAGCGGAGCTACTATAAATAAAGCTCCGGTTCTGAGTGACTACACTCAAAGGAGTCAGAAGAGGGCAGAGTGATAGTAGGAGGCGGTTCCTCTCCCCTCTCCCTCCTCTTTGAACCTGAGCCATCTCACTCCAGCATTCATCCTGTTTCAACCAATAGGCCCAATGAGCTAACTGTGCGCCACCCACTATCAGTCTGAGAGTGTGTGTGCGTATTTTTCCTCCTCCTTTCCCTTCCTTTTATTAAGCCAGTGCTGAATGTGCGCAGACCGTCACATGTTGTTTCCCCTCCTCACTCCGGACGCCAGGAGACATGTGTTATTTATCCCTCAGCTGTGGGAGAAGAAGAACACAAGCGGCTCCAGGGATACGAGGATTACACTAAAAGCGTCACCGTTTCTTCAGCCATTTGAGGGAAACGGGGAAGCGAGCAAGCAAGGAAAGACCGGAGCATTGTGTCTGCGCGCTGCGTAAAGGGACGCAAAAGAATGGCGAGTCCGCCGAACACGGGAGATCAGCCGTTACTACCCAGCAATGTGAACGGCCGGGTCAAGAAATGCGGTTTTCTGAAGAAGCAAAAACACGGACACAAGCGCTTTTTCGTGCTGAAGGAGCCCAGCGAGGGTTTCCCTGCGCGCCTGGAGTACTACGAGAGCGAGAAGAAATGGAAAAACAAATCGGCGGCGAAGAGAGTGATTCCTCTGGACTCCTGCCTCAACATCAACAAGCGGGCGGACGCCAAGCACAAATATCTCATTGCTCTTTACACCAAGGACGAATATTTCGCCGTGGCCGCAGAAAACGAACAGGAACAGGAGAGCTGGTACCGGGAGCTGACGGATTTAATAGCGGAGGGGAAAGTGTACGACGGCTCTGCGTCCAACTCTGCGTCCTCGCTGGTTGGCTTCGACGAGGCGAGCTACGGTGTAATAACGCCGGTCACTGCCTCCTACAAGGAAGTGTGGCAGGTAAATCTGAAGTCGAAAGGCTTGGGGCAGAGCAGGAATTTAACCGGGGTGTACAGACTGTGTCTCTCCAGCCGGACTATCAGCTTTGTCAAGCTGAACTCGGAGGTTGCCTCAGTCATTTTGCAGCTGATGAACATCCGACGTTGCGGCCACTCAGACAGCTTTTTCTTTATCGAAGTGGGCCGGTCTGCGGCCACAGGTCCGGGTGAGCTGTGGATGCAGGCGGATGACTCAGTAGTTGCGCAAAACATCCACGAAACCATTCTGGAGGCGATGAAAGCTATGAAGGAGCTGTCTGAATTCCGCCCGCGCAGCAAAAGCCAGTCATCTGGTACAAACCCAATATCAGTGCCCACAAGGAGGCACCTGAACAACCTACCACCCAGTCAGACGGGGCTTCCTCGACGGTCACGCACTGACAGCATGGCTGCAACTTCTCCTGTGAGTAAATTTTCTTCCTGCAGAATACGAACAGCCAGTGAGGGCGATGGAACCATGACACGCCCCATGTCAGTGAATGGGAGCCCACTCAGCCCGGGGGTCCACAGGACCCTCCTGAGCAGATCACACACAATTACAGCTCACCCCTGTCGGACATTTGAAGCTTCTTCCCTTCAACACAGCAAGTCTATGTCTATGCCACTGTCCCACACCCCACCAGTAGCCACTCATAGCCTGGTGAGTCTGTCCTCCTGTCCAGACACAGGTGCCCCCCGACCCTCCAGCTGCAGTGCCTCCTTCTCAGGTTCACCCAGTGATGCTGGCTTCATATCGTGTGAGGAGTATGGATCCAGCCCTGCTGATGTGCGTGAGATCAGATTGTCACTCACCCTCCGAAGCAACACTCCCGAGTCCCTCAGAGCCGACACTCCCCCCTCCCGTGACGGCAGTGAGCTTGACGGCTACATGGTGATGGAGCGGCAAAATGTGAATGGTTTTCGTCGATTACCAGAGCTGGATAAGGCTTATCGAAAACGCACCTACTCCCTCACTACCCCCCGCCAGCAGAGGACACCTTCTCATGTGTCTTCGGCCTCTCTGGACGAGTACACTCTGATGAGGGCCACATACACAAGTGGAAATCAGTCTTCCCGTAGGTGTCAAACAACTTCCCCTAAGGGGACCTATCCTGAGGACTACAGGGATGTCCAGATATCATCGAACAATCCACACACTGACAGTGGTTACATGCCTATGATGCCAGGTGTGGCACCTCCAACACCAGGGTCCAAGGATTACCCCTACATGCCAATGAGCCCAATGTGTGTTTCTGCTCCAAAGCAGATCATCAACCCCCGTTTACACTCCTCTTCAGCCGGGCTGGCCCCGCACACAGACTCTCCTGGGAGTGTTTCTTTAGAGGACAGTGGCTACATGCCCATGTGGTGTGGATCCAAGATGTCTGTGGAGAGTACTGATGGAAAGTTAACCAATGGAGAGTATTTGAATATGTCTCCTGTAGATCCTCTTGTGTCTCTTACACCCCCAGAGTACATCCTTAGCCCCACAGGAGGAGATTCTCACCCCACACAATTACACAGACAGCCTTTTTCTTACAGCTCTTTACCACGCTCCCTTAAAGGTCAGCTGCAGCGCAGCGGGTCCACAGACACAGACCAGTATGTGGTGATGAGTTTACAACGGCAGCGGATAGAAGAGGAGCCCAACTATTGTCCAGTCTCTCCTGGACAATCAGTGGCCAGCACCTGTGCAGACACACAGAGCACCGTGTCGTCTACTGTAGCTCCTCTAAGACTTGCTCGTGTAGATGGGGTGATGGTACACCGTAGCAGGGTGTGTCGGCCCACCCGTCTTGCCCTGGAATCTCTCAGAACGTTACCATGCATGAGTGAACATCCCCTTCCCTCAGAGCCACGCAGCCCTGGAGAATATATCAATATAGACTTTAACAGTGCTGTCCATGACCCTGAGCCACCCACTGTGTCAGAGAGCTGTGACTCCTCTGAAAATTTGAGGTGTGGAAACCAGGTCTCTATACCGCTCTCAGACTGTACTAAAATTGACCTCAACTCCTCACTTCACTCTAGTTCACAGCAAGCAAGGGCTTCCTCTCTTCAACCATCTATAAACCACACACCTGAAGTCTCGGTCAATACAAAGCAGGGCATGCTGGGAGATGAAGAAAAGACAAAAAAAAGCACAAGACAGACAGAGGAGAGGGAGGTAGTAGAGGAATGTCCTCCTCAGCAGCAGGTGAGCCTGGTGTGTCAGCCTGTACCAGTCAAGGATGACTACACTGAGATGACTTTCAGTCCTCCCACCACTCTCCCTACTCTCTGCAGCACTGATGCTGCTTCTCTCCCCACCAGCCCTACCTCCTGTGTCCAGAGACTTAGCCTTGAAAACAGCACTGAGAATGGAGTTCCTCTAGTGCAGGAGGACTCATTTCTTTTGAGGGGGCCTTCACTGTCCGTCACCCTCGTGGATCCTCACAGGGGTGCCAAAGTCATCAAGGCTGACCCACAGGGTCGCAGGCGGCACAGTTCTGAAACCTTCTCCTCCACCACAACTGTCACACCAGTGTGTCCATCCTTTGCTCACAACACCAAAAGGCACAGCTCTGCCTCTGTAGAGAATGTATCTCGGACTGTTTGTAGCTCAGAGGGACCTGATGAGGACTATAGCAACAACAGTTCAATGTGCAGGGAGATGTCAACAGGTTATCAAAATGGACTTAACTATATTGCCTTAAATTTGATGGAGGGAAGCTACGGGGGATGCCGTTTAGGTGGCTGCGAGGGCCTCCTGAGGTTCAAGACAGCGTGTGGTTGCAAAGGCGGAATGAATGGTTTCAGCACAAGCCCCTATGCCAGCCTGGGATTCAAGGAGACAGCTGCAGCTGCTGTAAAAGGTGAGTGTTTGTCTTACACGTCTCACTTACTTACTCATTCATTCTGCAGGTTTTCATTCATGAAGGGAGTGGTTGTCAGGGCTTGAGTACACTGCTGATTCACGTCACAACTACTGTTTATTTTTGGAGATAAGCAGTAGCAATTCTGAACATATCTTAGATGCAAACTTGGAATGTTTTGCCACAAGATTTGAAAACAATCATCTGATGTGTATGGGCAGGCATGTGTGTGTGCGTGTGTAATTGAGTCTATTTGCTCAAAATATCTAGCGTAAACCCCATGTTACTGCTTTTAGAACTGACTGTGAAACGAAAAAAGTCAGTGTTATGTAGTGACTTACGGCTTTTACCTTACTACCTGCAAAATATTTGTTCCTCAACAGGAGTAACATACAGCCAGGTTGAGTGTTATGATAGCAGCATGAAGTGTGTAAACACTGGCTACAGGAGCCTGGGGAAGTGAGTTGTTATGAGCACTGCTGCTGGGTGTAGGCTGTGATGTTTAGATAGCATTAGTCATTTGACCGTCACACCCATGACACATGGGCAAATCTCAAAGCAGCGAGATGCTAAGGACTCTGCTGATCAGAATAAGAGCAATGAGCAATATTTGACAAATAAGCTCAAGTTTGCAAAACAACAGAATATGATCGTTGTTTTTCTCCTGAATTATGGCTTTGTCTTATTATCACATTTATTATGGATGACTCAATTACATTGTTGATCAGGGTATATTTTCTGATGTGGTTTCTTTTGATGATAAGTTAAAAAAAAACAATCCATATCACTGTTTCATAAACATCTAATCTAAGTCACTATTATGTATTATGCATGTGACTAAGCTGTGAAAAACCCTGGGACAACTTGTCTTTGTCGGGAAGAACACTTGCCATCAAAATATTGTATTTCACCTTGTTGGTTTTCTGTTATGTTGGTGGCTTTTCATGCACCTTTAAACGGCAGGGATTATTTACTGGTATAGATGACCTGGCAATGGCATGTCAGAAGTTGCTGTTGTCTAAAGAAGAAAACACTCTGTGAGGATCACCGTGAGTCAGAAGTGTGTGTTCCTGATGGTGAAACACAAGAGTTTAATTGCCGTTTGTGGTTTCACAACAAAGTTGTCTCTCATTGTCTCTGTCTCTGTTGACTTTCATGCTGTGAGCGCAGCCGTGTGGGGCTTGGTGGAAGTCATCGGGTTCCCCAGAAAAACAAGTGAGTCAGTTGTTTATCAGTTGTCAGGTACTGGGTTTCAGGACTGGAATGCGGGCAGTGTGCAAAGGTTGCTGGGAGAGGTGAATGCTCACTTGTTTTTCTAACCTGGTGGGATGGACTTAGAGGGGGGCAGGGAGAGTCACTTTTTTCACAACAAGCAACTTAATAAACACACGGATGAAACCGTTTTACGTGGGAGCAGTAGCTCTCTACTGCTTCAGAGAATATACTATATGTGATACTTTACAGTACGGATATAAAAATATCATTATTATAGTAGCTAGAAATACAAAGGTATTCTACAAACCATTATAAAATGAGAGAATAATCATAACAACACCTTTTTATGGTTGTAACTGCTTTATACCTAATGTATCTTGGTAATAAACTTTAAAGAAGCTGAAGACTTTGACAAAGTTCTACACAAAGGACATATAAGTATAAGTAATAAATATTTGTGTCTAATAGCCACAGCCCAGTCCAGAATGGTGTTACATGGAATAAAAACGAAAGTGAAATGAAAAGCAGGCATTATTGTATAACCAAGTAACACCAAGTACACACACACACACACACACACACACACACATTTAATTCTTACTTCATCCCAGGACCAAAATATTAAACAAAGTTTTTTGTTTAAAGCCAGTAAAACAAAAAAGAAAGGAGGTAGAAACAGGGAGATGAACGAACAATAGTGATGGAGGAATGATTGATAAATTAGGTTGTCAAAGGTTTGGCCTAAGGTTTGCTAGGTTGAAGTTACTTTCTGTAAGGAGTAGTAAAAAGAAACATTTACAGCGAGTGTTGTTTTCCAGGAAGATGTTGTTTTTTTCTTCTGTCTGAGTTATGTAATCCTCTCCAAACAAAGATAGATGAATGCCGATTGCCTAAGTGACCTGTGCAGCAAGCTATTGATACTGAGAGCCAAATGCAATACACGACGGGGCACACCTGTTTACTTCAAGATGACAGGCTTTACAACATTCTCTTATCTCTGGGAATAGTTCATATCCCCTGCAGTACATCATTCTCAAGCAGACGCACTGAGCAAAACAAATCGCTTATGAGGCAAAGGGTAAGGGAGTCACGTCTTTAACATGCAAATGTGTTTTTCTTACATGTCTGTTTGTTCAGATGGTCACGTGTCTCAAGAATGTTCGTCTGTTAGTTGGGTATGCTTTTTGTTTTTTGGGTGTTTTTTTTTTCCTTATGTTTATCTAATGGTTCAACTCAGTTTAACCATTAAGTGCTTAAAAACTCCATTCCTAATGGACGTTAGCCATGGTAATATAGTGCTGAGCTCTGCTGTTGTGTGGAGCTGTACACTTGAATTGGTGCATTTTTAAGTGAAATATTTGGTTTGTCTTTCATAGTGTTTTGATATTCTAGCTTTGTCCTTTTATTGTTTTATAAGTCCAGTCTTATTTTTATTTAGCTTAACACTCTGTACTAACTGCGTAACATTGGTCACATAATTTAAGTCTACCTCTTCTGTGTGCATACACATACACACAGCCATAAGCAGATGGCAGTGGGCTACTAAGGGTCAGGGGTTTTGCACCTGCCCCGCCAAGCAGTGCTCACTGGCCCTTCAGAGGAGAGTGACAATACGCTAATGACTGGCCACCATCTGCCACAACAACAACAGGGAGAAGGTGGGGGCGTGGCGAAGCAGTTTTAAGAAGCTCTCTTACCCTTCCTCCCCCATTTGTCCTCCCACATTCTCCTCCTCTTCTCTCTAGGCATTGGCAAATCATGTGATTCAACCCACCGGCCTCCCAATTACCACCTCCACGACACAAATAGTCTCCGTCAGCCCACCGGTGGACATTGGAGCCCTGTGTTTTTGCAGTTACTATCTGACCTCAGTGGACCTCCTTTGATTGGCTTTTCACACGAGAGGCCACGGAGATTTGTCTAACACTGCATTAGACAATTAACAAATCATTTCTGATCAGAGCCGCTAACAAGGCTCCCTCTAACTCCTGCTTCATTTATCTTACACCAGCACTTAACAACAAGAAAAGACAGGCAGCCAGTCTAAACAACTGACTCATACTTCTACACAAATCATTCCTGTTTCCCGTTTAAAAAACCTGTCCCTACTGTTGTAGACACATCTTTAAATGTAAATGAAAGTCTTTGGAGACATCCTGTTATTTCACATGCTGTGAGCAGAATGTGTTTGTTTGTGTCTTGTGACAATTTCAGTGGTTTAAAAGTTTAATATGATGTGTGGATAAAGTTCATTTTTACACCCCACCATAAAGGTAAACAGCATTTAAAAAATGTTCCTAACCCCTTTTACTCACATTTACTAACTAACTACTTTTTGAAATTAACCCTTTTGCTAGTTTGCTTTATTGTGGAAAATATGTAGATAGGCTAACTTTAGGTTTCCATAGTATGCGAATGCAAATATTATCTCTAACTGGACAGCAAAGGTTATTTATCAGAGACATTTACATACTCCGATGTATGGAACTAGAAGTTGGCCTTTGGGTATTTGTTCCTCAGTATCAAAACAGCGCCATATGAATATGAATAGTATAATATGAATTCTGATTAAACCTACAGCACAGTATTCCCAAATAAGTTTCTGTCTTCATGTCTTTATTTGTACATGTCTGTCCCATGGACACATTCACGACACGCTAGGCTGTCTGATTCATGGCTCTTGGGGCAAAGTAGGGCAAGATGTTCCAGGAAGTTAACTGAAAACTAAGTTAACCTACCATATCCTTAATTTAGCTGGAAGGTAAGAAGGATTACATTCACTTCAGGATTAGACATTGTTGAGGAGCTTGTTTTTCTGTGAAGAGACAGAGCCTCGTGTGTCACAGTAGAGTACATGCACACAAAACACGTATGTTCTGCATATTATAGGCTCAGTTGTTTGTTTGGAACTAGTGTTATGTCTTTTTATAATCATACGTTAGATTAAAAAAAAAAAAAATATATATATATATATATATATATATATAAATATATATTTGTGGTGATTACACATTTTATTCTTTTTATTCATTTAACTGCGAAATATTGGGATACCACAATAAAAACAAATCAATTGAGTGACAGGGAAACTGTGCTTAAGTCCAGTGTATTAATATGAATATTTTCTTTAAATCTAGTTAATTAATCAGTAGTTTCTTACTTTTATAATTGGTGTCAAGCTGCTAAATGTTTTCGGTTCTTGGTTTACTTTTTTGTCTCATTCAAAAACATTTAGCCCTTCTGATACATGTAGGTTATGTAGCATCATTTTAGCATGGCTAAACAACAAGGCAAATTGATGTCCTAGATTGTGCAGTGTTCTTTGTGTGTAATTATCAGCTGGCAGAATGAGAGAGTTAGTGGTTGTTGTTGTTTTGCTGGTCAGACAGAGGTGTGTGAGGTCAGAGGTGAAGAGTCAGTCAGTGTTTTTGTTTTGTTGAACACTGCTGTAGATCAGGGAGAAGCCAGCAGAGCAGGAAGGTAAACAGAGCATATCTGAGCCTGCTGATCTCCTGTCTCTACAGAGAAATCTTCTCCTTGCATCAGTTTTGTTTTTTTGTTTTTGCTTTTTTTACTGCATGTGTTTGGGTTGCAAACACTTGGTGAGCCTCTTTTTTTAGGGGTTGGAGCAGTTCACCCAGTAACTCGGCTCTTTTACGCCGTAAAACTACTCAAGCAAATGATTCATCAACAAACATGGGCCCTTGTTTACACTGCTTCTGAAGCACGAGAGAGTAGGCCGCTAATGCAAGTGTGGCCTGGCCGTGAATGGAGCACGGCTAAATTTAGCCTGTGAGAACTAAATAAATAATGAACAGAGCCTTAGTCTGTGTGTTTGTGTGTGTGTGTGAGAGAGAGCATGTGTGTGTGTAGGTGCGGGACAGGGGCACAGACATCAGTTGTTGAGAGGGTTGGAGGGAAATGTGCATGGGCTTAAAAAAGAAGGAGGGGTTGGAGCCACTGAGTTCATTCCCCCGGTGGACCTGTGTCCCCTCGTCTCTCCATTACACACCCCCCTACACACACGCACACACCACACACACCCACAAAATGTCCCTGCCCACCCACACTCTCCTACGACCAGCATGCATTATATTAGCAGCTTATTTGTGGTGAGACTCTCGTTGGGCTGTTGTGGTAAAGAAATGTACTGCAGCGGTTTAGCTTAAATGTGTTTAAATGTGTCAAATTCACATCGGTTTTTACCTGCAATACATTTGAGAAATTTCTATGCTCTTCATAGGGATATGGATTTTGAATTGATGACTCCCCTTGATTCAGTGAGGAAGTGCACTTTGCACGTGGGCTAGCATGTTATGTATACCATGTGCTGGCCTCGTCCCCACTGCACACATACAATATGTGGTTACCATAGCTACTTAAGTCCTTCAGTGTATGGAAGGGGCTTGGGTTCCATACAGAAAGTGATTATGAAGTCAAAATTGTGAAGAAAAATGTGTTCTTTTTGAAACCTTCCAACAGTCCAACAGTAAAAGATTATGTTGTTCTGCTGTTTACAAGCAAACCCAGCAGTGCTTTTGGGCAAAAGAATGTGATGGACTGCAAAAACAACACGTATTTTCTTCCACAAAACTTCAAATACCCTGTCTTTAGCCTTATAATGCTTCCGTGTCTGTAAACCTAAAGTCAGCTGGAGACTGTTGTAAGGAAAGAAATTGTGTGTGTTTGGATTCTTGAAGTCGTAATGAATAACGTTAAATTTGTTCAGACTTGATACATGGAAAAAAGTGAGAGTCCCGACTTGCACAACTGTTGATAATGGTCATAATGTTTGAGAGTGTTTACGCTGGTGTCTCCACCTGGTTGCTAATCTAAGCCGTGAGTGATTCAGCTCCCCTTCCCGGCAGATCTCAGTCATTCTCACCCTGGTGTCTGACTCTACAGGCCTCTGCTTGGTGCAGCCCCTCCAGAAAAACACACATGCACACACATTTAGATCGTTACAGACTGTTGGTCCCATGACCTCACCGCATTCCCGTTCTTCTCTGTCAGGTTGATTCTGTTACTGTGGTTTTTCCACCACATCCCTCCTCGGCATTTCTATTTTCCTCTGTCACTGACACCCATGGCTGTTGGGTGACTGAGCCAAGCAGGAGTGGATTCAATTATTTAATCATTTATAATGTGTGTGTGTGTGTGTGAGAGGGGGGTATTCACACACACACACACACACACACACAGAATCCTGTGCTCTCTACTTGTGTCCCCGCTGTGATGTTTCATTCATCAGCAAAGGTTGAGTTTTGCGAAGCTTTGATTCTGAAATTAACATCTGATTTTCATTAAGAGCGAGCATGTATAGTGCAAAAGAAGGAAAACAGACATAAGTGTGTTTATGGTGGGAGTTGCTGAGGAGGAGGCAGAGCAGGGGGTGGGGGTGGAGGGGCTGAGGACTCTGAAAGAAAGGTTTGTTTTAGAGAATGAGGATCACATCCAGTTTTGTGAAAACAGCTCTTGTTCATGTGGAGGGAGAGGAGACGCTGGAGTGAGGGAAGAAATGCAGCCATGGAGGGAGGCTGTGTATGTGTGTGTGCGTTTGTGCGTGTATATGTATGCGTGCCTCAACCGAGACTTCCGCTCTCATTTGATAGCTCTGCATGCACATGAAACCATACAAACCAGTGCACGGGGGCAAAGGTCAGTGCAGAGTTCCACTGGGAAAACGTTAATATTGTGATTTCTTTCAGTTTTGTGTAAAGCTCTGATGCATTACTTTGTGTGGGAGTACATATATATTTAGAACCCGTAGTGATGTTATTAAGAATAGCGGCTGTTTGTGCTGTATGTACGCCTACGTAGGGAAATATGTTGTTACCAGTTCCTTTGCCATTCTTGGTAGCTTCCCTGTGTCAGCTCCACTGTGCTAAATGTCACCCTACTGTTGTGAAAGCACCTGCCAACCTAGTGTCTAACAGTTAAGAATGACATTCACACACACACACATGCATCATACACACCAAGACAGGCCCTTGAAAGAACACTTCTTTACTTGGTAACAGAGGAGGGACATGTTTGACCTTTTTCTTCACTCTACAGCTTTGTCTTGTGTTAGAAATGACATTTTATAATTGTATTTTTTTTCAATATAGCTTAAAAGTTTACTTGATGAATAATTATGTGTTGCTAAGATGCCAGACTATCATAATTACAGCAAATTTCAGGGGATTTCTTTGGAGTTGCAGTGAAGGAAGACACTAAAAGATTATCCAGCCAAAAAGATAATTAATCTATTAGCCAAATGATAAACACATTTCTGTTCTGAAAAGGTCCAAAATTAAAAGAGAAATCAAGTTAGATTGGGTAAAGTTTATCAAAGAATTTGCCAAAAAGCTAAATTTGAGTTGGAAAATGCTACAAATTAGCAGAATGATACATTTGTGTTTCAGTGACCTAACAATGGTTAAACAGAAATACGATATTTTAGCTATATGTAGCTTTGCAGCACATTGACGTTTGACTTACTCTTGTTTATTTCCCTCTCTATTCTTCTAGAATGAAGGCTTCTGGGATTTCGCTTCCGCCTCCCCCATCACCCTCCCTCCATGTGAACGTAGGACTTGGCTGCAGCCAAGTGACAAGGTCGCCACAGAGACAGTTGGACCATGCGCTGCAGCTAGTGACCTTTGACCCCTTTGCTGCCTTCAGGGTTCACGGGAACTGTTATTACCATGGAAACCCGGACACTTGACCTTTGCCCCAAATCTTCCCTCCCGTTTCTCTCGGCACCAAAACATTCAGGCGCCATTGCTGCTGTAGTACTAGAAAGACACAAACTTAAATGGACTACTAACTTTAACTATGGATAGGTAATTATTTATCTATTTATCACTGTATGTAAGCCTGCAAAACAATTCTGCAGTATATGATTATGTTAATTGTTATTGTTTTTACCATTCAAAACACTTGGTTGGCAATTTGATTGGTTTTGGCCAATAGCTGCCAACAGCTCTCACCTGATAACCTGTGAACCAAACCTGGAGAGTACGTGCGCACACATACATGCAAAAAACCCTAAGCGCGTACAGATTACACATATTTATTTATTTATCTATCCTGTCTGAATGCAAAAAAAGGAAAATTGTGTGTTTTTTACAGATTGTCCTGCATACGAGGTGGCATTTATGAACATATTTAAAAATCCAATTTAACATTTGTTTAAAAAAAAAAAGAAGAAATCCTACCTCAATAAGAACCCAGGTTGGTACCAATTCACACAATAGAAATATATAATATAAAATATTTATTTTCAGAGGTGAACGTTTTTTAAGAATCACCAATCCAAAGCCTTATTCTCTCCGCCAGGCGCCATCTGACGGACCTTATTTTTTAAGTTTGGACCTATAAACACGCAGTATATCAAAGATTTACCCCATCACCAGAGACTGAATGTGCATCAGAGCTGAATGAGAGCCACCCCCTGTTTGAGATTAGCTTCCTTTTTCTCCCCGCAAACATTTGTGACACTATTATGTGTTGAGAAACATAGTAATATATTTATTGGTATGTCTGTGATGGAGGACATATGACACACTAAAAGAATGCTTAAAAAGCCTCACACAAGACCTTGACGTTGCCTGCGTCGTACATGTGTGCAGGTGTCTTACATACTAGAGAAACAGCGTGAGGAGTGCCGATAGGAACTGTGGCCTCTCTACGGTCTGGGTACAAGGAATAGATGCCAGAAGTTGGCCGGAATTTCACTGCTGCTTTTGGAAGTAACTCCTTCTGATTGGGAGTTCAGCTGCTTCAGCTTTTAACAATGACAGTAAAGAGAAATAATTACCACATTTGAATTGATGTTTGACATTAACACTTGCTATTTATATTTTTTCTGTGACTTCCAAAATTGAGATTATCTCACTGTCCCCTGAAGCTATTCATTACAAAAGAATTAGGGAAACCTCTAGATTAATTCATTCTTAATCCTTGATTTGATGTCGGTTGAATCTAAAATTAATTTCCCCCAATTTCACCCTCCCAAATTTCCCCTTGATCCTTGGTCAAACAGACGTGTACACAATTTAATACCAAAACATTTTGTGGCTAAAAAGTATTTGATCAGTTAAAAGTTTCCATCTACTTGACTGGCCCTTATTTGTAACAGATCTACAGATCCAGTAAAAAGTCAAAATAAATCTATTCATTGATATTTACTGGCTCATAATTCATAAGGATTTACTTCCAAACCCAGTGGAAACGTGTGGTCTATACACACACACACACATAGCGCCTTCATACACCTTCCTTCCTGTTCACCTGTGATCTCCTACAGGATGTTTGTCTTTTTTATAGCCTTTCAAAACAGGGAAAGGGAAATGAATGTTGAGAATTATTTGTGCAGAGTAACTGGACACCCCAGTGTCTTCTTGAACATTTTCTCACCCGATGCCTAAATGCGGGCATCGTGTCTAACAGCACCGGACAGCACTGAGCAATGTGGCCAAGGCAGGACGCAGTCACTCAGTAGCACGGACTCATGGCCTCCACTGCATGGTCTTGCACTTACAAACTTTCTAGATTGTAACACAAGACACGTTGAATGTAGTATATGCTGTGTTCCAAGTTTGGGAACACACACACAAACACACAAATCCAACAAACATCGCAAACAACCGTGACAACCGTACTGGAACATGCAGAGGTAGTGTGGAGACGATAAACTGACAAACAGCCAAACGACAGACCTACACCAGGGGAGATATACGTATATCTGTATTTATCTGAATTCACTGGTACCTAACCTTTTACTTATATACTGTAAATAGTGCAGAGAATTACATCGAAGCAAAGGCTGCAAAGGTTTTGAGACGTTAAGTTAAATAACTTATGATGTTTGTATTGTACATAGTCTGTGTTTGAGTGAAATTTCTTTCTACAACAAAAGCACTAATTAAGTTATATGCTAAATAGTACCGTGTGGCTTTGATTTTATTTTTTAACTGTCGTGGATTCGTCTTGTGAAATGGATGCCACTATAAGGACATTTTCTAATGCTGTAATTCTGGAAGAAGAAAAAAAGATTTAAGAGAAATCATTAATACTTGACCTAGTTAATTCTTGTTAATAAGGTACACAACACAAATGGCATATATGCAATATTTACACTTTTAAAAATTTAGTTTACAAAAATGTACCAAATGTATAAATAAACTGTTAATAATGTTTCTTAAAATACCTGAAATCAGATTTTTGCTGTTTGTAATTTTTTTTTCTTCAATGAAAATGGAAACTTTTTTTCTCTGAAAAACTAAAAAAAATCTCTCCCTTTGTTTTGAGCAGTGTTTTGCATTTGGCTACAGTTTCGGGTTTGTATTCATTCTAAAGGTTACGATGTGGGCCCTCGGCTTATTTTGCTGTGTCTTTTCATTGTAAATATTTCATATCTTGCATATTGTGATGCTACTAAGAGACGATAATTTAAACATAGTTCATTGCTTTAGATTGTATTGATTCTTTATAGACACATGCAATAAATAATGATGTTATTTAAGTCAGCCAATTGCCTGTGTTTCCTTTCTCGCCCCCTTTTTTCCATCTCTTTTCATCTCTCATTTGAATGGGCCTCAGCACAGCAGATGTTTGGATTTACATAGATCCTTTTTCATTAAGAAAGAGCTCATTAACAGGGTGGGATGGATGAAGAGAACAAATCTGGATTCTTTATCATTTTCTTTCATTGTTTGTAAAGCCCTGCTTCCTATTGAGAACGCATGCATCAGGAATTGGGTGGAGACGTCGTCTACTTTTGCCTCCAGCATTAGCATTGTTATTGTTGTTGTGTGCTTGCCGTTCAGTCCCCACCCCCAGCAGTAGTAATTAGACCAGCATGTTGAAACAGCCCATGGTATTGGGAGGGAATAAATAACACTGTGATAGGATTATGATTTTGCACCTTTAGCCATATGCTAAGATCGCTGTAGGTTTGTTTATTCCCATAGTCTGTTAATTAAACAGAGGGTAATTCTGAGAGTATGGTCTGCTGTGGGGGGTTGACTTCTAGGGTTGTTCACATTTGCTGGAGGAGGGGCTTGGCATGCACATACCTAGGTTGTAAGTACAGCCTGTGTGCAGTGAAGTGTTGTGGAACCGCTGAGAGGAAGGGCTGGGCTGAGGAGAAATGAGCATGTTGATTGACAGAGTGAAGGGCAGAAGCGTAGCCTAGAGGAAGAGCTCTTCCATTAGGGCACGCTCGTCCCTGCAGCATATGTAGAAGCTGCAAAGCTAATGAGAGAGCAAAGTGTGATGGTCTCCATAAACTGTATCCCATCCATCACTGCTCCCTCCACCGCTCCTGTTTCCCTTCTTAACTTAACTCGCTACCAAAGTTTAATTAGAGGCACGACTCAAAAGAAAGCTGCAGACCTTTCAGCCTTCCAGACACTATTACGCACTGCGCACCATCAAAGCACTGACTAACATCCTCAGTGGTTGGGGTGGAAAAATCAACACTTTTATTAGTTTTTGTTAATTTTCCAAACACCCCAGGACACATGAGGACACCTCTCTGGAGGGAAGTGTCACCGAATCATTCATGGTTATACAGTAGATACTTGCATTAAGACACGTTTGCAGAGAGGTAACAGAAACTCAATGAACTTGTTGAAATGTCAGCCTGGGGTTATGGTGTGTGTTTGTAAATGGGGTGGCAAGGTTCTCCATACACACAGAATTTCCATAGGAGCTTTTTAAAATCAGCATACTATCTTAAACTATCAAAAATATGATCTGTAGTATTTCATGACAACAGAAAACATTTATTACAACTGAAAGGCGGGCTACTTTCCAATAGTTCAATGCCACAGGAACACTGTGGTAAGAGGTACAAAAGTGCACATCCAGGTGCTGAGGCAGGTCCTCAGACCCATGGAGGATTGTTGTTTGTCAATCTGTGTTATAAATGTATGACCTTTTATCTCGTACATTTCTGTTCTAAAAAAAAAAAATCAAAATTTGTTTCTCTGTTTAACTGAAAACAAATAAAAAGGCCATCAAAACACTGACATTTCCTTAGGTCAGGGTGGCTGTTTATTGACCTAAATATGTCAGATTCTAGGAATTTAGCAAGTGAAATAAATTAAGGGTGTTGTGGAGCCATTCACAGAATGCATAAGCACACATATATACGTATATAAATATATATACACACAGGGAGTGTAACGCAGCTGATTGCCCAAGGGAGTCATCAGCTATATGGACGAAAACAACTACAGCAGCCCTGCAGAAAATATGCATGACCACTACATTAGTGACGTGCGTGCACGAGTGTGTGCAGGAAAAGTGCCGGTGTGTGTTACAACAATCAGCCTTAATATATTTGCTGCATTATAGTGCACGTGGTCACGACAAAAGCATCAATATTAAAGAAAATGGAAAATAGCTGTAGCAACAAACGATCACCTAATTTATGCAGATATGACCCAATTCTGTTGTGGTGATGTTGAGTTATATATATATATATATATATATATATATATATAAATGTTGCTAAAATACCTTTTGAGAAACATGTCAAAGTCAGCATAATATCTCAATAAAGGCTGAGGTGATACTTCCATGTGCTGGGTATGACAACGCTGATCAGGTTGTCCTGTACACCCCCGACAAAAATGTCTTTGGTCGTCATCCTGAAGACATTTCAAAGAGATGACAATAAATCTTTTTGTGCCATTTTAGGCTCTTGCTCCTGTTCGCTCTCTGCTGCATTCCCCTGAGCTATAAACTTTTAAACACGTAACACAGAGAGTTATAGTAGCTTTCAAAGTTTATATAACCTGACCTGTGAGCACAGCATCTCACCAAACTGTAAATGAACTGTGGTCCGGCAACATTTGATCATTAATTATGATGTTGCTAAGTTTAATTCATATTTTTTAGTACCTGTAAAAGACGATCACTACTCAACAATATTGCAGTAATAAATTAGTGAGCAGCACATCTCTCTGAGTGAAATTTAAGACCACCATGGAGGGTCTGCCCCTTGAGTGCACTGCTGTGGATTGAAAACAGGAGATTACAGCACATTTATTATGCAACTGTCAGCCCGTCTGCAACAGCCCTTTGGCACTTGTCTGTGAGTGATGTCAGTTACACACATATTTGAGGGATGTTTCCGAACACCCAGCAGAAAAGAGTTGCCTAAATGCAACATTTGAATGTCATGTGGTCACAGGCACATGGAGACAGTCTGCAGAGTCAGTGGCAGTCTAACTTATTCGATAATGACTGTCTTCTTTCAGCAGCTACCTTCAGAGGACACTTCAGCTGACCAGTCCTTGTCTACTCTACGTTTACACCAACAATCTCAAGATGCTTTTTCACAAAATCAGTGAATCTTTTCTGGGTTCTTCATCTTCTCCATCAACTCCACCTTAACTGTCGCTCTGATCTGCTCACTTCCAATCTCATCCATCCTGGTCTCTCCCAGTGAAAATCTCAGCATCTTCATCTCTGCCTTCTTCCAGCTCAGCTTGTTGTCTATTTGACACATCCACTTTCTTTAACCATACATCGTAGCAGGTCTCACTACTGCCTTTGAAAACATCATGGCCACATCCCAAGATCAGTCAAGTTTTGCTCTAGATTCCTGGGGAGACTATATTCTTACTTCTCATGATCTGTAGTTTGAAGACATTTTGTCCTGCACAAAGTGTGTCATACTGTACAGACTTGTTTTACCACATGTATATACTACACTGCAAGGGAGAGAACAGATGACAGGCTTACAACAAGGAGACTGCATTACCTGAGTGTGTGTGTGTGTGTGTAAGTGATACCTCTTTAACTGTGTCACTGAAAACGAGTTTCTATCATCATAAGTGACAATTAACAGCTTCTCTCGCTCTCGAATACACACACACAGTCTTCCATGTACACACACATGCAGCGGCCATAGTGCACTTTGAAAGCTCAAAGGTATACAGTACAAGCTCGTTACCGTCATCTCTTTAGTGTTGCATAATCTGTCAGCGGGAAAGCTGTAAACAAGAGTTCACTTCCTCTTTCCAGTGAAATCCGAGAATACAGAAGCCTTTTCTCGTTATACACTTCTACACAGGCACGAACACGCAACTTCACACAACTGTAAAACAAATGTTGTCTCCCAGAATCTTGTCACACAGGAATCATGCATTTAAAAAAAGTCTGTCTGGAAAAAAAATAAAATGACAAATCATTGGAGGAAAAGGTTACGGTCGTCATTTAGTCAATGTTTTTGGGTTATGTGTTTACCTCCTTACAAAACTATAATTCTTGCAGGATGAGTCAGTGTGTGTGTCCCATTTGGGTTTGACCCAACATGTACGTTACAGGAATGTATGTGGTCAACGTGTTGCTCATCTTGTGAGGACTTTTCGTGTGCAGGGTGATGAAAAGCAAACCAAATTCAATTTTATGTCCAGAGTGAGGTTACGTTTAGACTGAGTTTGAACAAACAGTTGACTGCTGCATGCATTAGTGCTAAGTTTATGTTGCTAAGTATATATCCGTGTATGTTTGGTCAGCCTGTTAAGCAGACATTCCCAGCTGTTTTCCAGGTAGCTTTCTCACGCTTCTTTTGCATCTCCTGTTTCTCACGCTTGCTGCCTTCTCTGACAGTAATCCCTACCACACACACACACACACGCACGCACACAAACACCAAGTTCCAGTGTGAAGCTCCGCCTCCTTACTTTGCTACCAGGTGAACAAAAACCTCCCTCGAACACATTTACACACAAACACACCCCTTCCTGTCTCTGATGAAAAAGATGCCGCCAAAACAAAGGCCAGGAGGGAAAATAAGAACACTCACTAACAAACACACACAATGAGAGTGGGAAGAGAGGTACTGGGGGGGCGGGGGGGCGGGGGGGTTGCAGTAGAGAAGGTGGGGATGAGCTGTGGGAATGTGCGAGAACGAACAGGATGAGCTCATGCCCTCTCCAGGCCCGGCCCCCTGCCCACCTTGATGACTCATTTTTGGCAGGTGTGTCTGCATGTGTGTTTACAGCTGCAGGTCAGCTCAGGGTGTGTCCTCATTACACTACTATGGAACATGTTCCTCCGCCACAGGGATTTACCGACGCCGCTTCTCTATTACAACACTGCCTACCATCGGCTAAGCGCAAATAAACAAGAGAAAAATAGTGTAAGGAAAGGTTCTGAAGCATGGATTTGGTAAACAGTAGCCCCGCAGGCTGAATGATGTAAGGACTACAAATTTAGAAAGTCTTGAGTTCGCATAGCCTTGAAAGGAACCACATCCTCCCTGAGAGCAGAGTGAGGGAGAGTTCTTAGCAGTGGGCCTCCACTACACCTCCTCTCCTCCCCTCCCTGCTTTCACCTCAAACTGATGGATGTGGTCGGTGGCGACCTGCAGACAACATACCGCTAAAAGCTCCTTAGATGGAAACGCCATCCTGGGCTGCTGAAGCTCAATAAGCAATTTGTATTTATT
>NC_024322.1:10868519-10969694 GCF_000523025.1 Cynoglossus semilaevis
TTATTCTGGAAGTTTGGAGCTGCACAGCTGTAGAGTAACTCCTGGTGCATCTCTTCATGTTTTTCTCTCTCAGAATAAATGTGTGGAACGTTCTTTTGAACATTCTAACATGGATTTTCTAATCTGCC
Source organism: Cynoglossus semilaevis (assembly GCF_000523025.1). Classification (NCBI taxonomy): domain Eukaryota; kingdom Metazoa; phylum Chordata; class Actinopteri; order Pleuronectiformes; family Cynoglossidae; genus Cynoglossus; species Cynoglossus semilaevis. The sequence goes on from NC_024322.1 coordinate 10,868,648, forward strand.
AACGTTTCATGTTTTTAACCCAACATCACTGCGGGTGAAATATCCATCCACTCACATTGTAGTCAAGCTTTTATAAGCTTTTATTACTTGAAGTCTCTCAGGCTTGAAACATTTTTGGTATTTTTAGAGCCCTTGGTCTACTGACGGTGTACATTCCATAACCATGTCTTAATCAAGGCTGTAACTCTGAAAACGACTCTTGTGCTGGTCTAGACAGTGGTGTTGAATCATTATTCACAAATCCTTTTTATTTATTTCATTTTGGGTAACTCTTGGTCAGATTTAATTAATTCCTTTCCTCACGAAAAAAACAAAAAAACGAAACAGCTTTTGGCTGCTACGGCATAGCAAATAATTTGTATGAGTGATTTTAGCATAGTCACGTCAATGTTGCCATAGTACATTCCTACAAACAAATGGAAAATGAGGAAATGAGGGTGATGTAAGCTTTACCTCGGTGATGAAAGTCTTTTATGCTTTAGAAACACCAACTTCCACGTGCTGCAGTTTTGGCAGAAAAACCTCACAGTCAGGTGCAGCAGAACAACAGCGTTGGTATCAATCTTCTATCCGTCATTTGAGCAAAAAATACTGTTGAAAATCCAAGAAAACACAGAGTTAAATCACGTGTCTATGTATATAGAGTAACATATATCTATATATATATATATAGAGAGAGAGAGTTACATCCAAACCCAGGAGGGCGTTCCTGGTCATCCATGGGAAGATGAGAAATTAAAGGAGGATTCACAATTTAGTTTGGTCCTAAAAGTCAATATCTGTAGTGGGGATTAGTTTGTGAATTCTGTACTTCCAGGCGTGGCCACCGACTTTGTGCTGTTTCTACTTGATTTGTGCTTATTGTTATCACTTCAATAATCACTGTGAATATAGAAAGCAATGCGGATGTACACCAAGTTCTTAACAACAGCATGTAATCTCAGATTTATGTTTAATTATTTGTCATCTTATTATTTAAGGAATAAGTCCTGCATAAGACAACATCTTCCAAGTGTCCAGAAAACACAAACTAATGGCATTTGGTGGTGTGTTGGTTTGGTTTTGAAGTAAATGTCAACGACCTCAACCTGAGGCTTTGGAATATTGTTTATTCCCACCAGATGTTAGGAACCTATTGATTGTACATCCTTAGCCTTCTCTCCTCCATTGTTGTATTCTCAATACGACCCCCCTTCAAATCAAATGTATTTTTTGTCCTAACAGGTGACCACAAACACTTTCTTCTAATCTTTGTCACCTTCATGCTCCACGTTTTTCTTTATCTCTCCAACATTCTGAATTCTCAGGGCTCATGTCTTATCTCAGGGTGCTCGCAGTATGACGCACGCAGCTTCAAGGACATGCAGTTTCTATGCGACGCTGAGACAATTTCCTCGATGCGTCAGTCTCGAAGCAACTCAGAGATGTTTGCAAATGTTGATAAAAAAATCAAAGTTCTAGATAAGAAAGTGTGATACAAAGTAAATAAAAGCAAAGAAACAATCATGTCATTCTTCAGATTTGTTGTCATTCTTACATGGTGAGGCCACAGATCATACAGTATATTCAGCTCGTGCACTGAGCCCCTCGGCCGAGTTCTTTGTTATACGTGGGAAAGTCTCACTCAGAAATTCAAGTGATAAACATGACATGATAGGTGGAGCTTATAGAGGCAGAAAAGTAAAAGAGTGTGGGGGTGTCTCATTTAGCAATTAGCACATCGCACGGAGGCTGGAACTGGTGAAGATAAATAAACATTCGGAGACACAGTTCGCTTCTTCTTCAAAGAACAACCGAGCATTCATTGGACAGAGGCGCAGATTGTTTTGCCCGATTTTATTTTTAATTCTTTTGACAACAATAAACCGAATGAGATTTGGGATACAAAAGGTTTCTCTGTTCGGCTCCTCCTGTATCAGTGAGAGCTCACAGCAGGTTCACTGTGATCTCCAGAGAGACTGACACCGTCTGGAAATGGGCCATCAGTTTCCTTCAATCAAGCCAATGTGTGGAGCCGTGCCGTTGACAGCCATCCATGGAGAAGTGATACCCCTCCCCCTGGGCGCTAATAAACAAACACACAGCCTCCCTCAGAGTCCCCCAGGTGGTCTCAGTCACCACTCTGAATGGAGCATCACTCAATGATGGATAAAAAGAAAGACCATCCACCCATCGCTCATCTTCTCTCCCCCCATGTCCTCCCCAATATCCTCTCCTCCACCACTCCACTCTCCCTCACTTTGATCCACCTTCTTGTGTTCAGCTCCTCTCTCATCTATCTTGGGTGTTCCTGCCTAGCTCTGAGCTCCAGACAGGTCCAGGAGCTCTTCACACTATCCCTCATCCAACACTCCCTGCTGGGACAAATAGGTCCCCGAGTGCCTCAGTTGAAGGATGACCCTGTTACACATCCAACCACTTATTTTCTGTTATTTTATTTTATTTCCCCTCTTTTTGCTAATTCCTTGTTTAACGCTCTCACACACTCATGTTCTCACATCTAGATACATCAAACCTAGCTTTGGTTTTCCATACAAATGGATGAACCAGATCTATTACTTATTCATTTGTCTCAGACATAGTAATAATAGATGTTCTCTATTCCATTTAGGCTTCCAACACAGGGCGCACATTTACCATACTGTCACAGCACTTTAGATTCAACTTGTTTGTAAAGGGATTGCCCACACGGTCTCAATCACATGGTTTCAGACTGTGCCACATTTGAGATCAGAGAAAAATGATTTTGTATTTAAAGGAGAGAAAAAAAAAATGAATTGGGTCCAATCCTATTTGTCAGCTTTACCCTGGTCTAGTCCACCATCCCTTGACTCTGACACAGGAAACTGAGTTTCAATAGGTATTAGAAAAAATGTACAAGTTATGTTAGCAACGGTGGTTTTGTTGTTAGCACTAGAAACTTCTAGAAATGAACCATTTTCTGAACCACTTAGTTAGACAGCTTCAATGCTTCATGAGGCTTCATCTCAGCATCTTTAGCTAACACTTTAGATTAAACTTAATGTGTGGTTGGATTTCTTTTAATTACTCACCTGCATTCTTTGGTGTCTCTTGATTTTCAAAAACTCTATTTCACTTCCAGGGGAAGTAGATGGGCGTTTCACAGGAAGTGGAAGAATCCAGTGTCAGACTTAAGAGAGGGGTGGCCTGAACATTGTCTCAACCATTACATTGATTTAATTGTTAGTGTTTTGACTTTTTTTTTAAATAAAGTAGCCATTTTTTTCACATCTGAAATAGCATGTTATAAATTTGTTTGTGTATTTGTTAAGTAGTAGATAATTCACCCATTGGCTCTCTGCTGGACTCACCAAAGACTTTATAAACACATCCCTCAGCCATTTTTAACCCAGGTCTTACTTAGTGAATTTTTCTCAGTTTAAGACTTATCTGACTATTTGTTAGTTGATGTAGTTGTGTTAGTTGCTAAATTTTTAGTGTGAAAATACTTTATTTCTAATATAAATAAACCTGAAGTTCCCTACCATTGGTCACCGTGCTTCCCAGCTCCCCCTCTAACCGTTACTCATGTTTCATTTTTCCTGTTGCAAGGCCAAACACGATGTCACGATAACAAACTGTTTTCCACAACAGTGATGAATCAGATTTAACACTTACATTATGTATTTCTGTGTGCGATAAAACATCGAGGACAAGACTAGCTACAAAAATGAGAACACCTTAATGATTTCCACAGCCTCGACATATCTTTGCTTCAAGTAGGTAAATAAACAGTCCAGAAGCTTCTCTTAGTGAATGTGTTTGCCCAGCGTGCCTCATTAGTGTTCAAACTCACACACCCCTGCTAGACAAATCACACAAATGTATTTAATCATTCATATTAAATGTCTTTATCTTTTTAGGACTTGCAGGAAAATATAAACACAGATTGTTACGTTAACCATTACCACAGGAGCTGAGCTTCTGAGAGAGGGGTACTTTGTTAAAGTATTATCTTATATTACTCTAAAGTTATCAAAATAAATACGTTTGTGCATATTTTGCTTTAATAACACCTGAGGGCTACTATTTGACCCTCGACATATAGTATTTGCACGGAAACACATTTCAGATCACAACAGATTTGAAATTAATTAGAAGAATGAGAGAAGTTATCTTGATTTTTGGTCTCCAAAGAGGCCTAAAATCACCTGAGAACATTAAAAAGCAAATAAACACCATGAGCAGAATTAAAAGGACCAATGAAGTGGACCGGCCTGAACAGAACACTTTCATGAAAAGCAAAGACAGAGATTGGTTGCTGAAAATTTCCACTATTCTCAAGATTTCTTACTTACAGCCTGTTGGCAGCTTAACCAAACATTTTTACATCTTTTCTTTGCTGTTTCACTGACTTTTATTTTCTATTTTCTTCCTTCTTTCTTTACATCTCACTCTCTCCCTTTTTTTTTCCTCGAGCACCATGGCATGAGTTTTTTTTTTCCCCCTTTGAGCACTAACAGAGCAACAACACATTCCTGTCCACATTCCAGCCTCAGGAAAAACAGTGTCCAGAACATAATAAAAGGCCAAGCACGTCATTTGTTTTTAAACCCACTTGCTGGAACAAAGCTGCGCTGAGGGCAGAGTTGGACAAACGTGTTTGTGCGTAAGAGACAGACAGAGACAGGGAGAGGGGTTTTGTGTTTTCAAGAACCCCTGTGCTTTCTGTTGTGTTTTCTGTTTCACCCCGTGGTATTGTGAGCATGATGAGCTTACCACTCCACCACTAACAATAAACCACACAGCCACTGCACAGCCACCTGACATACAAATCTGTGGAGGAAAATAAACAGCCACATCAGTCTCACTCTGGTCAGACGATATCTCCTCCCAGACTACCTGTCAGCACATAACAGCCTTTCGTCTTTTACATTTCTCTCCTCTGTCAGTGTTATTGGCATTTTGTCCAACTTATCTTGTTCCTGTCCGTATGCTAGGTCCCTTTCAAATCCTCTAGTACACCGTGGCCTCGTTTGGACATACCTGCACTCTCTGGTCTCTGCATAAAAGCGCAGTCTGCATGTTAGAAAAGCACATGTTGTCTGCATGACATCAGACTAACATACCAATACATGTATATACAGCCAGCCCCAATGGTCAGAGGTGGTACTGTAACTAAAGTAGAATTTGCTAATGCTCCAATAACAATGTCTGAAATAGGACAGTATTATTTAGTGTACTGATCAATGATCAATTGCATATATATGCACATAAAGCATATACAGTATATGTGTGTGTGTGTATATATATATATGTATATATATATGTGTATATATATATATATATACATATTGCTTACAGTTAACAGAAAATATCCCAATATTGCCTGACTCCAACGGGTCCCAGTGCTGTCTATCGCAGCAGTCTAAATGGTATTGTTATTTTTACTAAATTAGTTTAGCTCTTTAGCTAACTCTACCCCCGTCTGTTTGCCCATCCAAATGAACTAAGTTATCAAGGTGAGTGACATAGGTAATTGGCTCTACATGTAAACAAACATTTTACAAATTTTATAGGGGAAGTCATCACCGTATCTGCCTGTGATATGCTAATGATTTAAGTGACTCATTTATTTGTTTTCCAAGTCATTACTTGTCGATGTTTATCCTGAAGACATGCCCTTGTGTGTTGTGTGTGAACGTATGAAGTAAAATCCAGATAATTACCCATACAGCCCTGACCGAGGTGGCAGGTTGAAGGTCAGGCTGGTCTTTTAGCTGCGGCATATCCTTGGTCTGAGAGCCACTTGGCCTTTACATCCTGCCTGGGACAATATCACTTTCACTCCACATCCTGTCAGCTAACCATTATTCTCAGAGCATGACTATGACCGATGATTATGGACAAGCCTCTGTTTTGACATTTCCCATCATTCATTTCTTTTTTCGTCCTTCAATCCATTTCCTTCACTACATTTGCCCCATTCTCTCAAGAATCCTGAAATTCTTCATGTCTCTGAGGTCATGGGAGTCGCTGATCCTGAAAGCTTCCAACTGGCCCAAGTGCTGCTGAGCTAATCCTGTCCTGCTCTCTGTTTCCCCACATCCAGTCCAATCACTTGCTCAGGAAACTAATAATCTCCTTCCTGTATCCGACACAGGACGTGGCAGGCCGCGGAGCCCGTGTTTGAAGGGTGAGTGTACGTGTACGCACGAGCCCAAGCACAATGATTATTCAGCCATAACGGAAGTCATAAAGACTTCCGCTGATCATTATCATTGTAGACAGAGGGAGTGGAGAGGGATAATACAGCCGCAGGGTATCTGCGAAACACTAGAGCAGATCTGTACTGACACCCAAACAAAGCTGCTGCCTGAGAGGGTGGGAGATCCCACATATCACTCACATTATTTCTAAATGTCACTAAATTTCCGTGAGTGTCAGGTAAAAGCTCTGATTGGACCACGTTAATATAGGAAAGGTCAGTAGATACTGGGATGTTGAACGACAAAAAATGTTTCATTAAAGCATCTCAAGTTATCTTTGCGGGAAAATTAAAATGCATCCTTGTGTACTCCAAATACTTTCATGACAGATGAATGGACCCTGACATTTTAATGAAGTATTTCATACATTATTTTCAGGTCTATACATGTTTTGTCTCGTTGTATTGACTGATAAAGTGGTTTAAACCAGTGTCAGTGTCATCAAACCTAAATCTAATGCCAGGGAAACAGAGTTGTGATGTCATTTCTCTGTTGTTGTTTCTGCTGATATTCCTTCCTTCTGATTATTAGATGAACCTTAGTCACATGTTCTGACCTGAGATTTTCACACATTTTAGAAAATTCTGTAGAAAGTGGAAGCCATTACATAAACTAAAAATAACTGAAATTACAAAGGCCAAATTAAAAAAATAATAAGACATTCATTAGCATATATATATATGTATAAATTAGAAAAATCCACATTGTTACTTTTTACAAACAAATTGAAAACCCAAACCAAGAATCTATTGTTTCACAAATTATTTTATTATGACACTACCTTGTCATTAGCCCAGTATTTTTACAGTTCAAAAATGTTGACATGTAACAATGATCTCACTGGATTCCATTTTACGTGGGTGAGCAACTAAAATCGAATCTCCTCAGACACCTGCTCTGAAACAATAAATGTGTGTTCTTCTGACCCACTTTCTAAGATTTAGGTCCTCACTTGCTGTAATAATTGACTTTATGTTGTTGGTTTGACAGAAAGAAAATATAGAGCAACACCAGCATTATCCTTTATCTTCCAGAAATCAGCCCTGATACAGGCTCAGTGGTAACGAGGACGGCGAGGCCAGTACCCTCTTCGTCCACTTGTAAGTGGTCTCACAGAGATGTCCCGCAAAGGAAACATCAAAAGGCCAAAGTTTAACAGCCCACCAATAAACCAGCAGTTCTTACAACCTGCTTTTATATGACCCAATATCACACAACCACTCTGTTAGGACCTGAGGGACCAATAACTTGTGTCATTAATGACCAGCGCTTATCTCTCCTCTTGACCTGGGCATTTCTTGTAAAAGAAAAGAATAAAAAAAAAGTCAGGGCCACAAAATTCCTCTGCCCTTTCCACTACGTTTTTTGGTGTTTCACCAACACAGCATAAATGAAACTGTTCAAAAAAGTAAGGCAGGTCTTTTTGGTTTTTTTTTCAGTTTGTTTTGTTGTTTGTTTCATTATGAGATTTTTCTTTTTCCAAGTCTGTCACTATCACTTACTCTCCTGTTTCACATTGCTACCTATTTTCTCTTTAGTGGTCTTGATGTTGTAATCCACACCTGGACAGGCGCCAAGCGTGTCTACACCTGTTCCAGACTGACTGAGAAAAACAAGACCGAACAACAAAGAAAAAAAAAATCCTACCCCTCCATCATTTACTCCCTGCTCTCATTCTCTCTCTCTCTCTCCGTCTCTGTTTGTCTGTGTTTCTCTACCCCCACCACGTACTTGCTATGAGCCTGACAGAGTCATGTGACTTCCTTCCTGTTTTTTTGACCCAGGGGTCACCCTGCCTCAGGGTCATTGTATCTTGCCATTTGCTTATTAACAGAATCTAAAAATCTATTTCAGACTCTCTCGCACCGACAAGAGACACACACACACATTTAACAAAAACACTACGACAAATAACAACATCAGCAACACCACATAGAGAGACAGACAGAGAGAGAGAGAGAGGGAGGGAGAGGGAGAGGGAGAAGGAGGGGGGGAGGGGGAGGGGGGGGGGGCGGGGGGAGGGGGGGGAGGGGGGGGGGGGGGGGGAGAGGGGGGGGGAGAGGGAGAGGGAGAGGTGGGTGGGCCCCTGTTGAATCTGATTGAACTTTAGAGGAACTCAATGACCAAGTTCTCCTCCTCTTCATGGTGCTCCCTGGCTGACCTTTCCGTCTGTGGAGGACAGCACAAAGTGGGGGGATGGGCGCTCGCCTCTTGTTATGGCCAACTCAAAAACACACAGCATGTTTGGGTGAAAACTGTGGCTGGTGTTGGTTAATGATTACTATTAGCATTAGTCTGTCAGACTAGACATTAATGCGATAGGGAAAATTATAGACAGCACATTTAGACTTCAGTAGTCCATCTATTTGTGTTGAACTAGGACCAGATCACATGAGAGGTTATTTAAGGTCGCTTTACAAGGTAGCAGAGGCTTTTCTAAATCAAACTATAATAAAATAAAATGTATGAAAAAACACCCTTGGAACAGTCCTTAGGCAGAACTAGGAGTCAAGAGTAAAATTATCATTTCAAATTATTGTGTTTCAATAAAAGAAGTCTTTTAAAAACACATTGTAAATGTTAGTAAAAGAAAAAGAAACTCTTTTATTGTCACTGTACTGATTCAAACATATAAATAATGCCAGTCAGGTAGGATTCAAACCTGCGGTCCTCTGATGACAAGCGTATTCCTCCATCACTAAGCCATGGCCTACGCTGACTGAAAAGCACCACTGAATTTGTTTTTTTTTTCTTTTATCTATATATATATATATATATATATTTAAAACCAGTGAGCACTGCACTTAGATCAGACATGTCCAAAGTCTGGCCCCGGCCCATTGTCAAATCGTATACGGCCAACAGCCTCTGTCATTGAATGACATGAAATGTATTTGAAACTGTCCTTTCACAGAACATCAGACAGACAGGTTGACCCTCGTGTGTGTCCACTTCATCAAGTCTGGCCCACTCTGAGAAAACTTTACATTAGGTTTTTTACAGGCTTCAAAAGCCCAGGGACAACTGCTACGCTAATTCCACCAGTAAGCTAACGGCTAATAGGTTACATTTTATGCAAAATAAACAAAACCATCACCTTACAGTTACTGAGCTTTAGAAAAAACAGTATAATCTAAGTAGTATCACCTTACTAGACCTCCATAACCCACTCCTGAACCTTCATAATTCTGTATCTCCTAAATTATCAAGGTTTTTTTTTTCAACCTTTAGAAATGATTCTGTTTCTATCTCGTACCATTCATGCACATTGCTAATTCAGCACAAGTGTCAGAGGGGCCACACTGGATCCATGCACGGCGTTGTCATGGTTACAGATAAGACTGTGTTTTATCACCCTGAAGCCATGGAGAGCACATGTCTACGAGGCGTGGTACCGTTGGTTTATGTGAGCATTTGCCTGTGAGTAGGTGATTGTGAGCACGAGTCAATGTGTAAACCATACATGGATATGAAAAATGTGTCAGTGGCAGAATTCCTGAATGTGTCGAAAGGGACATCGATCCGGGGAGAAGTGCACTCACTGAACTCCATCACTGAGCAGATATCCAACCACTATGAAAAAAAAAAAATCTTCCAGTGTGCATGAAAAAGATCTCGCTTATCGAGAATGTTCTCGTCAAGAATGGCCCGGAATTTGCTCCGAGGGCAGAACACTCTGTCTTGCTCTGGGTTTAATCTGTTTGTGCACGTGTGCGAGCGTGCACGGAAATGCTTCACTTTATGAACCTCAGCTGACTGTGAAAAACGGGTGTTCTCCATGCTGCTTTGACAGCTCCAGAGAATGCAGGGTGCTAAGCAGGCCAAATTAGATCCACTTTGGCAACACGGCGTTCTGTTCCGAGCCTGGGAACGATGAGCCCCCTGGCACAGAGTCAAACATAAGTTTGAGTGCTTCGGAGTAGAACAAGGTGACCTAGAGTCAGGTCAGCCATTTGTACGGCGACAAGGAGAGTAGAGAGTCAACCACATATGCAGTGGTTCAGGTGTAAATGTAGGTTGTATGGGGTTGTAGCTGGAGTCAAGATATTGACATATTCCTGTGTGTTAAAGAAATAAATACAACAATTACACGTAAATACTCATACTTTCAACTTTGTCGCAAACTTGTTTCTGACAAACCTTTCTAGCCATCTACACATTTAGCAGATTTATCTAATTTGTGTACTAATTGTTCTACGTTTTGGCTCATTCATTGGGAATTGGTCATTTAGACTGAACCTAATTTAATACAAATTCTATATTTGGACTCACTTTGGGGGTCTGTACTTTGTCCAGTCATTGGACAGTTTTTACATCGGCTGTCCTTCCTGTGACAACAAAACCTAGGATTTGGTTAGTGGTATCAAACCCAAAGCTTTCTGGTGGCAGGCATGGGGGTCCTGTCACTGTACCACTCTATCCCTGACTAAATAAAATCTATATTTGGACACCAAAATTAAAATAAACTTTATGTGTCGAGCTATCTTTATGCTAACATAGCCTAAATATAAGCTAAATTGCCGTTTCACAGATCAAAGTTTCCTCTTTCTTTGATGACGATAATTTGTCTGGCATTTGGTCGAAACAATAGTTTTCTACTGCAGTATCTTTACACTAGCCAAACAGAAATACACAGGGGGTTGTCTTAGTAGTAATAACAAAGTATATTTGTGTCAAAATACTCTTAATTACATTTAAGGTGGTAAGGATGTATTCATTTTGCCCCAATGATCAGAAGGACTAAAGAACCCAACGCTGTTGCTGTTGCTAAATAAACAAGAGCAACCCCATATAAGAACTTTAACTTTGAAGCAAAATAATATAATTATCCATAATAATTTATGGATATAAAAACTGTGAAGAAAATTAAAGAAAAAAACACATTGGACTTGTGCCTCCAGAAACTGATAAATATAAACTTTGCTCAAAGATACTGAATCGTTGGTAAGGAGCTCCCAACATCCTGGATGAGACTAAATTTAAATTGTGTTTGCACAGTATATTCAGGCTTAAACTGGTGTCCTATATACTCACGATATTATATTGTGCACACAAGATATGACTCATGTGCTTAAGGAATATCTTCAGCATGCAAGATATTAACAAGTGCGCACAAAATAATATCTTAAGCTCACAGGACACGTACCTTACTTTGTTTGCACAAGATAAAACCATATCAATTGAGACAATGTGTGCGCATGAGTTTATATTTGTGTGTACAAGATTAAAAATAAAACTTTTTGACGCAACTTAGGGCCAGGATACAGCTGATAGTTTTTGTAACTTTGTAAAGGAATTACAGCAGGGAGTACTTGCGTGAGCAGAAGCGTCTCTGTCATCCAACCACTTGCTCCTGAAGGGTGTAGAAAGGATGTCGAGTGAAACATAATTCCGGTGCTGAGGCTGCGTGCGTCTGTCTTATGTCACCAGCAGGAAGCTGTGTCTAATTTTAAGGAGCGCAGTCAGATGTGGATTTGACTTGTACCTAAAGATGGGTCAAAAAGTTAGTTCATGTCCAAACTTTGCAGGTGCAGGTTTTTTGTTTTAAATTTACCTGTGAAGGATTTCTGCCTTGACGGATTGTTTTATTCCTGTTTCGGCTGTTGTCACCATGTATCTGCTCTGGGTTTTCACACTGTACTTGGATCAAATTTCCAGCAAGCTGAAAATAAAACCGGGGTCTGCCTCATGTCAGGCAGCCACAGATCATGTATTTGCACATATAACACTTAGGTTGTGATGACTGAGGGGCCGATGGATGGTAGGGAGTAAGAATATGAAATATCTGGTGGAATGACCTACCAAGCACTATCAGAACAGGGGCGTCCCTGTCCCTGTGTGTCTTCAAGAAACTGTTGAAGACTCAGCCCTTCAGAGAGCACCTCCCGTCCTCCTCTACCCCTGACCTCCTCTATCTCCTTCAGCACTTGTTTCCTAACTACTGGTCTCCTTCCTTTTGTTTTGTTTTGCCATTGCAGCAATTGCCACATCCAAACTAAAGATATCGTGACCCACCACTCGTTCCCCTCATGTAAATTCATGACTCAGTAAAGTAAAGAAGCATGATGGTTGTATATCTTGGTCAGGCAAAGGTGTTTAAGTCTATTTTCAAAATGAATATTTTATTTTATTTCTGCCTAGTCTGCCACAACAGGCACTACAGGCAACACTGATGTGTGCTCTCACACATCTCTGTGTGTGTGTGCTGTCAAGACTCGATTGTTAATTTTTCTTAACACACAATAAATCCAGATGCTTGAAGACGAGTCAAGTGGTAAATGAAAATGAGGCCGTCAGCTCACTGTAGCAACTCTTCTTCACCCGTTAAAAAAAATGAGCCGGCCGTGCTAATGAAATTACTCACACCTCTCAAACTGGGCAATTATAGGAGTTAATTAGTTAACGGTTGGGTGATTGGCTGGTTAACTAATGCTTAATTAAAAAGCACTATGGCCTTTGTACAGTGCTGATAGTTATTTATGAGTGAGAAGGAGTGGGATTACACCGTACCCTCCAAACCGATCGGTCTGTGTTGAAAATGACGCATTTTTGTGATTCACAGTCTGTAAGGATTAGCTGCTGGTCTGGTTTTATCTAGACAAGCTTCAGGTGAAGATGAAGGCCTTCTCTTGTTAATTTTAAAACAAACAACATAGAATAGCTTTGATGCTTTAGGCCTAGACTGCTGGGGAAACAGCAGTCATGGTATTCTGACCACTCTCTTTTATTCAGATGCATGACATGACATCACGCTGATAACTTTTCTTTTTTCCTTTACTTAGTCTGTCTACTTTTCTCCTCGTTTTTACAAAGTGAGGGCACACAACCTTTGAATTTCAAGGTGAGGTTTGTAGCTAATCATCTTCATCCTCCTTAAAATGAACAATAATTAAATGAATCATAATTTCACACAGCCACCTGCCTGAGTGTATTACACAATACTGTGTATTCATACACAAACTTGAGGTCACTGTACCCCTCTTTTTCTTCTCCTCTCCTCTGTTTTCTGTGCCTTTGGTTACATCAAAACTGCTGACTTTGTTGACCCACCTAGATGAAGTACCCATGAGGGCAATAATACACTGAACCACAGTAGGAAAACACACACAGCAGGCATTATTTTATGCACAACACCTGCTGCTACTTAAGCCGGAGCAACATTTGGTTCTGATGAGTTTTGCAACAATGTAAATCTGACTGACAATTAAACAAAACTCAACTGTAAGAATTTGTGATTTTCATAAACAAAGATGTTTTCAATTCGTCTCTCAACTTTTGGCCTTCCTCTCCTAAATTAACTGGTACGTACTGTATATGAATGTTTGGGATGTTGGGCTGCACAAATAAAATTGATTTGATTTGATTTGAAGCTTGAAACCCAAATCATTTAGAAAAGAAAAACACAGCACATGTAAATATAAGGGATGAAAAGAAAACAACAGGGCGTTTTCTCTCCTCCCTGTATCTCCCCCAGATGTTAAAGGCATCAATGGTCTCGGGTTTTCTCTAATCTTTCATTTTTACCAGTGACAGCAGAGACAAATGAAGGAAGAAGGCTTGGCCACCGCACAGAGCAGGGGCCCACAGAACGAGTTTTTTTTTCTCTCCTCAAGACCAGAGCGACTACCGGCCACACGCTCTACCAATTCTTCAGATTTTTCCACATAAATGTCTGTTCTGGATTCATAGCATGATTAATTTAACCTCCAAATGTGCAGGATTGCGCGTGCATACAGGAATAGCAGAAGATGCTCCGGCTACACGTCGCTTCCCACCGTGATAAAGAACGTATCCTCTGGTGGGAGTGGCAGAGGTTGTTAATGTAAATATGGCACACAGCAGAGAGAGGTCATAGAAAAGACGACCCCAGGGAGAAAAGCAACATTGTAGCACAATGGTTCCGCTGTGATGACAGGGCCTCTGGTTGCCATGGAAACCACCCAGCAGTTATTGACATTATTTCAGAGAAGCCTACCATTGCAATATTTCCACACATTTCCCAGATTTCTTGACAATTTTTTTTTTATCTTCCACAAAAAAACGGCAGACATCTTGTTGTTCACAGAGGTTTTAATATTTGACTATTACCAACATATCTGTCTGTATAGTAAGATTATGGACAGAATTACTGCTAATTGCTCCCAAATGAGCTTCTCTGATGCTAGTTGATTGATATTTATGTGCAGGTTTTATGTGAATGAAAATGTGCCTGACTTTGTCAGCAGTACGCAGCCTTGTTAATTGCTGTGTTAATTAGTTTTACCATCAAAGACGAGCGTCAGTGTTTGCCGATGTGCTGACTGCTGGGGAAAAGGAGAATGGAAGCAGACTGACTTCAGTGGCCACCGTCTCCATCCAGAGAGGGCGGAGTAGACGTAATTCATCTTCTCCTGCTGATCTGCTGCCAATGATTTATCACTTTGTTTTCCAAAAGCACACAGGCTGGAGATCATTTGGATTCTGCATCAGGTCACAGACACCGGTGTTTACAGGACATTCATCAGCATTAAACAAGGTGTGACTATGAACGGTTGATATGTAAAGAAAACATTTTTTATTTCATTATTTATTTTTTGTCCAGTGGTGAAGATAAGACATCTGGAAATTCAAACAAACTGCAAATTATCAGTGGCCTTATTTGACCAGTTGTACAGAGTTTCAAACAAAGTGTTGTAGTTGATTAACAGATTGGTTGTGTTGTGTTTCTTGATTAAGTGTTAAAATCAGTGAATGTTACAGGTGTCCCAGGTTAGCAAATTAGACGCACCAACTCCAAAACCAGGAGAACACCTCTTCACAGCACTAGGCAGTGAAGTTACATTTTCAACTGGTAGAACCAAAACCTGAAGGTAACCTAAACCAGCTTTAAAGGGGACGTACATCAAAGTTTTTTGTAGTTTTTTTTTACATATTTGCATCTCTTTGAGTGCCAGTTAGAACAAGGTAGATATTTTACAATTTGCCAAACTTTGGAAAGGTGCCTAAAAACAAGTGGTTTAATTAGTTTATAAAAACTTGACTTCGTAGCTGTAGCCATACAACCACTGTACCAACATCCAGTATTTGGTTTATTCATGCGACTGCTGGGCTGTTATCACGTACTACCCAAAAGGCTAGGCGGAGATGTTCATTTGGCAAAGCGCTAAATGAACACAAGGTTGTTGTAACAAACTGAACTACCGACCAATGTCAACATCCTGGTTGGACCACAGTCTGTTGTCCTGTGTCCTGCCTGTTAGCTAGAATGACACCAGGGAAAAACACCTGATCGCACATGGACCTATCAGAATCTAATGTTAGACCGGCAGCCTTTTCTTAACTGTAGCCATGGTTGCGTGAAGCTGTCCTCCTGGTCTTTCCCTTGAAAAGGTGGGCGGAGTATGCAGCTGTCAATAACCATTTAAAGGTACAGTAAATCAGTCCATCTAGAACAGAACAGTGTGAAGAACCCAGTGGTTCTCAATACTTGTTTTTTTCCTCCAATATTACTACTGTCATGTTTCATTTCGACATCCATTCTAGTTTGCATCAAAGTTACATAACATGTTCCCTTTAATGTGCTGACTAGAAACAAGCGTGGCTGAGATGTGGCTCGTAAAAACTTGACCTCAACTGACTCTTGGTGGAAGGACGTCTAAAGAAGCTTTTAAGAAGTGAATGCAGCTGCAGAGTCAGTGGAGGTTTGTTACCGCACACAGTCCTCTTAATGTCACATGGCATCTCCATCAACTGTGTGTGTGAAGCTTTAACAGGTACAGCTGTACAGGAAGAGCAGCTCCAGTGTATGGTGTTTGTCATGAGTGTAAGGGTCTGTCCTGGTGTGAGTGTGTGTCTTCTCCGATGTTCCACCGGCTGATCTGATCTGAGGGAAGGATTAGAAAGAGACGGGCCTCAAAAGTGGTTAATTGAAAACTGAGACAGTGTTGAGATGATGTTATTGATTTTCACACCGACAGCGAGTAGCGCATGAAAGTCGGTGTGGCTGTGAGAAATGGGTGGAGAGGTGAAGAAGGAAATAACAACAGGGTCAGCACGGGATAGAGAAAAATGGAAGGAGGGGCCGAGAGGGCAGCCGGGACAAAAGAAGCTGAGATGGAGATCATGAGGTTAGTGGAAGTAGTAAAGTGGAACTAAAAGACAGGCATTATTGTAGGTTTAAAGAGCTGCCATCTTTCATCTACGTTACACTCGTTGCCCTGAACCTTTGGCTGTCGAAAAGGTGCTGAAGGCTAGAATCTAGAGGAAAAAAAAATATCCAAGAAAGCGTTGGCTTTCGCAAAGACACTGCGGCTCAAAGACCGACCAACCCTGTGTCTTTTCTGCACAGCATCGATTAGGCAGGAGTCAGACCCCGGGCTGTTTATAAACAACATAAACCGAAACCCTCCAACCACTGCTCAAGTAATCAATACGGGTGGGAATCATGTTTACTCCAGTGTTCTGTGGCCTTTAAATGTCTCCGATAGAGGGACTTGGATACAGCTTTGATTTGCTCACATCCTCCCTCGTGCCCCTCTCTCGTTCTCAAGCACAAACATAGACACAAAGACAAACACTACTGTATGTCAGCGTGTCTCTGGTGAATGCATTAAGGCTGTTTGTAGAGCAGAATAAAGACACATGATCAATACATTCCTCCTCATTTCTCCACACCACATCCAGTTTCATCCCTCCTCCACCAACCCTGCTGTCCAAACAAGTCCGTGCTTCCCGGGAACAAAAACAATATTCCCAGTTGTTGCAATAGTTCTGAGGAAATACTGACCAGATGCAAGAAATGTTTACACTGTCTATTTGACGAGAGAACACATTCATTGGCACAGATCCATATTGTGTAGTGATAATTTAAAGGCACCTTTTGGATTGTATCTATCTGCCCATGTGTGTTTTGTTCACACAGTGAACAAAAACAAGTCTCCATTTTCACAGAAGAATGATATCAGCTTATGACGCCGAACTATTATTCCTTGGAAGCACTGACGTCTTGACACTGTAGGAGTTGAAAATACGTAATAATTAATAGGGAAGAAGAAAAGAAGAAGAAAGTGAACTACTTGTCATTGTGACACAGCACAGCACTGAACACAACCGAATGTGACCTCTGCTTTTAACCCATCACCAAAGTGAACAGTGGGCAGCAGTGTGTGGGGCCGGTGCCATGCTCAGAGCACCTCAGTGGTGACTTGGCAGATGCTGGACTCGAACCTAAAGCGTTCCAGACCCACTTCCACTTCCTTAACCACTAAGCCACCACTGCCCCAAGTCTGCCTATAGTTTACATTTGGATCAACTACTGTATATACATAACATTATAATAATGGAAAACTGTTTAGGCAAAACTGATTCAGTAAAAATGTTTACTATTTACATTATTGTTTATTACAGGTGATAAACTCTGTTCTAGTTCACTTAGTAAACAACAATCTAAACAATCTAGTCACATGCATGGAGTTCAGCTGCCATTTAGTAGTACGAATGAAAGAGCCGCTGTGTTGACCAAAGATTGTGTCGTAGTAAAGACAACACACCACCTACGCTGCCGCCTACACACACGAGCCTGGCAATCCTGGTGACGTCCAATAAGTTTGCAGCACTAAAGCAGACAGTTATTTAATGTCTTTTATAATACAGCCTTGATCGAGGGGAAAATTACTGAGGTCCAGACCTCAGAGACCTCATAACTGGCTGTAGGGGTGATGAAGACCAAAGGGAATCAGGAGAAACACAAGATATATGGCAAAGGTGACCACATTCAATGCCCCAGATGGGAGACTGAGAGGAAGGCACTGTGTGTTTGATTAAGGGCTTATTGGTTTAGCATCGGGGGCGGTTTGGTCAAAATTACCTCCTGGCCATTTACTCCCTCTTGCTGCGTAATGGTGGACCTTTTCAACCTGGTGGCGATGACAAAATGGCACTTTTAGTGCTGGGGATAAATTAGGAAAGAGTTCTGCTCTGATCTCCACACTGACCTGAACAACAATCAACGCGTACCTTTTACTTTCATCAAAACAGAATAACCTACTTTCAGTAGTCAGAGTATAAGACATGCCAGTGGTCCGACGGTAATAAAATTAATACCTGAGGTAAAGTCTTGGGATGATTGATTATTATAGTGACACGCTCTTAATTTCAGGCTTTGAAACAATTCATCTGCTTTTCATCCACTGTGTTTTTGTCATTTATTTTCCCAGAAATTGAATGATTAACAAGGAAATGACATTACACTATATTTAAAAAAGTGACTCAGAACAAATGAATGAATGAATGAAGTACAGACACTTTCTAAAAAAATACTTTCTAGGAAATCATTTGCAAGAAAACCAAATCCACAGCTGATAAAGTGGAGTGATGTGTCTTTATAACTGATATCATCATGTTATTCTAACACCTAAGAAATGTGACAACAACAAAGATCTACAGCAGTCTGACTCGACAGAACTCTAATCTTACAACTACATAAACATTCATTTTCTTTCCGGTCGCCTCTGTCTTCACCTCCTCTTTCTCCTCCTCCTCCTCCTCACTACTGTTGATCGTGGACTACACACTTCACACCGCTGGCAGTGAGTGAATCAGCACTTTCCCACAGTCTGTGGTGTCTTCTAACTTACTATTGTGGATTATTTATGTGGGAAAACACAGTGGAGTTGTTCAGCTGACATAACTGCTGCTTGTCTTGACCTGATTCTGGGAAGAAACCACCCCAGGTAAAAATACCTGCAGGGGTAACTTCTTATCCTGGGAAATGTCAACGCTCGTGGGAAGGGGAAAAAAAATGAACCAAATGCTTGGAAAATAACCCCTTTTCAACCGTCAACACAGTTGTGTGCATCTTGGATTTCCTTGATTTTTTTTTTCCTGTGTTCCCACTTGATGCAAAAAAACAAAACAAAACAGAGCACGAGAACTGCAAACATTAAAACTTGAGCTGGCTGCCTTCAAGCCATGAAATTCAGACAGCACTTATACGATGCCTTCATAAAGTGCTTTTTTTATTGATGTAGAAGTTGCATCATAAAAATGTGACATAAAATGTTTTGGCAGATGTTATCTGCAGAAGGTCCCGCAAACAACAGTATTTGTACTGCTACACACAAGTATCTGATACTTGTACAGCAGGATGCAAGAATGATATACTTGTAAAGTACTATACCATACATGTATACTTGACAAGTACATTATACAATGCTGCTATACAGTTGTATTGCAGTGAGCAAACATGATACTGTATACTTGTATTGTAGTACACTATACTTGTAGAGTATACTTGTATGCAGGTACTGTATATCTACAATTATAGTACTTGCATAGCAGTATGCAAGTTTGATATGCTTGCATAGTAGTATAATATACTTAAACAGTATACTTGTATACAAGTATAGTACTATATAATAGTCTTCACTTGTCCATTTTATAAAACTGCTGGTATAGTGGTATCAGCAGTACTACATTATACTGGTACTACCATTAGTACGTGCACACACACCCAGCTTGAGTCAGACCGGCGTTGACACAGTTGTGCTTTATTGCTGTACAGGTACAGTACTTATAAAACATTGGGGACATGATTATGAAATATCACATACTTAATTATTTTTCTTTTCACCAACACATATGTATTTGAAAACATACTGTATGTCATGTACAAAACAATTAAAAAATCAGCACTATGAAAGGCAGTGAAATACCTCTGTTCAGGTGCTAAAATATCAGGTCTCTGCGTATGACTGTACCTGGTTGGAGTGGGGGGGGGGGGGGGGGGGGGATAGAATGGCCTATACTGCACTGGCTGTAGCACCAGAGAGCTGATCTCAGAACAGGGGATTCCTGCCTGAAGAAGACGACTGGTAGGCACCCTGCTGATGTATGTGCACTGGTGCAGGTTTATGAGAAGTGGTTAGAACAGAACACTAGTTCACAGTGCAGCTGGGAGCTTTGTTCACATTGGAGATCTAGATAACCATGTCAAGATGGGCAGATGTTAAAGGGCTACACCCAGCATCTGGTCATGCAGGTCATAACCCATCGATGAGTTAAAACAGTGGTTCTCAAATGATGGAGTCACACGTAACTTTAGTCTTTCGGTCACAGCTAAATTCTGGCAGCAAGAATATTTGTCCAATAAATAATGTCTTTGTGACAAACAGGCTCCAGGTCAGTGTCCAGGGTCTTATCTTCCAGCCAATCACTGCCAGTCCAACTCCGATGCTAAACATCAGATTCCCACTCACTGATGAACTGTTTTTATTTTCTGCAACCCCGACTTAAAAACTCACATTTTGAGAAAAACTGTTTTACTATAAAAAGAACATCATTTATTAAATATTCCACATGCATTAGACATTTACCAAAAATCCAGATTAAGGGACAAACTCAGATCACTGGTTTGGATGACTCGCTCAATCTGGGTTCTTGTCTGTGCTGTTTGATGTCAGGATTAAATCCTTGAATGAGCTCAGGCTTTGCTTCATGGGAATAATATGGCAGCTGTTAATCTAGGCATGAATCACAGAGAGCGATGTCCTCAGCTTATTGACTAGTAATATGAAGGAAAACTGCATACATAGCATTTGAAGACAGTCATAATAATAAGCAAAGCAGTCCAGTACAATCCTAAAATACAGGCGTAAGGTTCCAGTCATAACATACACGGGGCAAAGTCAGTTAGCACAGGCAGGGGAGTAGAAGACATTCAGCCACTCATTCAGTCATAAATGCAGCCCAGCTGATCCACCGCCTGCTGTGACATATCACCACTCTTAATTCCTCTTGAATAATCGTGCACCTTATGCTGCAGCAGCAGCAGCAGAGATTGATCCGGTGACGGCGCTGCTAATTTGCGAGGCCGAATCAATCAGAAACATTGTGGGGTGATCAGTGGGAATGAGAAATCCATTAGAGATATTGACGCTCCGTGGTTCTAACAATTCGGACCGATCTTAAAGTAGCGGACACCTCGTCTGGGACACGCCCAGCCCATCACGGAAGTTAACGCAGCACCACATAAAAACACTGTGCGAGAAAAAACATCCATGTACAATAAAAACATCCGACCTTACACCGAAAGAAAAAGAAAAAACCAGCAGGCTCAAGGCAACGGAACAGAAATATTAAATAGAGTATAAACCATTTCATAGCCATAGAACATTCTGAAAAAGCTATTCACATTCTTAAAATAAACCTCTTCTCTTTTACCCTAGTCATCGTAGGTCATTGCATCTAACCCATAACATTCTTACAGATCACCATCATGTTTTCCTCTCTTCCCCACACATTTTTTTCCACTGCACTTTTTCTGCCGCAGTAAAAGCCACAACATATGCCACCGGTCACAATTTAAATAGCAGTTACTATGGAAACACCCGTAGAGCCAGTTCAATCCATCATGGAGGTGACGGTGGCGGGGTCAGAGCAGGGGAGGGTCAGTTTGTTTGGGTCAAGTGTGGTGAGGTGAAGAGAGGACACCGAGGCGGAGGACTCACCGACCGCGAGGGGGAATCTGTACAATAATGGAGTTCATCTGTGTTCGAGTTCCTGAGCTCTGCACAGTCTCCTGAGCAACACACCGACACAGGCAGATTCAGGCGGTGTTCACGTGTCCAGGACACAGGGTGACGGTTGTTTTTCTACTTTGATATCTGTTTATGGCCCATTTTTTAGGCTTTCTTTTCATCTTCTTTAAACTGCACAACAGTTAGGATTTGGTCATTCTGTTCCTTAGACTATATGACTGTACACATCACTTTATACAGCTATACCTATTTTTATTATTATTTGTATTTTCCCCCAGACAGAAGTCGTGTCACTTTGGCACAGAGGTTCATGTTCACAACATGAACTGTATACCTTACAGCTTACAGGCAGAGTCCGCAGGGATTTTCTTTTTCTGATGGAAAACACAGATCATGAACCTTCCTTCAGGGGGAGCCACAAACACAGCATGGATGCCCTTGTCTCTTAGTGTTTAAAAATTGAATATAAATGTAAGCTAGTAAAATCTAACCTCTAAGCTGGTCATTTTGTAACAATCACATTGAATTACTACCCATATAAAATGTTTGAGACGTATGTCGACAGATGCTGCACTTTTCTTGGAAACTATAATACTGAGCAGTCCACGCTGATCGGGTGGGGCTGTACACCTCCCAAAACATTAGGACAAATGTTTGGGTTTTTTTCGTTCTAAAAACAACAGACCTGTAAATTTAATACCTACATTCTCACTTTGGCCTTTATCCAAGGATTTAAAAGAGATCAAATCTTCCGTTTGCTGCTCAAATCCTTTTTGTTGCAGCAGCATCATACGCAAAATTAACTGCTGCCGCAGAATTTATGTGCTTTTTCTTTTTAGGAATTAACTGTATTTTATTTTTAAGGAAATTCCCACGCACTCTACCTTTAAGCTTTGCCATTTAGGCTCTATCCGTTGAACTACAGAAGGTTATTTGGTCGGATCCCCTTCCTATAGTAAAGTAAGTGCAATCATTTGCAATTTGGCCAGAAGGGTTTGTTCCTCAGAGGCTGGTGGTAACAGTGAGATGGAGAAGTGCACCCTGGGACAGTACTGAGGACTTTGCACCTGGAGAGGTCCCGTGTCAAAGCCCATGCTCCGGTGGTCTGACGGCCAACACTGGAGGTGTGTGACAGTGTCAGCTGACGTGTAAACTTTAGACAAGTCTGAGACTCTAATGGAAACATCACAGGACGTCATGTCGAGTTGGATCAGCACCATGTTTTGCGATGGAGATACTTCCTGTGCAGCAGAGCATCACGACAGACTCAGACGTTGGAAAGTTAATATCTGACAACTATAAATAATGTTCCTCTGTAATCCTACAGCAGAAATCATACACTTTATCTCATAGGACCTGAGATAAACAGCAACATCATCTGTACATATTTTTTCGTTAGTAAAATAGCTCCGAGTGAACCCCGACTGTGTGCTTGTCACTTTTTTTTTTCTATAAGAAACACCTGCCAGTGGCTGAACCTTCAGCCCAGACTCCAAGGCAGAAGCTTCAGCCGTATCCCAACACGTCAGTTAACTTGGTCCACATTTTTAAAATAAATATATTAGCAAGTGCATGATATTTATCACCGGCACATGTAACCGCTTCACAGAGGGTCCGTCATGGTGAGGCCTTCCTGTTGGTCCAGAGCAACGAGGGGGGCAAGGGTGGGGACCGGGGTGGATGGTTATTCCAGTTGCCCCGTGGATCACACTGCACTCGCCGCCAGCGCAAAAGCTCTCCAAGGGAGGGGTTTACATCCCCATTGGAGAGACGTAACCGCTGGAACACCTGGAGAAAATGTGGGCAAATGAGAGAACGGTAGAGTGAGTTCTAAAACACACGCTGAGAAATCACTGGATCTGAATGAGCGGATGAAAGGCGACCACTGGGGGCAGAATGATCGTGAAGCGTCGATGTAAAGGAAAAATAATACAATTCTCACTTCCTGCAGGGAATGTAGTGGAAAAAGCATTTTGCAGACTCGTCTGAGCCAGTCGTGACTCACAGGCCACTGGCTTGACGATGCACAGGCCAGCATTGATGTGAGACGCTGCCAATACCAAATAAATACATATAGAATCGCCCTCTATCTTCTCCTATCCTGTGGGAAACAACGTGCAGCTTTCGCTCTTCTGTGGAGCTGTACACCTCCAACATTTTTAGACAAAACCTAAGTCAACCGTGCCATTGTAGACCTTTTCTTTTCGGAGATATCTTAAATGAGGTCAACCCCCCCCATCCCCCACCTGTAATAAACACTCACTGCATCCTTTTTCCCCTCCTGTTTCATTACGATCACCAACATCCAAATGAATCAATGCTGGACACAGACCCGATTCACACATCCATAGATACAGGAGGCAGCGCCGGGGGAAACCTCTCCCTGACTAACAACTTCAACGGAGCCTCATTTCCATTCCGTCTCCCTGGAGCACACTGAGTTTACACCAGATGAAAAGGATCTTCTGAATTAGAGAGGCGACCCTTGTGCAGGGAGGAAGTCTGAGTGGCTCTCCTTTCTCTCAGACATTCAGGTCAAATACAGAACAGCGCACGTGTTCGCACACACGCAGTCACACACACTAGTCTATACGGAGCACATCATCAATCATTTGCCAGTCAATACCCTGGTAATCAATCAGTGAGAAATTCCAATCTCCCTCAGACGGTAATACTGAGGCAGCCTCGTGGCCCTGATGATCCAGATCAGATTAGGAGCTGGCTGCTGTAACGGAAGCAGCATCTGGACTGCTGCTGAGAAGCTGTCCCTTAATGTTCAAAGATGGGATTTAAGGGATTGGTCTGACACTTCTGAACTCTGCAGCACATCAAAACACCAAACGTGACTAATAACATGACTTTTGTCATTTGGACTCACGTGGTCTGTGACACCAGGAGCTAAAATGTCATCATTCCTACATGTATTCAGGCGACAAGGTCACATGATGACAACGACTTTGTGAACTCTGTGACTTTTCTGCACAAAATTGATTGATGCCTTTCATCCTGTACATCACAGTTTTAGGGAGATTTTCTGATGAAGCAGCAGAGCTGGTGAAGAGACAATGATTTCCTGTTGTAGTTCCCATACGCTTGTGCTCATCACATCGGCACGGCTGCTCCTGCTGTGATACCACCTTAATGCTTGGTGGGTGGGGAGGGGGGAGTGGGGTGAGTTGAGCAGTGGGTTCTACACTGGCATATATTCAGAGAAATGTACCCTGACTTTAAAACACGGTATGATTAACTGCAAATGGTGACGGGCCATGAGTTCAGCACTGAATCGTTAGCATCAGCTCAATCCTTTTTTAGAAGAAAAAAAAATGGTGGAAGCAGCGACAATTAAGACACTGTCTTCATAAAAGAAACAAATTAGTAATGTACCTGCCAATTAAAGAAAGGCTTTTCAAGGTAAAAGTCTCTTTAATTTTTTTGTCAATCTGTTCATGTTTAACAAATATAATTAAGTTTTACAATGAAACTAATATTATGTCTGTGCAGCATCTGTGATTTAAATGTTATCTGTGGCTCCAGGTGCAATAAATACAGTAGGATGTAACATCGCCATTCATAAAGTGCATTGACTTTACACACACAAACACACACACACACACACAGACTGAGTGCCTGCACATGCACAATAGTCAGAGACCCTAATCCATAATTTACACCTCCCTGCCAGGCTATTCTCTGCACTGGCGCCAGCCAGGAACACCAGCTACTGGAACACTGGGAACACAACATGTCCTGCAGTGAGTGACTCGTATACACACACTCACAAATTTAAAATATATCTTCTTTTCCAAAAAAAAAATCTTATTTTTTTTATGAATAGCAACTGGCTAATGACAAATGGAAAACTTTTCTTAATCTGCATGCATACATATATACATATATATATTGATATGCAGATATATATATATATATATATATATGTATATATATATATATATATATGGATATGTATGGATTTACGAGCACAATTGAAATCTCAAGGTACATGTTAATGGATAAGTAATGTTATGGTAATAAATGATAATGTAGGCTGACAAGTGGTCAATCCAAAACTGTCACTCAAAAATGCTGCAATTGATTTTTTTTTTTTTAAACAAATTGTGGAAGAAAACTTACTGAATTCCCTAAAATATTCATCTTTCATCTCTATGGGAAATCTACAGCATAAAATCCTTAGTTTCAAGTCTTACAAAACACCTGACTTCAACTCATCATTATTCACCTAAAACTGAATGACAGAAATGCGAAGTGAGTGCAACAAATGTACTCCAAACATTTAGTTCAACATGTTAAGTTTCAGACTTTAAACACATTTTGATCTTTCAAGCAAATAACTGATCCGGATCTGTCCCTTTCAGTGCTGTATTTAAAACATACTCCAAAAGTATTCTTTTGAAACTGCATACATCACGATGGGAACTCAAATGTGTCTACTGTAGCTTTCAGCTGCACAGAAACATAAAAACTGACATCAAGGAAAAGCTGCATTTTTACTACAGAATCTCCTGTATCCTCAAAGTGTCTG
Organism: Cynoglossus semilaevis; assembly: GCF_000523025.1. Classification (NCBI taxonomy): domain Eukaryota; kingdom Metazoa; phylum Chordata; class Actinopteri; order Pleuronectiformes; family Cynoglossidae; genus Cynoglossus; species Cynoglossus semilaevis. The sequence continues at coordinate 10,894,933 of NC_024322.1, forward strand.
TATATGCAGATGATCTTTAAAAAAACAACTAATTACTGAAACTGTAGAAAAAAAAGGAAAGTGGAATTATGAGCAGGTTTCACTGAATATTTGATATGAAGGAAGTGAAGACAGGCTGGAGTAAGGCTGAGATGATGTCCTGCAGATGCAGTGAATCGCTTCCATAGACCCATGTTTACAGAACTGATAAATGGAATTTTGATCGTCTTAATTTGAGATACTGTTTATAATCCTTGTTCAGCTCAACAGAGGAAATTTTGCAGTGGTTCAAAGATATTAAATGCCAGTTATTCCACAGTGGGTCTATGAAAAACATTGATATTGATGGAGAGAAGCGGGGCATAAGTTACACTCACCACATCTCAACATGTGAACTGGACTTCCAGTGACCCCACCCCTGATTCCCCACCACCCTGTCTTAGAGGGCAGCCCCCGCACCGAAAGGAGAAAAGTTGAGATGTCCCCTCTGGAAGATAAAGGAGGGAATGAGAGCAACAGCCAGGCTCGTTAGAAACAAGCAGCCAAATACAAGTAAATATACAAATTCTGAAAAATGAGACAAATAAACGAAGAATAAATTAATCACCAGGAACAGTAACAAGAACAGAACGTAAAAGTTAATGAGGTACTTCTTCAACTGGTTGCACACAAAGTTAAGAAACGTTGGGGTTCTGTTGCTAGTTTGAGTCCATTCCTTCTTTTAGTCTGCTAAGTTTTTGGCAGCTTTACAATTAAGTGAACCAAAAGGAGGAAGTGAAGTAGAAAAAAGTGTATTTTATTTAAATAAACAAATGAAGATAAACTAGAAAAAGGTTGCCTGGTAGCAACAAGGAGTCACAGACACCTGCCTATATGTGGTCAGGACAGTGTAGTGTATTTATCTTGGTTGTTATTGGCTCGAGGTCATGGATGAGGATTTTAGGTCGTGATCGACCAATGAGCCTCGTTTCCTTCATCCTCGTGGTTTCCTTTCTGGTCAGTGTTCGTTTCAACACCAACAGAATGCAGCATCCATGATAATATAACTGCAATGTCAAAGTGAACCAAACCACTCCTCACCTGATTAACTCCATATTTAGTGTCAAAACGGGCAAAATGGTTCTACAGGTGATTTTCCAAAGTACCTGATGAAGTGTCCAGTGAGGGCATGTACACACCAACACTGAATCTGAATCAACAGACACGCTCAGTCCTGCTGTGGCAGCGCTCTTTTCATCAATGTTGGTGAAGTGTACACAGTGTACCTTCACATCTCTAGTGGCAGCGTCTCACGAAGGATGAGTCCTAAGCTCCTCCCACAGTGGGACTCTCAGTACTTTCCTTCCATCTCTTTTATTTAACACAGTGCTGAGACTACAACCTGAGCAGAGGCTCACAGACACCGAGGGGAGATTTAAATCTGCTCCACGCTGCTCAACTTTAGTTTCCTATAAACTAATAAGGAAAGAGTTTGTGGTGTAGATTTTTCAGTAAACTGAAAAAATCAGTAAACAAAAATCCCTCTTTTAAATCTAAAGACCCTTAAAGTTGTCAACTTTAGTTTCCTATAAACTAATAACTAATAACTAATAAGTAAAATCAGTTTGAAAAAAAAAAAGGAAGCTAATGATATTGACAGATGCTGTGGAACGCATAAAATTTAATCATGGGCCGCATTTTGCCCCAGGGTTGGACTTTGGTCACACTTGCTCTAGTACAAGGCTCTAGTTGCAGCTCACTGTTGTTTTTTAGACACTGGACCAAAAGATTGGGAATAAAATTCACTTAACTGAGGTTAAAATGATGTCATTGATGTTGGAAATTAAAAGTATTTTTTAAAGAGCCAAAGGTTGTGGGATAGATTCCAGGCATGGAATCCTGGCTGATGGCTATCCTGTAGTGTCAAGTGCTGTAAGTGGTGATCAGGACTAGAAGAGCCCTTTAAAAGTACAGACCATTCTGTATCTTAAGCCCTGGTTCCGGACACTAACCAATGTCATGCATAATACATTCATGCAGTTTTTATAATTTACAAAAGTCAAGGCATCCCAAATGATGTGAGACAGTGGGCAGCCTGTGTGGCAGTGTTGTTTGTAATGGCCTAACATTCGGTTCTTTTTCAAATTAGTCTGAAGTGCATTTCAGCAGATGTTATTTAATGAAGCTGCTAATGGACGTGTTAAATCAGAGCAGACTGCAGTCACTGATGATTTTCAACGGGGACTTGATCGCTCTCAGCATGCACTGCTGACCAGTAAGGTAATAATTTTCCATGAATGGCTTTCACACTACATATGAACCAGACAAGGATCAACTTGGAAAATGTGGAACCATCTCTTTGAGGCAGATGTTTGTTCTGGAACGGAGACAGTTCAGTTGTGGCGAAAGTATTTTAGTCTTTTCATTCAATACTTTAGCTTAAATTTTCTTCTCTCTCTCTTTGTTGATGATCCAGATTTTTTCCATTTGACTGCTTACTGAAAATGAAGGTGTGGTTTTTTTAACTATTAACTTATATACGACACGCAGCTCATTTCTGTTCAGAACGATTGTCTACTGGTAGCCAAGAGTCCAAAACAGTTTGGACAATGATTGACATTAGTGGCCTGTATTATTATTTTACATATTTTGTTATTTAAAGCACAATGTGACCTATGTATAGATAAATATGGTACTGAACATACATTCAGATAACATGTTGAGCATCTGATTCCTTAAATCGAATTCATTAAATCGATGTCTTTTTAGATCAAGGGTCTCAATCTCAATGATGTGAGGACCACTCCTCTCACTGCCGTTTCACAAGGGGGCCACATCAGGTATAGATTTTCAATTCAAAAGAAATTTACTGAAAAATGTAAGTCCTGTAAAAATACAGTATAGTGTTGAGGGCCGAGTTTGAGAGATTTGTGGGCTGGAAGTAGCCCGTGGGCCAGGAGTTTGAGACCACTGTTTTAGATTGTGTGTGTTTAAAACTGAATAGAACGAAATCTGTCTATAAACGCTGAGAAAACTCAGCTTGTCATAAATGACGTGTGTGCGTCAACAGGGGTCAATTCAACTGCACTTTAAAGAAAACACAGAAGCCGGCATTTCATGGTTGTGACGTCAGTGTTTGTCAGTGTGCATGTACATGAATGGACATCCACATTTGGATGAATGAATTTTTCAAAGAGAACTCTTGTATGTTATATAAGAGAAAAAAAGCTACATCTAAAGTAAATGCCTGCTGCGTTCTCTGAGTGGCTGTCCTTTTGTGTTTACCTGAGTATGATGGCTGTCCATGTGTCTGTGGAGCGAGGAGGAGCCAGACGAGTTCGGCTTGCTGTGACTCTCATCTTCGAGCGACCCTGAACACAGTATCAAAAGCACATTATGGAGTTCAGGCATGTGACTAGAAGTCCACCCACACACGAACGCACTGAAGGACGCCTGACTTCTCCAGCACAGGCACATGGCAGAGAGCTGAAACAACATTCTGTCACGCCAATAGAAATGTTACGAACAACAACCGCCTCGATGATCGCTCAGTGTTTAAGAGGATTGTTATCACTCTTTGTTTGACTAAAGATCGAACGGTGTTGTCTGTAGAATTGAATTCTATAGAGAAAAGATTCTCTGATGGAGACACTGCTTAAAACATGGTTTCATCTGAGAACATTTTGACTTAAATTGTGCTATATATATATTTATGTCACTATGATGATTGTAAATTTTATTGCATTTCTAGAGAGTAAACCAGTTTTTCCTAGAACAGTATTCATGTTCAAAGTTCAAGTTAGAGTTCAAAGTTGTGTTAGACTTTATGCAGGAAACTTGGATAATCTTAAATTAGGATTAGCGCTAATCAAATCCTAATTTAATGGAAGGTTTTTTGGGCAAACTATAGTGTAATTTTATGCAGCTATAGAGCAGTACGTTGACCACAGCTTCAGCCTGAACGTTTAAAACAATGCACCAAAAAACATGAAGTCATGGCACTTGGAAAAATGTTCAGTTTGTAAGACGTTACCGTTGGAGATCTGGTTGCCGTTCTCTACAGGGGCAGGACTTTGGGAGTGTAGAGAGTGGTGGTTGTTGGCGTTCTTATCCTGTAGTGGCAGAGATGGTGAGGTAGGGGCTGAGCCCCCTTCTTCCTTCCCTGGTAGATTGATATTGGAATTGAATCCTGGGAGAAATGCAGCAGAAGAAAAAAAACATTACCACCAGACATGTCTGTTGTTTCTCTTTTTCTTCAACTAAATCAAAGAAATAAATCTCTGAACATGTGTAAAGATGCACTGACTTCCTGTTTTTTTTTTTTGTACTTTCTTGTACAACCATATTCATTCAGCTCTGTCTGTGGGGAGGTGACTGCACATGACCCACAGGGTCACATGCTGCCACACTATGAATGAGTAAGTGACTGTGGGCACATATGGTATGTGCGGGAGTGTGAATGGGAATTTGTCAGCTGCTGTCCCACACTGAGAATGTGTGCCTCCTGGTCCTCACACGGTCACACGTTAGCTATATTTAAATGTAGAAAACGCTACTGTAGGTCAAGCTTGGAGGTGTTGGTTCACGAGGGACAGAAAGGTCCAGGTAGAGAACCAGCAACACAGAACGTCCATGTGAGAGCTGTGAGGAGTTACAGGAACTCACGATACAATTATAAACAAATAGGAGGAGATTTTTTTTTTTTTTGCCCAACAGGAAAGAAATATTTCATGGAGCCAGTGGTTTTCCTGAAGTCCGTGCAGCAGGACCACCTGCCCTCTTCACCCTGATTTTCTCATTCCCTGTGGATGGTGCAGTAGAGGAGGAGGAAGGAGCGGCAGCTGCTCTTCACAGAGATGTCTGGGATAGCAACTGTAACCTCTGGCCACTCCCACAGCGTCAGGTATCACACTAAGTCATTTAACAACTGACTGGGAGCGGAAGTAGACCATCCCGTTAAGACCATCGGCATCCGTCTGCGCTCTGATCTAAGCAGGCCGCCTCTGCTTTGCCCACTCAAAATACCCCAGTGCCAGGTTCCCCTGTCACACATTTTGTTTCCATGACGCCAGTGCTTTTCCTGCACGGGTCCAGGTGCTCCTGAGGAGCCAAGTGAAAGATGTCATGTGAGGCAAATGCGTCAGCATTTGCACTTGGTTTCATACAGTCTCTTATAAGGAGTTCCACGACCTGGCCTCTGAACCCGCCTCAATTATAGAAGTATGACACAAATGTCATGCAACGTCAAAACAAAAACAAGTCTCAGCAAACACCAGTGCTTACCGACTACAGCAGCTGCTACTTTCACTTGCTTGTCATTTTTCTAACATGTCCACTAGATAATTGACCAGGATTTCCTGTCAGCCACTACCGGCCAGTCACACTTTCAGCAGCAGAACATGAGTGAGCTGTTAAATATTTAATGTCCATCTTCATCATGCTGCTGCACATGCATTATTAACCTGGCCACAACTAATACACTTGAAGAAAACAGAGGCTCACAATGAGACAACAGTTTCTACATTTTGGACGGGACAATGCTTTTCTGATATGGGATACCAGTCCATGTGCAATATATATATATATATTTGCAGCTTTGATCCCTCTGACCTGAAGATTGTATTATACAATTAATTATTGTATTAATTACACGGGGTCTTATTATGAGACATTTGCCCTCCTTTCTCAAAGGTCAACCTCTGCATCAGTGTCACGGAGTCTGTATGTGCTCTGCATTTTTTGCACTGAACCTTATTGTAGCCACACTTACAGCAAGGCAGCAGCATAATGCTAAGTGGGCTGCATCTACCAGTTCATTTGCTAACATGCAAGAAGGCAGCTGCAGCAGCCAAAGGCCACTGTGCAGGAGACTGTAACAAATGGTCCTCCTCAAGTGGGCCAAAGAGAGGAGCCGGCTGACAACACCTGCATTAACGTAAGGCGTTCCCAAAGAACAGGACTGGATTTATGATGGAGGCCTTTGGGCGCTTGTGCATTTGAGTTCATGTGTGTCACATACACACATAAAAAACAAGGGTTTATTACTCACTTACAGGACACCACTACACCTCTCCGGAGTGAGGAAAGTAATCACACAATGCCCAATAAATCATCTTGCCCAGACCAGACTGAGACTCTGATCATAAAGTCACCGCAGTGGATACAGAACATAAAGTAAAACAATAAACTCCTCCAAAAACACACGCTCAACTGAAGTGTGGGTTTTAGGTTGGGTCTAACTCAGGTGTGTGTACATTGATCATTCACCAAGTTACTGTGCATTCAATTCAAATTAATTTGGAGAGAATTATGAAGGCTTATTGTTGTCACAGGCCTCATGTGTTTAATGCTGTGTTGACATTAATATTATCCATATATATGCTACTATTTCAGATGTGTGTACTGTAACTGTTGTTTTTACTGACAGACCTCCATCTCTCATCTTTCGTCCTGGTGTGGACTTCCTCAACAGGCTGCGTCCGGAGCTGAACAGAGTGTTGAGTTCGTCCAGCGGGCTGGTCAGGGGTCTGCCATTAGCAGGGTTAAACAATAGAGGAGAGGAGGAGCAGGAGTGCGCTCTGCGAGGCTCTGGCCGAGTCATCTTGACAGGAGAGTAGGGAGGTGGCTTCCCCACGGGTTCCCCTCCTGTCCTTTGTGAAGAGGATTTGGGAGATTCTGAGCTCACCGTGACAGATGCTGTTCGAGTCAGAGCCAGAAAGCCTGCCTCAGGTGGGAAGGGGAAGTGTGAAGGAGGTCTGTAAGGAGGAGGTGCAGCACTGGGTGGGGGCACTGGGAGTGGAGGGGTAAGTGGAGGTGTAGACTTCTCTGAATTGAGGACTGTGAGGCTGGGGGTGGAGTCGGCCCTCTGCCTGGCATACTGTGGGGACAGGGGGCTGTCGGGGCCGGTGGCGTAGTTCAGGTTTGTCTCAAACACAGGTAGTTTTTTGACTTCTATAGGAGTCAGGGGTGACTCATCTGAGGCAGGAGAGCACGTAACAGGAGATGGAGGGAACACCAGGAGAGGAGGGCGATGGGGGAGCAAGTTAGGGAACGGAGCTGGAATGTCACAGCCACCCTCTTTACTGTGCTGAGATTTTGGAGTTCCACCAGCGGAGATGTTTTGCGAGTCAATAGAAGCTGCTGCTGTCAACGTTGTCTCTAATCCCACCAGGCCCAAGCCTAGACTCTCCAGTTTTGCTGCCCTGGTGACCACAGAGTTTTGAGGTACACCCTCTTCAGCTGGGAAGTATTTCATTTCCTCATAGACACACTCTGAGTCTGCGGCAAATTCTGGACTGAAAGGCGGCTCCTGGAGGCTCCGTGTCCGTGGCTGGGAGCCCACCATCTCTATATAGACATCTTCTTCATCATGACCCTTGTAGAGGCTCAGTGTTACCCCTGGTGGAGCATCGATTGAAGCTGCCTTCTGCATGAACCCACCATTGAAGCCCCCCAAACCAGCCCTGCTCAGCAAAGCCAGCTTTACATCAGCAGGTCGCAGCTGGTTGAGTTGTGGGGCCACAGCGTTGATCTCTTCGTAGGAGCCTGACAATTTAGTGTTGGGACTGCGCTTAGGTTTAGGGGGTGGCACCTTCCTCATGGCAGTGTAATCATCACTATGGGGGCGGGGCTTGGCCATGTGCAGAAAAAACAAAAACAAAAACAAAACAAAAAATCAAGTAAACTAATTAAAAACAAATGAAGGAAAACACCAAAGTGTTGAAGAATAAAAATACCATCTGTTCGATTCTCCTATAGATCATTGGAGGTGAAATACCTGCAGGATCTGTGGGGGACAGCTGGGACTTCGGAGGGCTTCCAGCTGGCGAACCGTAGCCTTCTGGAGTGGGGCTCTCCTTAGCTGCTGACATCGTCAATCCGGCGCTAACCGCTTCATAAGAGGCACTCAGGCGGGTGTTGGGGTCCCGCTTGGGTTTGGGAGGAGGCTGCTTCCGAGGGGAGGACATACTTGCTCCGCCTGCTCCATCTTCGGTAGCATGAGCTACCTGCTGTAACACTGGTTTGATGGGTGGGCTGCAGGGGGAATGGGCCATGGTTTCCATGGCGATGGGGATTGGTACTGAACTGGAGCGATAGTGGCGAATAATTCTGTTTCCTCCATTGACGTGGCCCTCGAGGACTTTCCCACTTTTCTCCACAGGCCTGAAAATGGACAAACAGAACGTGTGTGTCATCATGTTGTTGATACAATAACAACTCAATGATTTGTCTTGGTGATAACTACCACTCAAAGAAAGACAACGATTAGAGGAATATCATCCACTCCAAGGTTTTTTTTCTCTTCTCTGTTAATTGAATGAATTATATTATTAGCTCACTCAAAGTCAATTTACAAATATATGGTAAAGAGGCTAATTAAAGGATAAATACCAGAGGGATTCTGTGCTCAATCTAATCTTCTAGTAATTTGATAACACGTCCAGTTTAATATTCCCTTCACTAATCTGAATGTGCCATCTGTTGGTTTTCTATCTGCTTTTTGGGGTGGGGGTTGGAGGCCAACCAAGACTGCAGGTGATGGGGGAAGGGCCATTTTCTAAATCCTGCTGAGAAAACAGTCAGGTTTGGGACATTCTGAATACATAGAGGTTAGATTTACATGTAAAGGAAATAGTGTCATATTTTCTTTTATTTGTTATTGTTTTAATTTAGCTGTGGCAGGAATTACCACTTACAGGAAAATTGATTTTCCTGTCAATTTTAACAACAAAAACACAATCCTGCTACAATACAGAAACTGGATTTTAGTCTTTGTAGTGCATAATATAGTAGTGCATAAAGACACAAGGCGCTACAGAAACTGGATTTTAGTCTTTGTTCAAATAGTAGTGCATAAAGACACAAGGCTTTTTGTCAGATGTTATTTTTATAACATCAGTGTAAACATTTTGTGAAATAAATTATGATTTATATTGTAAAAAAAAAAAAGAAAAGAAATAAGGCCAGTCAAATCATCAAATCTGGTCCCCTCTATTAAAGGAACTGAAATAAACAACAACTGAGACTTACTAATTATCAGTAATCCCAACCATTGATGGCTCCATTTACATTTCATTAGAAGAAAATGTGATTTTTATTTCATTTTATTTGAGTGTGCGGTCCCCAACGTAACTTTCCAGAAAAATCCTGGCCTTCCATCAAATATACTGGGTGGCCCCTGTTCTTTCAATGATATTTTCTATTGATTATAAGTAGTGTAGCCCCCCACCTTCCCCCGTCATACAGGAACTGTGCTGCCTCTCCCTCTCTGCCACTGTCCCTTCAGCTCAAATGAGAAAACTCCCTGTGCACCTGTCTGCTCTCCCCCGGCAGCAGATGTTGGATTGACAAGGGCGTACAGAGGATACAGCAAACATCCTGCACTACATTTTATCTTTGAGTGTACACAACTTTAACCTACTGTTACCGACAGCCACACACTGACAGTAAACGTGGTGTAAGCTTGTGAATCATCACTTCCAGGAAAACTGATTGATGAGTCTGTGTTGTGCAACAGTAATCAGCAATGAGCAAAACAAATGATCCTGCCAACTGTGCACTACAGATCAACACCGCACAACGGCTAAAATACTTCAAATGTACGCATCTTTGGGTTTACTGTATATTGATATATTTGCTGATAAATCTTTGGGTCATTTACTGTAAAAAGAAAAGGTTTTGGAGCTCATACTTGCTACAAACTTTTCATACAATTGCCTTAGCTCTATTTTGTTAGCCACTTTCATTTGCTTTATTTGATTAAACAGGAAAGCAGTTTCATTTATTTTAACTCCATCTTTAACACGACACTCGTTACTGTACCTATTTTGTTGCCGTTCTAACTCAGCCCTCCACAGTCGTTCCATGTCCCAGGTTTGTTATATAAGGAGGAGGAGTGATGGAGATAAGGACAGCGATCCACAGCTGCCACGCTACACTAATACTATCTGATAGAGCAGATCATTATCTGTACCAATAACACTTTAAACTAATTTTTTTTAGATAACGCCCCTGAGAACAATTGCAATTAAATTGTTGATAATTACAATTAAAGCTCCTCTTCATCCATTCATGTATCCCCACATTATTTCTTGCAGCTGATTTACCTCCTGAAGGGCTGATCTTCTTCTCTCCCCACTGGCTCAGGCCTCTCACCCAGCGGAGGGCTGCTGCCCAGGTTGGTCCGAAAGTTGTTGCTGCCCTGGCTGCGCAGGCGGTCACTCTCTCTTGCAATATCTGAGGCATTTTGGATGACCAACTGGTCATAGGTTTGCAGCCCCATGTCCTCTGCACCCTGCAGGAAACGCTGCACACTGCACTCCTCTGTTTGCAGCATGCGATGGACCCTGTGTCTCGCCAACCAGCCGCGTGCCACTGCAACATTACGAGGGACATTGAGTGTCAGGGGTGAAAAAAGTTTTTAAAAATAGTCCTACTTAATTAACGATACCTCTCTGACAGGTGATGATCTTTTTATGAAGCTGGTAGCAGCGGTCGTTGAGCTGGTCTGCCTGCCAGTATCTCAGGAATACTTTACTGCTGCCCATCTATAAAAACAAATACCAAGTATTTGACATTTGTTTGCTGTCAGCAGGTTTCTAGAAGAACTCTATGGAAGAAGAGTGTGTTTGGATAGATGAGGTATGGAGGACAAACACCATGACCACATTGTCCTGAGGGTTCTGAGTGTGGGAAGGCTGTGGGATTGTATGCTAACTTTGCATTTACTTCCTGAACGTTGGAGCGAATTTGGGGGGGAGGTCATTCTGACAGAGGTCACTCTGCACCAGATGCAGAGCAGTGTGGAGGTGACGTTCTGCCAAACACAGTACCATTCAATCCAACCACTACTACGCTACGCTACTTTGTGGTGGTGTGTGCATGTAAAGCAGAGAAGTAAGAAAAACTTTTCAGTGAGGCTTTGTTAAGGAACGTGCGTGCGTGTGTGAGGCAGGAGCTGATGTGACCTGTAGGGTCACACACTCAGACACAACAGCAGTCTGGCAGACAAGACAGAGAGGGGGCGGAGGGATCCACACTGCTGTGGGGTGTGTGTGAGTGTGTGTGTGAGAAGAATTATGATGAGGTGGGACAGCTGGAATGGGCTGTCAAAGATTCCATGGGATCTTTCAAATAAAGGGTCAGGGATTAAGTCATTCTGCAAATCCTTTGTTATTGATGAGGCCGAAAAAGACACTGGACAGACACACGTGCACAAACTCCCACATTTCAACACAAACACACACACAAATACCTACCTGCCATCCCTGAAGTTTAGACTTCTGCAGCACTGAGCGGCACCTTTCCTCTGGTGAGGTTTTTTTCTTGTCCTCCAACGTTAAGACCACAAGATCTTTATATCTGAAACACACACGAAAAAAAAAAAACAAAATCAAAAAAAAAAAAACATCAAATCTGAGGATCCGAAATGAACAACTCAGACAGGGCGAGGGGAGACCGCCTCTTTCTAGAAACAATGGGTTCAAGGGTCAGAGGGGTCATACAGCAGACTCAGCCAAACAGCATCTGTTCCTATTGCCGTTGCCCCGGGCAACCGTTGCTATGAGTGGTCAGCTGGATGTAGGCAGTGGAGTGTTTGTGCTTGGGATAGTGAAGGGACTAAAGCAGCGTGACCTGTGTTCACACAGGACTGACAACGGTAGAGAGAAGCACAGTTTTTTGAAGTAGAATTTTTAAATGGGCGTCACGACTAAAATCAGCTTCACCACAAAATCCCAAGACGTGCGTGGAATAAAAATGACACATTAACTGATTAATGAACCACCCACCCCCACCCCTGCTTTAGGACTGCATAACCACCACCATTGTGTGTAGGTGTAAATGAAATTAGTTGACAATGAACTAAATGAACACGGTCTCCTTGGAAGTACTAAATCAAATAATAATCTCTGGTCTCTGATGTAAACACTGGGTAATAGATCTATGTAATTGCCTGCAAATAGCACACAGAGATCTGTGCGTTCTCATTTGATCCACACTGCCACACTGGCTCTGTTAATCCTGTGTGTCACTGTGCAGCTTTGACTCAAGTATTACCACCTGTGATGGACAACTGGCTGACAAATCCCTGCTCCATTGTGCACATAGTCCATGGAGAAGATGAACACATCAGTGTCAATAGTACGCCGGGAACCAAAACCAGTGTTTGTGCAGAAATGACTATTTTAATGTATTGTTCCTACAGGAAGATGGCGTCAGTCCTGCTGTGAAAACTCTAAATCACTTTTCAACCTGACAGTCGTAGATTAGAAAAAAAAAAAAAAACTAAAGCCATAAACACTGAGACTAGTCCTCCAAATTCTGATTATAGACTCATCAAGTATTAATGTGTAAAACAGTGAACTCAACTGTCATCATACAAACATAATCTCAAACACAAGTATTGCACTTTACTACTGTACTAAAGTAAACTATGAAACTTTAAGTGCAATACTACTGCTAAATCTGTGCTTAATCCGAAAATAAATATAAAACATATTTATTTTCTTGCTGCTTATATATTGTTTATTATTATTATTATTATTATTATTGATATCCTTATTGTTATAAGTAGAATTAGTTGAATATATATATTATTATTATTATAAAGACTATTGCTGCAGGTTTTCTTTTTTTTCAGTAAATATTCATACATTTTTAAACAGTGAGTCAAATGGTTCCATATGGGATTTAGCTTTGAGCCCAGGGACATTTTAGAGGAGGGGCTTCCACTGACCTGACGCTGACCTTGTGGTTTAAAAGACTGTAACTCCGGGGCACCAGCTGACCTATTGTATACCTACTCTATATTCGCACAGTTAATGTTGAAAGGAATAAAAGATTTTTCAGATAAAAGCTGTTTGTCAGTCAACAACTGTTGGGATTTCTTGAAAATATGTTCTATCAGTTTGTATTTGTTTCATGTCCCCTGTCGTCAGTGAGAGGACGTCAAACACGTTTGGACAACGTGCATTAACATCGGTGAGTGAACGGCTGTGAGTTGGGTTTTATTTGCAGGAGTGGGCTCGCTCTGAACTCTCTCTAACCCTCTGTGTGTGTATGGAAACACCAGTGCTGCAGACAACACACGCTGTCCCCCCAGAGCCCATAAAACACAAAGGAACTCTGTAAACCCATGACCTTCCCTATGAGGATATAAAAACCACTGACGATCTCTGATTTTACAAGACCCAAGGGGGCTTCATTTGGTGTCACAGAAAGGAAATAACCCCTTTGATAGGGGCCGAAGCAAAGGGCTACAGGGCACTAACGGACTTCTTTGTGACCGAAAGGCCATCAGTGTCCGGCGTTATTGAACATCACCGAAGTGATGAAGGGCGAGGGAGAAGAAGATGAGCGTAGATGAAAGCACTCATTTTGTCTGTGACACTGTCCGTGTCCATCTGACAAACTTTAAGGTGGCTGTGTCTGGAAGGCATACAGGTTTGGCTCAGTCATGGGGTCCTAGCCCCTCAGGGATGGGACTGAGATACAGGGTATTAATCCCAACGTGACTCAACTGTCTACAAACGAGCATTTCTCCATCTGTGGAAGCTTTAAATGACGAACCAGTGGAAGTCAAGCGATGGAGAAAACATAACTGCCCTGCGTGTTCTGTGATGCGACTCTCACTTCGTACATACAATGGGAGACGCTAACCCACATGGAGGCCTGGGATTAATAGAGACAAGGTTCAAGTGGTAGCGTTTGACCTTACACATTGCTAGAGAATAAACCTGGCCACAAAGCACACTGTGTATCATAAAGGACAAATAAAAACAACAGTAATATAGATTTCCTCATAAATCATTCTGGTTACCGGGACAGTAATGTAATTCACTTCAGGCAGCTACTGTGACTTTGTGAACCGGCCAGCACATGGTTCCACTGCACCTTTTTCCCATCCGCAACACACACACTCTGATGTGTTTGTGGTCACAGGAATAGAGCAACCTCAAGATAAATGGCTGATTTATTGGCCTGTCATTCTGATTAGGCCGCAGCCCAGTTTTGAAAGTGTGACAAATGGAAAGAGTAAAAGGGATAAGAAACAAGGAGACACTGAGAGGGCGCTGTACTGTACGGGTGTACACACACACGAGAGGAACAGGCCAACCAGAACACGCTGGAAATGAAGCCACCAGAATAATTAATGAAACGTGCTGTGAACGAGGAGTGATAAGAGAATCAGACAGAACATGGTGGTCCGCATGAAAGAAGTGAGAAAATCTGGAAGAAAAAAAAATGAAGTGAGATAAAGGCAAATGAGGACAGCAGTACAGCCATCCCCGGCTCAGTAACCGCTCTCTCTGTGTTTATTCATTGGCCTTGTCTCTCTCTCTCTCTCCCTTTCTCTCTCTCCCTCTCCTCCCACACAGTACAGAAAGATATGAATGGCAGTTGGGCCAGGATGACTGGTGTCTTTGTGAGTGGCAGCCACTCAAATTAAGCACAACCCTAAAAGGTGCTCACGTCAGACACTAGCTCGCACAAAAGGCCCACTGGTATGAACAGAACACATGACCGACACACAAAGCAGTACTGGGCAGTGATCTATTACTGAGGAGGTGGTAATGTTTTTACCTTATATTTGACTTCAATCTGAATTAGGTGACAGTAAAGGTTTAGACCACGTTTGTAAATGTCATTACCGAGACATTAGGTACTCGTGGTGTGTTCTAAAATTATAATGCTAAAAATACAACAAAACCAAAATTCACAATACAGTTAGGCCTTAACCATGAAACAGAAGATGTCTTTGTTTTCACTTTCCAAGTTCTATTTCTAGTTCTAATTACATTTAGAAATTAATAAATGGAAATAATCTAATATCAAATATTTCTTTTTTAAATATTTTGTTTCATAACGGCTGCTTAACATCCCCTGTTTTACCTCCCTCAACCCCAAGACATGTTCTAAAATTCTAAATACACCTATGATAATTTAAAATAGTCAAAATGTTTTAAGACAATTGAGTCATTTCAGGTCTCCCATGTCACTACTGAAACCCAGTGTAAATGCTGGACAGCGCCCTCCTCTGACACCAGTAAATTACACTTGTCATCTCTGTCAAGTAAAAACCTATTGATAATTTCATTATTATTTCATTGTCTCATATGAGCTCATGGCCAAACAAGCTTTACATCGATGTTTCTTCACGAAATGTGTGTGACTGAAGATTTGAATAATTTTTTTTATAGATTTACTGGAGTAGTCCCGAACAAGTAGTTTCTTTAACACGAGAGTTTTAGGCCGAGCAAATTCAGCGGCCATTTCTAAAAAAAATTGCTCAAAACCTAAAATGAACAGCACAATTTGCAACCATTGATATGAACCAGAACGCCATGCATCTACAGTAAACACAGCTCTCTTTTCAAGTGTCACAGCAGTTCAACGTCTTGCCCGAGGACACTAAGGAAGTAGAGTAAATAACAGAAGGATAGATAGCAGATGGTCCACTTCAGGTCCTGGGCCACAGCAGTTCAAACAGGGTCTTCTACAGTCTCTCAGGAGAGACAGCCTATAGAGCCCTTACATTACATTAGGGGCAGATGTGACCAATGGGAGGCCCGGGGCCAGTAATGGCACTTAAGTAGGTTTTACACGCTCAAGACTTCTTATCAAATACAGCAGGCTGTAGGTTTTTGATGTTTTTACTGATAAAATCTACAGGAATAAAATCAAATTGTTCAACCATTCTTTGTCGAAACTCTTGGTTACACTATTTTTTATGATGGTGGTAACCCGCGCATCCCATTTATATTTTTCATTTCACATCAACATACATTCATATACAGTATTAAATATTTATTTTCTTGTAATAAGCCACATTTAGGTTTATTGACATCATTTGTTATACTACTGGCTGAAATGTTATCCGAATAAAATGTCTCTATTAGCAACGTTACATTAACACAAAAAAAAACGGAAAAGAGGATTTAAAATGCACTTCAATTACTAGAAATGTAAGATTTGGAAAGTTTATTTTGGGCTAGTTTTCAAGGTCTTTTAGGACATTTTGCTTATCTTATCTAGCTTGGCTAGCTAGTTAGCTTTGTATGCCAATGTTTTGTTTCCTAACAGGTTCTTTTTTACTGCTAGAATCGAGTGACTTCAACAGGTCAAGAAAAATATTTCAAATTATCAGTCACATCACAGTTATCATCAGATCAGATTTGCTGGGCTTGGGTTCCCTCAATTCTATGTTTTGTTTAGTTATTGCTGCTATGCCAAAAAAACCCAACAAACCAGCCAACAAACCAGCCAACAACCAAATCACCATTCCAGCTCATGCAAATGAAGCTGGTGACTAAGATTCTTCCAGTTTAAACCTGTAACAAAGGGCGATCCACCTTCCAAACATTAGACTGCCTGTCTCTGTTCCTCTGAGTCATCTCTCGCTTCCTCCTCCCTCCAGACACAGCTGCCATGTAGGAATGCATCAAAGCAGTGCTTTAGGTAAGGGTTATGTGCTTTCATCCCATTCAACAGCTGGAGCAGGTTTTCCATCGTGTTTTGTGAAAATTAAGATACACTTCCACCCATATACTTGAGTTTTTTCCAGTCTAATATCTCCGAGCTGTTCAGTCATGCCGTGCTGGCTTCACTTTAAAACACATCTGGACGGTTACAATATCAACAGTGACTTTGGAAATGCAAAACAGAACTTCTGGAAATCAGCCTGGAATCTCAGACAAGAGTTATATTACAATAAAGCTAATTGTAACCTGCTGTATATGGGACCAGTCCCCAGAAAACTAAACACAGACTTTTGACCTGACGTCCTCCGTGCTATGCCCAGCCCAGCAACGGTTAAGTTTCCCTTTTTTGGCAGCCAGCTGGCTGTGGGGATGCTCAGTTATCTGTCGGTCACACCCATCGCTTGCAAAGAGATTATCACACAACACATGGCTGCCTGAAAAACGCATGAAAGATGGTCACAGGGTCGCACGTACACATGCTCAGACATACATGTGGATTAGCAGTTTCCCGAGCCGCTCTCCGGCAATCTTTCAATTACTGCTTCAACAGCGACTCTGCCTCACAATATGTTTGGATTTAAGTCACTTTGTGAAACACGGTCTCTTACATTCAGTGTACGTATGTTTCCGAGGTTTTGGGGAGGTTGTATTGAAAATAATACCCTTTCCCACTTGTGTGGTGAATGATACAAGCTGTTTATGGGGAGTTGAAAATGTTGCCAAAGAACGGGGTTAATTTATGTCTTGTAAGTTGGGTGCTAATAAAGAGCTGTGTGGTTCCCTTGCGAGTGTGTGTGTGATCCAACGATGTTTACAGCCGAGCAGTGGAAACTTTGTGATGTGGAGGACTGGGGGGGTCATGTGACCTGCTTTGTCCTCTTTCATTATCTGGCAGGAATGTTTGTTTTAATCCCTTCATTCCTCCCAAAAAGAGGGAGCAGGAGGGAGGGGTACCCCGGGGGGTAAGTGAGGGGGAGAGAGACAGAGAGAAAAAGAAGATGCAGAAAGACAGACTGGAAACACAAGAGAGTTAACGACAGTTTGACTAATGTGACAAAAAGGTAGTCTCAGAATTATTGAGCAAAGCAGTTGGTGCTGAAATGTAACAGAGGGACATAGTGACCTCACACACAACTGATGTGGTAATGTGTGTCAGACTGACACGAGAAATGTGCGAGATCATGAGATACATCAGTGGACTCCCCTGAACAAACACTTCAGGTTAGAATGCCCCTCCGACGACGCAGGTCGGCGTGACTTTTCAAAGTGAATGTGTGAGCCTGCATGGATGTGTCTCATCCAGTATTGTAAACACTGTTACATTCATTTACAGCCACAGTGAAGACACGGGCTGACCGGCTTCCTTTGAACAGCCATTATTCAAATAACATTTGATTACATATCAACAGGCAAATCTTCTAGTTATGGTGTTTATGAAACGTACAGTGAATATAAATTCAGTGTACTTTTAAAACAGAAGAGCATATGAAAAAAGAAGAAAACAAAAATGCTTGTTTAACATACAGTTCAGTGGACATTTGAATCCTTTCCAATTCATCCTATATAGTCTGCTGGGGGTCCGACTCCCGTCTCCCTCCTCACTGACTGAGCTCATCTAAGGACACACTCTCTGTCCTCACTGAGTTGCTCACTACAAATGCTTTTCACGTTAAACAAAAGGCGCAGAGGGACAATGTTTGCCATAATTTGTGTCCATTTTGTCCGGTGCGCCTAATATCTTGCATGGTCAATTCATGGGAGTCAGACATCAGGGTGAATCGAGGGCAATCGATGAAAAGATAATGAAGACACACAGGTTACTTTATCGATATTTTTTTTTTTGTGTGTCAGAACCGGAGGAGTAGACACTAATGTTTTGTGGGGATGTAAAACAGCAGCTGAAGGTGGACACAGCTGGGTGAGTTTCACTGTCTCCCCCACAGGACGACCGGAGACGACTGGTTGACGCAACAACATGTCAGAGTCGTTCGAAGTGTATCATTAATATATTTAGATTTTAACTTTACATCAGGTTGGTTTATAGACGTGATTCTCATATCAGTCCAACTGTTTAACCAACAACAGAACAATGTTATTTACAAACAGTGAGAAGAGACATACAGTACGTGTGAGTACGAGTTTTGTTTTTGATTTCTACATCTTGTTTTTCACCATAGAGAATATCCTTGGTTCAATAACTTTGCAAAGTAAAGCTGGTCTTACTGGTTTTCAAGCTAATTTCAGTTTCACTTTTTCATATTTGAAAGTAATGGCAGACAGTTCATTTTAATATGATATTTGGAAAGACAATATTTACAATAGGAAAGTATTAAAAATATGGAGCTAAAAATTAGAAAACCCACAATCCTTGTGGTCAGGCTCTGACGCAGCCATTATGTCCGTTTGACTCTATCAGATAACTCACACCTTCCTTTATGCTGTAGTTATAAAAATAAATTAATGACAACTGATACTCGCCGTTATCCTCCTCATAAATTCTTTTCTAAGCGGTCTCCTAAAACCTTTCACTCGGTGGGAACGTCCTCGTTTGACTTTTCTGGCCGCTTCAAATCAAATACCTGCTAGTTACAAGTTACAAAACAAACAGAGGTGTCTGAAAAGAAAAGAAGACGCCACACGTCACACTGATGTATCCAACCTGAATGAGATGGTGGTAAAATTCAACATCAACATTCCCTAGAAGTATAAGAGGTAAAAGGTGAAGTGAGGGGAACAGGATCAACATGCGCTGAACAATAACTTCAGAGGACGACGTTATGAAACCTGCTCTGTTTTCAGTTACACAACAGCAGTCCTGCACTGACCTGCTGAGGAAGCCAGGGAAGGACAGCCGCACGGGATATCCATAACGGATCATGCGCACCATCTCAAGCACACCAATGTACTGGAGCTGGGTGGACACATGAAAGCTGTCAAAAGTGTCTGGCTGACCGCTGGCATCGGGGCTCACGCACTCCACAAAGTGAGGAGTGCTTGCTTGCAGTTTGCTGATCATCTCTGACAGCGAGTTCTGGGAAAAAAATGGAGGAGAAGAGAAACAGCTGAAGGCACTCGTCAGTAATGTTCCATTCACTACAAGACACGGCACTAACACACCGTGTAACATTTACTGATTTACTATATTTAGAGTTGGAGTCAAAGGAGTATTCTGTTCTTGTACATCACGTACTGCAAAATGAAATAGAGGAAGAGTTCCTTTTGATGTTCTAACTTGATTTCAAGCGATATCACGCTGTCTTTGTCACAAAGTGGTCTGATTTTAGGGAGTGTTTTTTTATCTCTCTCTCTAGCTGAAACACAAAGGACTCTTTGCCTTTTCTTGAGTGTGTGTGTGTGTGTGCATGTGTTGTGTGTGGAGGGGGGCCA
This sequence comes from Cynoglossus semilaevis, assembly GCF_000523025.1. Taxonomy (NCBI): domain Eukaryota; kingdom Metazoa; phylum Chordata; class Actinopteri; order Pleuronectiformes; family Cynoglossidae; genus Cynoglossus; species Cynoglossus semilaevis. The sequence continues at coordinate 10,914,759 of NC_024322.1, forward strand.
TTTTTGAAACATCTAAGGTCACCCAGGCCTCGTTCATATCTGACAGAGCTCTGCTTTTTGGTATAATTGATCAGAAATAGACAAGTCCAGGTTCTGACATTAGAATGTGTCTGTACACACACACACACACACACACACTGTACACAGTACAGTTTGACCTGTGACTGCATTACACTCTGTTGCTCTACATGCACATGAACACGTACAACATTTCCCCAGCGGAGACCAGATGTGTAGCATTGTTGGCCAGTTTGGCTGTGACAGGCAGTTCCATTGTCCGCCTGTTTGCCTTACACGTGTGTGTGTGTGTGTGTGTGTCAGAGGGGTCAGGAGGGGTCAGTGTGTGGCTCTTCACAGGAAACGCTGCACAATGAAATCAAAGCTTTTTTACTAGAATACAAATAATACAAAAAAAAGGCTGAGGAACAAAGAACTGAGTTAATTATATGAATCGTGAATAACATCATTAATTCATAACCTGCACATGATCATTTGTGCTCAGATATGTGGCCATGGGATGAACCATGACCTGGATGAACTGTCTGATTGGCTCTTCTTCTCACACTCCACGCATCCCGTGCATAAAAGGATGAGGATGTTACAATTTGCATGTTAACTGTTTTAATTTTTGCGATCAAATTTCCATTTAAATACATTTACGTCAAGACGGCAGACGTCATGCCTTATTACTAAATGGAGACCTTCAAAGCCTCTACTGTTTCAGAAAGTACATTAAAAAAAAAACTCCCTAGATTACATTTATTATTATCTTCAAGTATCTCATCTTTAAACATATATTTTAATAGGATGTGACATGAATGTTGATACTGTGCTGTATATGTATGAATATAATACTATATATATAAATATATATATGTTGTAGAAACATAAATTCCATTGAAATGGAAAAGGACACTCTTGGAATCTTGACTACTCCTGCGGTTCACATCTAGCTGGAAATATTCCCACCTGCATAACTTACTTTTGTCAGTTTTAACAGAGTAAACGTGAATTCAAAGAAAGTGGAGCAGATGGGTGAAGTGACCTCTACCACAACGTCCCTGTGTTTTTATAGTATGAATTCTTGAAGTAATAGCAGAAGAAGTATTTCCTTTGTCCTTGTCTGATGAATCAAAAGTTCAAGTGATTCAAGATTGAAGAGAAAGTATGCCAACTTTGTCGGAAATAAAGTTTGCATTGATGAAATGACTAAATATACTTGATGCTGTAATCACTAAGGATGTACTATGACGGCAGACTACCACTAATTACCAGCTCAGTGATGTCAGCTGAATGCTTTTTGTTGACATGAATCGCAGATCAAATCCACATATGGTGTCAGACATAATCCTGAGTCATCCCTGTCCGTAGAACTGTCTACTTGTAATTGAGCGAATGCGGCCGCAGACTCAATTATTCAACACGTATGTACGCACAAGCAAACACTTTGTGTTTTTGGTACGTCACGGACTGACGTCACGTCTTGTGCACGACCGTACGTACGCTGCCAAACTGCTGGGTCTGCATCTTCAAGTGTCACTGCCGGCATTAACATTCCCACCAATCATGTGCCATGCACACTCAAGTGCGTGTGCACGGCACACAGTGGTTGTTGTTCATTGTTCATTCATTCATGTGAAGGGCTTCATGTTTGGCTTGGTACAGCATCGTTTTTCAGCCCACTTCTCTCCTTCCCTGCCATTCCCTGAGGGACTCGTCGACCACAAGCCCACAACTTTGATTGTGCAACACACTGGTTTCATTCAAGCCAAAGGTAAAGCCTCTCTGAACACATTTCAGCCTCCTTGCGTCACCGGCAGACACTCCAGTGCTTTCCTCTGACTGAAAAATATTGTTGCTTTACATGGTTATGAAATCCCAGTGTGCTGCATTCAGGTCCTGCTGGGAATTATTTGAATGTGTTTTGGGTAATAAAACAAAAAAAAAAACCATTTGGACGATATTAAATGATATGAGAACAAATGTTTGAAATACGGACACATCTAACTTGTACACTTAACTTTTATGTGACCATAAAAAAACAGATTACCATTAAATGAACAGGCTGGGTTTGTCTGTGTTGCCACAAGTAAATTTAATTAAATACCTGCCCAGAAAAATAAGAATCAATCTATCTTACTCGTAAAAACGTGGATGAGCATTAGCAAAGGACTTCCAGGGTTTTTTTAGCGTTTACAGGCTAAATTAAATTTTATTTTCATACATAATCAGGAGATAAAGTCTTTCCTGTGACTGAGCTGAATTGGACGAAACATAATGTAAAAATGTCACAGTAATTTCACGGCATAGTCATTGTCATGTTTAGATGCTCATGCGTCTTGAAAAGTCTCTTACCCTCAACTGGACGGCCACTGTTATTGGTCCACACCGCTCTAGTCTTTGGAGGAAGGAGCTCGAGCCTTTCTTTTTTAAGATCTGACAAAAGAGAAGAAGAAGAATTAAATGGCTTAACAAGAAGTGTAAAGATCATTTTAACGGTTGTCAACACTACAAAGAAATACATAATGAAAACAATGAATTAGTTGTTTGTTTGTTTGTTTGTTTTAACTATCAGTAGAAAGTCAGTATCTTAGGCTGAAAACCTGAACTGACTTCTTCTTTGAGTTGTTCGTAGCAGACGTGATAACTGCTACTCTATGGAACCACAACTTATCACAAGGTCATGCGACCTTTAACAAACCACATAAAGTTATTGAGAGAGATTAAAGAGTAACATTGTCTCATTTAGGACAGCTTTTTTTACATGGTTATATATTATAGTCTTCCTATTGTCCTGAAATGTCCCGCACAGGATGTGACATCACATTTTGTGTTTGTGGAAGTAATAAGGAAACTACATGTTAACTACAGTGTGTGTTTAAGTTGTTGTGCCACTAATGTCAGTCATTTTGATCGATTTGTTATCAATCAGAGCGCCTCCAATCTCCCCCGTGGCTGTGCCTGTGGCCAGCGGTCATCCCAGCTTTTGACCCCTAAGTGCTGACCTCTTGGGAGGAAAGCCCTGCAACGTCAGCATTCCTGTCGCCACCTCACATTCTTGGAAAGTGTGAAACTTTAACAATCTTTTTTTTTCCACTGACTAATTAATTCAACAGTGTTTGTTACTTTTATAAGTCAATGTATATAAATTGACGTCTGTCTCACTTCAATGATGTCGTAGAACTGTTCAGACTGAGGTCACTTTGACAAGCATCCAGTCCTGACCAGATTTAGACCACATGTGAGAAAGGGTCTGGGTTGGATTTGGGGAAAAAAACAACTGTTCACAGTGTCATAATAAAAGATATTGGTCAGACTTTATATGGAGAAAATGGAAGACTTTGTAATGTGAATGGAGCCTCAGTCTTTGCTTTAGGGACAGAAGACCGTCAGACATGACTGAAGCAGAGCAGCTACAGAGGAAAGTACTGGACAACACACTGTGAACTGTGTCTAGTACCTTGGTTAGGTCATGGTACCGACGAGGTTGTTGGAGGGCAGAGTTGGCAGTGACGAAGGAGGATGATGGCATCCTGTGGAGCAACAAGGCCGCTTTAGGCCCCCTTAGCCCGACGGGGCCCTGGGCTGCTGGCACCAGAGACCCAGTCTGAGTCAGTTTGGACTGGAAGAGCTGCTGCAGCAACACACTCTCACTAGCTGTGGGACACAAAGCACAAAGAGAAAGTCAGAAAAGGGGAGTAGAATGCAGCGAAGGCATTGGTGGAAACGGGGGTGGGGAAAATAACAAGAGGTGGGATGAGGAAAGGAAAGACAGAAGGAGGGAAAGACAAGGATGTAAACAAAGAGAGGCAGAGGGCAGTGTGTAGGAGAGGAGGGACAAGTCGGTTGCACGTAAACAATCAGTCAGACAACAAGAGTGGGCTGCCTGTGCCACTCGACAACACGTGGAGTGCTCCACGACAACAATGAGCTCATTCAGAAGGACAAACAACGTGTGTGTGTGTGTGTGTGTGTGAACGTGGGCCTTTGAAAAACTGAGAAAGAAAGATGGAGAGAGGCTCAGATGTAGGGATACTGCTCAAAACACAAAAATTAGAAACTAGATTCGAGGCTAATTGTTTGTTTCTACTCTAGAAGGGAGACAAGAAGGAACCACGTTCTGTGTTGGATGAAAAGGCAGGGGGGCATCTCCTCACTCAGTGGAAGGATAACAGCCAAGTGTGAGTGAAGGGCTAGCTTTGAGAAGATTAGCCTCATCATGGAAATTATAGCAATTAGCCTGCTGGACGAAGGGCTAGCCTGGCAGGAACACAACGGAGCCTGTGTTGCGCAAACCACAACACCCCACATCTGGCACCTTCTATAGACAATATACACACAGACGGTGCTGTTTGCTGCACATGGGATGAAACACACACTGAAAACAGAGGCACTCTGGGACAAAGAGCACTTCAGTGTGTTGTTGGTCTTTTCAGGAGAGTGAAGCTTTGTGACTACGGCTGCTCTGACGCCACAATGTGATTAAATATGTGTGTTATTAATTGTGTTCTTACACTTCATCGTAAACAGGAGATTCTGTGGAAGGAGGTCTTTGTTTCTGGAGAGCGATCCTGTGAGGTCATATGAAATCTGGAGAAGAAAAGAGAATTTCATTGGACTCGTAAAAAACAATTAGTCTGCAGCAAAATAAGAGTTTATTGACAAAATAATAATTATTAAATGTTTTTTTTTTCTGTCTCGTTTAAAGGTGTAGTCTGTACAAAATGTTTTGTTCAAAAAGTCTAAAACAATATCATCCTGACAATTTAGGCCACACTACAATGGCTTGTGAAAACAAAAATGAATCAAAAATTAGTTAACTAATTGAATGTAAATAATTAATAATGATATAATGATAAAAAAACAAATTTTATGTTTAATTAAAGAACATTCTAAAATTTTAAAAGTAATTTTTTAAAGTATTGAGTAGAAATGTTGTTGCAGTCTGCTAATATTCAATATTTCTGGTTGAAACACTGCCAGGACAAGACTGTTCTGATAAATGGAAATCCTGTTAGACCAGCAACTTACATTACTAAAATTTCAAGTTTGAAACCCCTAAATTAGAGATTCACAAAATCCATAAAAACAAACTTCATTTGTGAAAAACCCCAGGCTTTGTGGGCTTACAGGGACTTTTGATCAACACTGTATGTGTTGGTTGTCGGTCTTTCTTTACTTACACAGGTTTCACATCTACATACATCACTTCACATACAAACCTGTCCCGCGTAGTGGCTAATAACAAAGGCTGGCCCCTGATCTTTGGGTTGGGGGTTTCCATTGCCGTCCTTAGTTGTGAAAGAGAGACCGTGAGTGGGACTGGAGTCCAGCTGAGCCGACAGCCTCTTGTAAAGCGTCTGCTCTGTAGGTCGCAGACTCTGACACTCTTCATCTAACACACACAGCAGTCCCTGTGGCTTCTGTAGGAAAGGAAAAAGCCTAATATGTTTTTGATGTCAGTCATACCAAGACACTGACGTAAGGTAGAGGAGATATGTTCCACTTTCCCATTCATTATAATGAAACATATTTCTAAGGTGATGAGGAAATCTGTGGCTGTGTGTGAGGCATCTGCCAAAGCTCCACAGTGGCTTCTATTACATCATGCAAGATCAGCCTGGACTGGACTGGTCCAAACCAGAGTACCTGAAGAAAGAAGTCCAGAATGATTGGCTGGTTGCTGGGGGAGCGTGGGGTCTCCATGGCAATGCCCTCCTGCAGACACTCAGCCTGCTCCTGCTGGAATAGCACCTCAGAGACGTACTGCCTCAGCCGCTCATTGGTCATGTTCACGCACAGCTGGAATGCATGAAACACACACACAGATTAAAACACCCACCAACCTGTTAACACACACGTCAGTGCACACAGTGAAACTCCTCTGAGACACGGCGCTGAATGTTTGTTTTTAAAGCAAACAAATGCATGAATACAACCTCAAACACAACCCACTGTGGCACCAACAGAGAAGTCAATGAGGCATATATGAACTTCCTGACAACTCGTACAACACACTTGACCCCATCCTCATCAAAGGCTTAAGCAAAGACTTCCTCGTACAAGGAGTCCAGAGCCGTGAATGTGCGGTGGTGTTCAGTCAACCAATCACATCACATCACATCAGGTACACCAACATATGTTTACCCAAAGAATGAGGAGGTTCTCAGGTTTCACATTGAAAAGAAAAAAAACCCTCAAGACAGAGTACCGTATTTTCTATTGTGTCTCCTGTCAGACTGAGTGGAAAAATGCTGACGATGTGTTTAGCGTTGTTGTTGTCGTTGTCTGACGTTGTTAGCTTTAAGGTCACGTTTACATGGCCGGAAAATATGTTTATGTTGACAATGTTGCCGTCTAAGAAGTGCGTTATGAACTATTTATCACTTCTCGAACGTCGTCTCGTGGCTCAGACGGCTGTGGCCCCGCCCCTCTTCAATTGATGTTAGTTGTCAAGCCCATTCTTCATCGTCAGGTTAGTCTGGTCCATTAAAAGCTCACTCCCAGCAGGTGGTTGAATGACTTCGCTCATTAGCAAAGTGCTGAGCAGCTACAACGCACCCCTGACAAACACTACTTTAATTAACAGCACTAATGACCCTGATCATGCTGCGTATGTGAAGCGTGGCTGTCTGTGCATCTGCGAGTGTGTGGATACATGTGTGTACCGACATGTCAGGGCTTGTTTGTCACATATGTGCCACTTTTACAGTGAGAGATGACGGTGTTTGTTTATGGAGAACTCACTCCTACTGATGTCGCACTTCTCTGTGGGTTGTGACGAACGTGTTTGTTTTTGAGCAGATATTAATAGACAACTCAGTACAAACTGCAGATGAGCAGAAATAAAAGTATGGATGTGAGCACCGCCACTTCCTGTAATGTGACAATTTCTTTTGGTACTTTTTTTAGTATTAGTTATTATTAGTATTATATATACTACACTGGATGTAGCACCAAATTGTTCCCGGGGAAACATAAATACATCTTGCGCCATATAAGGCTGAATGAAAGTAAAACTTGATCTTTATATTTTTTATATGTTGGATATATATTTTACTTCTTCCACTGGGGCTGACAGTCATAACATGACAGATTTACGACAGGAAAGCTGAATAGAAGTGTACGTGTTGTACTCTGTCCACCGCATGGCTGAATAACACACACACACCGAGGTATCGACAGCGAGGCAGGGTTACAGTCTGAGCCACGGATACATTTACAACCTCAATGTGATGCCAGTCTACAGGGCAAATGTTACAAAAGCTAGAAAATTACCAAATATATTACCTAATTTAACAAAGTGTGCTTTACATATAATAAATATAAATATAGTAGCCCAGATAACTGAATAAGAGTATTTGATAACTGGCATCATAATGATCCTCTTGTCTCGTTTCTAGGCCACTAGCACTATTTTTTTTAGTGTTACGTAAAAATCCCCAAAAAATGATTTTCATAACCCGTCATTGACACATGATAAATGTAACTGGATGAAATGTTCCACCATTTGATGCATGACCCCCAAAGCACGCAGATTTGTGTGTTACATAAACACTTAAAGCACAGAGAATCCTTGTCTCTGTTTCCTCTGAGGACAGCAGAAAAAAATAACTCCACGGTCAGGCGCAGACACACACTGAAATCATTCATTTATGAAACTGAATGAAATAGAAATGAGCCCAAATATTTCAACAATCTGATTAGGTTTTTACTGCACCACACCCCATACAATGCAAAAGGATATTTATAAGACAGACCGATTTAAATGTCACTCGGACATTTGGGAAATGCACAAATACATGCTTGAACACAACAACAGGTTTATTGGAGGATTAAATGAAAAATAAATAAATAAATAATAATAACAATAATAACAATAATAATAATAAGAAGAAGAAGTCTTGCCTTACCTGCTCATATCCATTCTTCTGAAATTCTTCAAATCCAAAAATGTCCAAGATCCCTATTTCCAGAGACGGGTCACTAAAAGACAAATTGAAAGATAAATTATACATGAATACCCTTCACAGTACAATGAAATAATACAGTGAACCAATTAAACAATTAAAAGAACAGACACTCAAACACGATAATTATTTAAGAACAAACATGTTTTTTTTTTTTGTCTACGTGTAAAACATTTAATCTGCTTTTTACATGGAAGCAACTGAGTAGACAAAGAATTTTTTAACTGGAAAAATTAAGTCTTATGTGTACGATTAGCTATGAACAAATGACGATGTCATGATTATTCAGGACACTGTCCTAAATATAACAACAACAAAAAAAAACAAAACCTTTTTCTCAGTGCTGCTGAAACAGGATGCCAAATAACAGGAGTTACATGTATGTGTGAAGTGTGTGTGTGTGTGTGTGTGTGTGACATCTCCACATAGACAATGACCGTGAATCCACTCTTATTTAGTATTCATACGTTGCTTTCACACTTATAATGTACTTGTAATGTAAACTATGGCCTCTTCATCCACACTAACCTGGGTGTCAACATGAGTTCTGTCACTTCAGAGGCCGTGACTGTGTCTCTGCCCCAGTTTGATGACACACCAGCTTCATTACGTGTTTGTGATGAAAGCAATCAACGCTCTGTGCTTCCAAAGAAAATTCCTACTGATTCCAGTGTAAACAGCCCTAGGCACTTGTGTGGACAGAAAAACACACACACACGCGCACACACACACACACACACAGACAAACTGAGAGTTGTACCTAAAGCTGTCGTCCTGTCCCTGAAGATAGTCGTTGATACTGTTGACCAGATAGCTGAAGAGTCGTCCATAGATGGCTTTGGCCAGTTGGTCCCTGTACTGTTCTGACATTTGAACTGTGTGACGCCGAGTGATGACATCACCTACCATGGAAATGAGAGTGCAGTTCTTTGAAATTCTTTTAAAAAAAACATTTTACTTGACGTAAAATGCAACAACAAAAAAACCTCATTAAAACTTTTATTGAACTAATTTTTTTGTTTTCACTGACTCAAGTCTTACTTTGGATTTAAAAAATCTAAATCTAAATGATTGCTTAGATTTGCGACACTACATACGTTGAGCAAACCTTGAATGATTTGGGAGAAATCTGTGCAGAAACAGCTGCTGAATGTGCATGATTCTGTATTCAAGAAATAGAACAGCTCGGTGGGTTAGACATATTTGTATTCCATATTTACATGAAGGTACCTCTGATACATTCTTATTATGACAGTTTACTTTAAATTGGGGGGGTTTCCATCCATACTTGAATTACATTCAATGCTACACTATGAGAATGTTGTTGTTGTCTCCTTAGCATTGCCAGTATTCAATTTGTATTGCTTTAAATGTTCACCATAACCAGCGACATGAAATAAACGACAGACCATTCACAATTTCATTTGGTACAATGGAGAAACACACGCTTCCAACAACACAATATTTTTTCCAAGGAGTCCTACAGACCAGAAATACCAGGCCTCACCCGAGCCTTCATCCTAAAATGATCAAAATCAACATGGCTACAAACTACAGTATCACACACAGTAAATAACATGTGTGAGCTATTCTCATCAATAAACCCATGGTTCATTAACCATTATCGATCAAAGATATGTTAGAATAAACACAGAGGCCCAAAGGACGTCCATACCTTTGAAGTACTGGACATCAGATGTGAGGGCTGTGCTTAAATCACTGGAGGACACCTGCAGCAGCGCGGCCACTGTGGACAGAGACGCAGAAGAAGAAGAAGAAGAACACTGATCAGATCTGTGACGTCGTCCTGATCTATATGTGATTCCATATGTGAGGCTTAGTCATCAGTGATTTCTCAGCAGAGCACATGACAGGCACAGAGACCCTGAGTGCTGACGTCACCGACCAAAACATCACATCACCCTGACTGAGGAGCTCCTTCCTGCTCTGGCGCTGATGTCATTTGTTTACCGCAAGGAAAAGGTCAGAGGTCACAGGAGCATGTGCAGTGCTGGTATAATTATAGACAAATAGGAGGACAAAACACAGAGTGGAGAAGTGCTTCTGCTCTCCGAGGTTATACTAAGCAGGTAAATCAGGTTGCAGGTGGATGACTGTTATTTAGCTAACACTTGTAAATTACCAGATGAAGAGACACAAGAGAAGACGAATGGAGGAGGAGCTATGATGATGAGGTAAACAGGAAGAAATAATGTCATATTCTCTCTTCTTCTTCTTCTTCTTCTTCATCATCATCATCACCACTGACACAGGGTAAAAAAATGTGCCTCCTGTTGGCACCGGGACACTGACCTCTGTCCAACAGCTGCAGATCAGACGGCAGGGCTGTATCGGCTTCTGTCAACGCAGTGAAACGCAGGTCCCCGATATGGAGCACAGTGGAGAGCAGCGTAAACACTGAATCAATCTCCTGACACAGACAGACAGACGAAACTCACATTAATGTCATCAATGTTATTTAAAGGCACACCGTTAGAGACCGTAAGATTAGTGGGGAGTGGGCGGGGCCAATGGCCATCTGCTTACCAGTAATGTCACAATATGTATGAAAATTACGTGGGTATTTCTTTTTAACCAAACTATTAATTTGACAAAAATCTGATTTAATATAACTGTTTGTCGACTCGTGTAAAGACAGTAGTTCAACAAGGTGGATTCAAAAGTGAAGATTTAGTTCCTGGTTTCTCTTTTTAGACAAAAATGTTTGTGTGACTACTCGTGAAAACGGATTCAGCACGAATCTTCCGCCTTCTTCAGAATCGTTGTGTGACGGTGGTTAAACTGTTACCACCCATATTCACGCAAACATTCTTGTCTAAACCAAGGAGCGATAACTAAATCAAAAGTGACTTGACTTCCTGGAGTTATCACAGTCTTAAGATTGAAAGTTAATAACAGTATATTTGGATTTTCCATTGTATGTGGTCCATAACACAGACCACACCACAACACCAGGCTTCCATTTAGAATTTAGAACATTTCTTTTACCCATACCAACCCTCTCTTCCCTCCATTCACACTCTCTCTTCCTTTCTGCCCTTGAGTAGAGGACGCTTAATGGAATACCCCATTACCCACTGCTCTGAGAGGGGGATGTTTGAGGTTGGGTGAGTGTGTGTGTGTGTGGGAATATGTGTGTGCACTCTCTCATGGCAGGATATTGGAGCTGATATCTGAGAGATAAACACAAGCATTAGTCTCTGTCTCTGACACTCTATACATGGACAGGGAGAGACGGAACCTCCCCTTTCTTTGGAAGAGGAGAATAAAAGGGAATGAGGAAGAAAAAAAAGGGAACGATGGGGAGCACTAATGACGATTGACCTTTGGGTCTGGCCTGGGAGTCGTCTCCTGATGAGAGCTTAGACAGAGACCAATGGGTGGTCTACCACTTCCACTGCTGCTCCCCCCACTCTGACTCCTGTCCCCTGCTTTTTTCCATTATACACTGGACGCTAGTGTCCTCTGATAATAACACCAGCTACCGCTCCACTCGTATGTCCCTCCCTACCCACTGCGTATTGACTGTTACTGGATTAAAAGGTGAGATAGTGGTCACTCACTGCTGACAGATACTGGCTGGAAATCTAAGAATAGAACTTGATAATGTGCTGGAAACAGCAGGTCTTCATCCAGAACATGTGGCGAGTTCTTGGATGACCAGCAACTTTGCAGTTTATATATATATATATATATACATGTATATATATATATATATATATATATATCACACAAACACTGCAGTCTTAATTCAAGAATTGTATTCTTAAAAATCCACACGTCTAGGAGAGAGACCATTGATGTCTGTCTTCTCTCAAATGTTTTCCTTGTACAATATCTAGTTCTATTTTAGTTTTAGTTCTAGTGCTATTTTTCTAATCTGCAATCTGGTATTCAGACAATCACATTATTATTATTTTTTATATTTTTATTGCTGTAGAATGTCCAATATCCACCACTCTCACCCTGTTCCTCATAACCTTCAGATAAACAGGCTCAACAGAAGGAGCACGCGGGGCCAATCAATACCTGCTTGTTGAAGCCCAGGGCACGCAGGGACTGTTTGACTGCTGTGAGGCCTTCCCTGCTCTGGGTACAGGCTTTTGCTACTGGAGGGTTTTCCCCTGGATTTACTCCACTGAGGTACCTGCGGGGAGACAGAAGGGTGAAGCATCTGGAGCAGTACATCATAAAAAATGTTATAAATAATTCAAGTGACTTCCAGTTCAATGAAGGCCAAAGAAATGACAGCGGCTCTGAATACTAATTGCGCGCAGTGAGGTATTATATCACTTTATTCACGCAGGAATCTTAATGAATAAGTTAAAAAAAAAAGGTCAGAGAAATAAATCCAACTGATAAAATCTATAATTCTTGCTCATAGATTCTGAATGTAAAAACATCCAGAAACATTGGTGTGTGTGTGTGTGTGTGTTTACACTGATTAGAATGTATATTTACATATACCAGTGCTGGCCCATACTCCAAATATCAACATGACCTTTGGAGCAGAAATACACAAAACAAACAGCAGTTTTTCCATGTCGGTAAATTATTGCCCCACTGACAGTTTTATACCTGTGGCCCAGGACGTTGTTGAGGTAAAGAAAGCTCTTCTCCTCCGGTGACAGACCTTCAGCCATCAAGTAGAAGATGTTGAAGTTATGCTGCTGAGGAGGAGGCTGGACCAGACGGGACTTCTCCAGCATATAGGTGTACACACGAGCTTATGACACAGAAACGCATCAACAAAGGTCAATAATAGGCGGGGCAACAGAGATGATTTTAGTTTTCATTCTTTTTAAGCGTGTATTTGTGTCCACTGTGCAAAGGCTGCGCCTGATCAGTTCAACTGAGGTAAAATGAGGTCAACATGGTTAGGAAAATAAACTACGGTATCAGTTTAATAAGCCATTACTGCCTCCTGCTGGTGATAATTATGCATTACATAAAAAAATAACAGAACTACTGTACATGTATTGTCTTATTTTATCATTATTATTGTATTTTACCCAGGTAATGCAATTGTATTGTGAACCATTTTTATACTTCCTTAAAATAAACACAGAAATATATGATGACGGTAGCCGTATGTTACCACTGAGGGGCGTCCTCCTCTTATCACAGTAAGTGATGGCTAACAGCTTGATGAAGCGGCTTGAGTTGTTGTTCTTCTGCGTTTTGGCATGACCAAAGGCCTCCAGAATACAATTCACCTAGAAGTGACATCACAGGTTGAAAAAAATAAAAAAAATGTTAAAAAACTCAATATCTTTTCAGTGTTACGTGAGTCTTCTGTGTTGCTTCATTATTTTTTCACCTTTCTTTCAACGTTGTGTTAGAGACCTCTGTAATTCAAACCCACTTCTAACCACTAGATGTCATTATTTGTCCATTTATTTGACCCGGATTGACGATGACTTCGACCTCTTTAGTTTGTCGTTGGTTTGTTACACAGGGTGAATGCATGTAAGATTTTCCACATAAATGTACCCTAAAACACTATAATAAACTTTATTATTTATATTTATTTACGTTTTTCGAAATATATACAAGATGTTTAAACCTTCTGTTTCGATTTAAATGTTGGGCAGGGTGATATACTTTCTTTTGTTACACATAAGAATGTAATACTCTTTTACAGTGTAGTACATGTTTAAATTTTGATACAAGTTTTGTTTTATCTTCTTTCATCGGCTGACATAGGCAGTCGAACACATAACATGTAGAAAAGGATCATATATATGTTAAAGGCTGCATTAAGAGTGCAAAAAAAAAAAATGAAAGAAACCAGGCATTATAAATTATAAATATCAAAAAAGAGAAGTAAAAAAGCAAGAAATGAGGAAGATAGTCATGTTTGTTTCAACATTTCACTTTGTCTAATTTAAATACATCTCTATTCTTGTCAATATCTTAAATTTCAATCATTCTTTAACAAAAGAAACAAGGAGATAAATTAACTCTCATTTGAGAACTAAAAAATATTTGAATGTATTTTAATCTTTTGTGGTTTGTAGTTTTGAAGGTGCAGAGAAAAGGGAAGGACTGAAAACTAAAACCCAAGGGCAGTTACATCAGTTCGTCTTTATCCACATAAGCCTTAAAAGCTGCCTTTCAAGTACAAAACAAGAGAGCCTGCTCTCACAGGGACAGGTTCAGACTCACATGTTTCATTCTGGGATCCAGTGCAAAGCTCTTTGGGCTGGAGCGAGCCGTCAGGTGTCTCACGATGTGGTTACAGGCCACTGTCTTCCCCGACCCACTTTCACCACTAACAAGAGAAAAAACATTGAAATGAAAGTGAAATATTTTATATTTGAAGTCTTTGTATTTGTTGAATTCCATCCAGAGTGAATGTAATTATTTAAATAAGAAACTGATGAACAGATATCTGCAGTTCATTTAGGGAAGTTATGTAGTTGATGTTAGCTAGTTTCAAGAGATGACTGAACAACCTGCTTATCTGCATACGCCTAAAAAATACACACAATGACATTTAACAATTCCGCCTTAAAGGACATGACCTTAAAAATAGGTAACAAAGAAGAAAAAAACTTTTCTACTGTTGCCAAAATAATCACATAAAATTTTATCTTCAGGTTGTTTTTTCTAGGATTGTAACCGTTGCTCTGTTTACAGCCACTTTGCAGAGTGTTATTGCCACAGATTACCAGACTCCAGAGGGCTGTTTATAGTTTGGCAAATGGAGTCTGGCACACTTTACCTTAACTGTACATGCTCTGCCACAAGGACAGGCACGGTGCCACGGAGCAGATGGTCAGCAGAGAAGGTCAGTGGTCTGAACTAATGACCACAGTTTACCTGTAAGTACGATTGTTTCCATGTTTATTTTCTCCAGTACTACAGGTGGATTATTAGTTCATTTACCAGGTTTTATTCCTTTTTCAAGGGGATTTTTTTTTCCTCTGGGGGTCGTTGCTGCTGACCAACTGTAAATGTGTACGTGTTTTCAGTCAACATGCGTGAAGACATGTAAGGGTGATAAAAAGGAAATGGACCTGTATGTGTGTACAAATGCACAACACAATGTCCCTGCATGCTCTGCATGTTTGTGTGTGCCTGTGTGCGTTGAGTGAGATGGATGGCCTATAACCCCACCACATTAACTCTCCGCCAGATTGGTTACAACGCAGCAGGAACGTCTCTGGAGAGCCGGAACACCATTTAATTGCTCTCGGGGAGCTGTGTCCGTCCAGTCGAGGACAGAGAGCAAAAAAGGCTGTTATGCTGCCGGCAAACCTGCATCTGTGAGTGCGAGCCGCAGAGACCCGGTCCCCGGCTCAGGGTGAGAGTTATTAATCTCTCTGAGGGTGTTTAACAGCTGCGTGGCAGGGTGGTGTGGACAGATGAGGTGGCCAGCTGGAGTCAGCAACACGGAGTTCCAGAGGTCAGTGTTGTAGACAAGCTACCTGAGGATGAAACACTGTGGCCTTCGTTCCTGCAGCATCATGTGGTAAGCTCTCTCCGCCGAGGAGAAGATGTGAGGAGGCAGGGAGGAGCAGAGGCGACCGGTGGAGCTCAGGTACAACTGACTCACCTGAGCAGGAAAGGAAAAGGAGAACGAGAGAGAGAAAGTTGTACAGAGAGAGGGAGAGAGAAAGGAGAAAAGAGTTATAGACACCGTCCAGGAGGACAAACAACTACACCCCTATGTAACGTGGCTCCGATAGTCGGCTGGGGCAAAACACAGGATTGAGTTACAGCACAACACCAAGAGTGAGGTGGTGTGTACTGTTACATGGTGGTTTGAAGTCTATTGTAAACATGCCATTAGGGGACAAAGACATCTAAGAGGACATTGACAAACATGTCACTCAAGCAGTGGTAGATTGAAATATATCAGACTTTGGACCAGACCACTTCCCAACTTGTCCCTTGTTCTCGAGGCTATTTTTTATTTTCGAAATGATGAGATGTAAAAATGTGAGTTCACAGTTTCAGCTACATTTATAATACTTAGTGTTCTGTAAAGACCTGTCCACATTTGGACAGAATTATACAGCACATGTCAACTTCTTAAATTGAGGTTAAATGATCACAAATGCGCTGTTGAAAATTGCTTACTGTCCACAAAGTATTTTGGGGCGGTGATATATTTAGAATACACTGGAATTGTTTTGTTAGCACACGCTGTAGATCACTGGTCACGGCAACAGATTTCTGCTTATGGCTGCAGAAAAGAGGAACAAAAGGACGAGGGACATGGACGTCCACACCAGAGGGGGTGACAGCTAGCCAGCGGATCACACATGTTGTGACATATGTGCCTGTTACACTGGTCCCTCCCCAACTGTCCACACACCCTCTCTCACAGTAGGATATACAGTCGATGCCTGGAGAGACTTTAGACACAGGCAGGACGGCAGCCGCATTGAAACAATATGTCACCACAGTAGAAGACATGTCCTCCTTTATTCAACACTTCTTTGCATTTCAAAACCCTAAATAGCAATAATTTATCTGTTTCAAAGTGAGTGATGACTCAGAGAAACAGGAGCCTCACGATTTATTTACAGATAAATCATTACATCCTAACAACCACAGCAGCTCCACTCAGCCCACACCTGCTGTTGGAAATGTTAAATATGATGCTTTTCACTACAATAAAAGCACTTTTAAGGATTGATTTTTTTTCATCTAGTGAGGATATAAAGTCTACCTGAGTATGTGCTAATGTGTATTTGTGTGTGAGCCTAATTTAGCTCCATCTTCTTCCTGGGTGATGCAGAGTCAGCCTTATGTTATGTATCAATGACAGGACGACTGCATTATTTATCAGCCACATGGTCCACTTTTGCTGTTTATATCTGACTTCTTTATGCTGTGTTTTTGAATGTAGTTCCCATACATCTGTCCTTTAAGTGTACATGGATGTCACCTCACACCAGGCCATGTCAGGTGAATGTCATTTAAAGGTATGCTCACCAATGTGGAATAGATGGGCAGCTCTTTATTCGGGTTGACCAGCAGGAGGATGTGTCCGATGTAAGTCTACAACAAAGCACAGAAATCCTTGTAAAAGCAGTGATAATCAGTGAATCAGTCTTTCACTACATCACATCACACCACAGATTTTATATTTTTATGCGATCGCACCGGAGGCGGCTTGAAAACAAACACGGTCCCGTGGGAAGAGTGCAGGCTTCACTAACAGTCTGTAACTGGCTGCTGTGTCCTCAGGCCCAGGCTGAAGGTTAATACATACAAGGTGTTAACAACCAGAGGGGGATTCTCCCACCCTCCCAACCATTCTGTGTATGTTAAAGAATAAACTCTTTTTTATATTTCATGCTGATGCTGAAGCCTGTGAGTCAATCAACATTTTATCACTTTTTAACATCAGAATTAGACTGACTTTGAGTAAGTGTTCAATAGTTTTTTTTCTTTTAAAAAAAATGACTAAAATAACCACTACAACATGAAAGAATTATATCATTTTTACGATGAGTTCGTCAAGACAACCCTGAAACTTAAGGGTGCCTCAATTTTACTCCGATCTAAATTAGTAGGAAAGTAGGAAAGTAGGAAAATATTACAGTAGGTAACACTGTATTTGAACCCATATTTCTAACCTGTTATATCCCCCGTCTAAACTGTAGCTGCAGGAACTCCTCTTCCTTTTTTTCCACTTCTTCTATAGTACAAGCGCTTTACACTATTTTCCAGCCTCCGTCACGTTAAACTGAAATCATTTCTCTTTTCCTCATCCTCCATCTTCTTTTGTCATCCTCTCATGTGTGCATCCCCTGCTGTGGAAGAACCCATCTGGCTTTCCATAATGACAGACTATTACAAGATCTTGCCAGATAAAGTGAGCACTGTACAGTTCTGCATTGATCTGGATCCAGTGGGTTCAATCCCAGTGGAGAATCATGGGTCAGACCACAGTTTCAACAAAAAGACGGGGGGATCTTGAATAGTGGTATTGATTTATCTGTAAAATCTTTTGAAATGTTAATTATATTGGTTTTGTAATTTTCACCTGTTTGATCAGGAACTCTAAGAATCAGAAGAAAAGTGTAGAGGTTAGCAAGACTGCCCTGCAGCCTGACAATAGAGAATGCTGGGTTTGATTCCCAGAGGAACCACATATCCCTAGTGTAGCTGTTATCACATCTGTCTTAAATGCTGAAGGTCCTCGGTACGAGCCCCACAGGAACCACATCCTTAATGGTGCCTCCTGTAGCAGCGAGTGTTGGTTGCAAAGACTCACACAAAATGTTCCCATTGTGGGATGAATAAAAGACCATATATATATATAAATAATGTGGGTTATAACTTTTGTATATGTCGAACAGACTTCTTACATAGATCTGGTCATTGCCAAAGCGCTTCTGCATCTCATACAGTAGACTACTGTCAGTCAGCTCACTCAGTGAAGCCAAGTCATCATTAGGCGCCGGAGGCATCAGCTTCACCTGAGGGAAAAGGCAGAGAAATATCTTTTACTTCACCAAAGGCAATGATTGAACAGCGTGCAGTATAGTGACAGTATATTTTTAAAGTTCTCTGCAGTCGGTACCTGTTCCAGTTTGCCGGTTCCTGAGCTGAAGGCACCGTCTAGCAAGTTGTTCTGGGAGGAATGTCTTGCCAGTGTTCCTCCAGCATCTTTGAACATGGCACACTTCTCAAGCAGACTATCCCGCTTAGAGATGGAAATACCCAAGGGGTTCCTTTAAGAGAAAACGCGAGAGAGTTGGTCAAAAAATTAGAACTCACTGGATGAAGAAACTGCCATTGTTGTCTCCCCTTTTTAAAATCACATTTCAGTTATAATTATATAAAAAGCTTTGAACCCACAAGTGTTTCACAGGCATGGTGAGGTCATGTGATCCACTGTCATAGCGTTGGTCTGTGGAGGGCAGGGGAGTTGAAGGGTCTTTCAGTCTCTGCGTCCAGCTCTCCTCAGCTTTCAGAAGCATATCAGCTATGGGCTCTGAAGCTGCGATATCTGGTGAGGACACGGAGGACGGGTGAGTCAGTGGAGAGACGTCTATTAGCACTAAAGGTGTGACTGAGGTGAATTTGTTTTCAGTACAATACTTACATGGAAGCAAAGGTTTATTTACTATGATATTTAGAAAGGTGTGAATATTAAGGTGTAAAAAGAAGACATTTCCATAGATCGTCTCAAACATTCACCTGTCTAAACAGCTTTTAACACTTTAATTCCTTAAAGTCCATTATTCCTATAACTAAGGATACTAATCTGTGCAACTGTTTGGTATCTAACACAGAACTTTCTGGGCAATACCCTTACATACTCATTGTAATTCGCAACTACTTTGGTTTGCAATGGACCCCATTGGAATAATCATGTGTCCCTTTGGGGGACTAGCTCCCTATTTTGAGAACCACAAATGTTTTTGTCTGTGTCTTCTCAACCCATCAAAGGAAAATAAGGAAAATAAACGTAACCTGATGTTTCTGGACAGTGGGGGGAACCAGGAAGACCATTATCTAACAACATGGATCAAACTGTTGATGTTCCAGCTGTAAGGCAAGAGCACAAACCACTTCTCTACTGTGTGAACAACACAGAGAATGTCTCAGTAAATTAAGGGCAGAGAAGTATTTTTATCTCTTTGAGAAACTTTCTGCCCCACTCTTTTTTTTTTTGCCTTGTCAATGTGTGTGAACGAACCAGCGCTGAGGCCGAAAGTAAGCCTGACACCAGTTCAATCCATCTGCACTTTAGTAAAAAAAAGAAAGGAGGGAGTTAAGATCCACCCTGTCTGTAATGAGGCCTAACAGGACACAAGGGAGGAGGATGGCTTTATCCTGTCTTTTTATTTCTGAGTGACTGACAACCCCCAAGACCCCTATTTCTCATTCTGCCTGTGTTTCATCATGTTGCCGGAGAGGGAGGGCTTCGTGGCTCCTGGTGGGAGGGAGAGGGGGGTGTCAGTCTCTGAGGACATGTCTTGTCTATACGCTGGATGGAACTATTGATCACGGATGAAGTGAGGCAGTCGAAGTAAGTGGTTACACTCAGCTATGATAATCTGGGTGGATGCCCCTCTGTGACAAATCCGTCACTCTCTCACAGTTACATTGACCTAAGCAGCAGCCTGGAGCAAATAGAGGCTTTTAGTGCAGTACAGACACAGCACCTCAGTCTATACATACACATCTGACAACTGCCATGAATACATAAGATAATATGAAAATGTCAAAGTTGTGTATATTATGGAAACATTGTGAATTTTGGTTGTGTGTTTGTGTGTATTTGCTGCTGTGAGGCTACAGTCTGCCTGGATCTACCTTTAACCTTTACTGCAAACAACCGTTGTAAATATTTACTAGAGGGAAATAAATGCAGTAAGTGGCAATAAAATGCAACTTGGACGCAAAGCCATTTGTTAAAGGAAGTGAAACGTTGTGCGATGAAGCAGGATTGGCAAACGGTGCCTTAACCAGGGAGCCTTATCACTTCACACAAATAATTCTGTGGTTGAATCTAGATGTTTGGATACATTTATATATTAGTGATTTAGTTTAAAATCAGTGTTACTCAATTAAATCATCCATTGAATCTAGATGTTTGGATACATTTATAAATTAGTGATTTAGTTTCTTTTCTATTAAAGTTTGTTCTTTTTAAGTAGAAATATTTAATCACCTATTTAATTTACATTTCAGAAGCCCGTTTTCGCCTGTTTTTGACTCTCCCTTGTACAATACATGCCCTAAAGATGATATTTTACCTTCGCTTCATCAGCAAATGTAAGCGACCACTTCCTTATAATTACTGACAAAATCCACATGTAGTCAAGCGTGAAAAAAGGAAAGCGTTTCATTAAGAAATGAGTTTCCTGTCCAAGAATCACTGCAGTGAAGAACTCATCAGAAACAGGTAATGTAGAATCCAGAATCCACACACCGTTCAGCTCAAAATGAAAATCCATTTTCATTTTTGTCTCCTTCATTACACCCTGCTTGATGCTTATTTCAGCTGCGTCACTTGTGTGTCTGTTTGTGTGGATGTGTGATTGTTACCTGAAGGCTTTTCTTGGTTGCAGTTCAACAGAGTTGGATTTGCAGCGTGGCGCAGGAGCTGGCTGACGATGCTGGTCTGTAAGACATGACAACAGCACTGTGTGTTAACCTGTTCTGACCAGCAGGGACAGATTTATTATATTACTTTACTGTTACACACATGCTGTTTACAAAAGTTTTCAACTTCAACTATATAAAATCGTACTTATATCAAGCCCAGCCTGTTTGCTGCTCAGACACTGGCCAACTGTGCACAGCTGATCATTTCTTTTCACCTTTTTTTTTTTTTTGGTGAACCATAGTGGGATGATACAGTTGAGTTTGACTTAACAATAGTGACATATTTTCTTTGTTCGATTTAATTTCCATTCTCCACTGCTACTGTAGTTGAACTGAAAACCATATTGTTTCCAAACAGCAGACTTAGATCTATAATGTCTACATTTGATGTTTTTGTCAAGTGCAATAAACTAAATTTCTGCAAACTCTTTAATAGAAGGAACTGACACTGTGGGACATGAATGGACATGTTGAATAGATGATATGGAAGCGTAAAAACGGTTGATTTTGTAAAATAATGATTGCTTTGTCTTATTTAATGGAAATTTACTATTTAAAAATAGATCTTCAAGCGCCAGCCCTTTCTGCATTAAGGGGAACAAATGATTACACCTTGTGCACAAGCACAGGTGTAAAAATGATGTATGTAAATGTTGGATGGACTGACCTGGAACCTAACTGGAAACCACCTGTGAGATGACACACAGTGTGTGTCAGAGAAGACAGCCTGTTATTGTTCCCTCCAGACAGAGGCGCTCCACAGAGAAGAGCCAAGTAATTGGCTCATCCTCTGTCGACTGCCACGGACCGAAAGAAACCGCATATGTCAAACAGACTCATTTTTATAGAGTGTGATGTGTCTTGGTTTTTTTCTGTGTTCCTCTCACCGTCCTCTCTTTCATTCCTCTCCTTTATCTTTGAGCTTTTCTTGCTTCATCTTTCCCACCAATACATTTTGCCCCCGCAGATGAAGTGCACTTATGTGATAATGTGTTCTGGGATGATTGACTTTGTCACGAGTGCCTGTGACGTCCTGACATGTCTAAAAGATTCTCTCCACTAGTTCCTGGTAAAGTGAGAAGGCGGGCGTGACTCTGTTGAAATCTCAACCCATTCAGCAAACTGGTTGACCCCTGCTGGCAGGTGGTCAGTTATGCATCCACAGCATCTTTTCTGACCACAAACCCCCGTCAGCTGCACTCACATGCTATTAATACTGAAAGAACGAGCGTGTGTCAGTGAGATCAGGAAACGGTCACACAGGTCACCAAACCAAAGAGATCTGAAATTATAAACTATCGTTGGAAATATGCATTAATGATTAGACTCTGTTTGGTAGGATCAGGTCTGTGTTGGAAGAAATAAAATGGTGACAACTAACATTCTGTTTAATTGTCTGCAGTATTTTTTACTCCTACTGTATAATACTTTGCCTACCTCACACATCTGCCTTACATGCAGAAGGTCCAGGGTTTGAACCCCAGAGGAACCACATACCTACTGGACGTTCCTGTGGCAGCCTGCGTGGGTTGCAAAGACTCACAATTTCATCAATGCATCAAATTTAACATTTCTTTTTAAACTGCCATGGCTGTAATAATGTTATTTCTGCAGCAATATTATCATTTGTGTGTAGTCCAACAAAGCTGGCTATTTAATTTTTTTTTCTATGTATTGAAGTTGAAGAGTTGAAGATGTGTGGGTTTGCTGATGACTGGGACGGTCGGGTTGGGGAACGTTTAACCTAATTCCTAATCATTTAAATGAGGGAAGCCAAGAGCTGGGGTTTAACTAATCCCACAACCCAGAGAGAGAAGCTTAATTAGCTTCAGTAATGGGGTCGTACATCTTCTTAAAGGGTCAGTGCAGTGTGTGCGCTGCACTGCAGGGAGAGTTCTCCAGGTTTAATGTGTCAGTTTGTGACGGCAGCTTCTTCATCGTATCAGCAAAATCTCCTGATTAGCGAGTTCCACTGAACTATTTGGCTGCATATACATGTGCACATCAGGAACAAATAAATCCTGTGTTACTGACATTCTGTTGTCAGACCACTTAGAATGGGATGGTGCCAGGAAGTGACTGTTAGGCCCTTTGGAGTGGTTGGTATGCAGGAGCCAAGGGCCTGGCACCAGTACTGAGTCGATAACTGCGGTGATTTAGCGCTCCGGGGGAAAACCAGATTGATTTTCCGTCCTCCAGACTGCCACTCGTCAGTCAGATGCACTCACATATTAAAAAAAAGAAAAGAAACACACCCACACAGGCACACAGACTAATTGCATATTCACAGTCTGAAGAACAAGAAATCACAGGGAAGTTGGAGTGGAGTGCTGTCTGAATGTGTGATTTACCGTCACTGAAACAAAAAACTAACAAAATGGTTTTGTACTAGAGTGAAAATAACAAATTGGTGTGAAATAATTAGTAAAAACAAAATCAGGAACAAATAGAGAACAAATGTAAAAATGACTCTTCTTAAAACAAATCTTGCATTGTAATTGAGTGATGAGTTCATGAATATCTTGCACATTAATTCCTCCTGCAAGGAAGAAGTGAATAATGCAGAAGTGTGATTAGAAATCCAGTTGAGTCAGCAACATCCCACAACGATAACTTCCTTTCAACTTTATACTTGGTCCAATCCCAAACCACCAATCAAATCAATCCCAAATCAATCTCCTCCCCTCAGTGAGAGACCATTAAAAGTCTCATCCAAAAAGCTTTAAGGAACCAATCTGTGGTGCTGAGGTTTGACGAACCCCGATCATTAGGCCAGGAATTACTGGTTTATCACAGTGTGTGCAGAATAACTGGAGGCATTCCAGCCCTGAGGAACAACGCATCAATCATCTCCTCATTATTTAAATAGTGATTGGAATGAGGTTAGATCAGTGCTGGGCACAGAGACATTTTTACCTCATTAACACCATTTCAAACATTCTAATATTCATACCTGTCCTACCTATGACTCACCTGTCCGTATTTGGCAGCCAGATGAAGTGGGGTCCAAAAGTTGTGGTCAGCAGCTTGAGGGTCCACTCCACTCTCCAGCAGCAGGGACACCACTTCTCTGTAACCACTGGCACATGCTATGTGGAGCTGAATGGAGTAAAGGTCATAGTAAAGGTTTGCTTGTCCTGAGGATAAACTATTGACAGAATAGAAAGGGGGGGCTGGGGAGGGGGTTAAAGGTCGAGGCCTACACAAACACATGAGACCTGACTTACCAGAGTGACCCCATCATCGTTGGACTGACTCAGGCTCACACCTGAGGCTACAAGCTGCCTGACATCAGACAACATCGTGTTGGCTCTCTGCATCTTCATAGTATGTAGAGATGATACGTCGACACCTATGAAAAAAAAACACACAGTGAATGGTACAATCAGAGGCTACGTTCTGTACAGGTCTTCACTGAGTCTGTTGTCCCACTGTATGAGATGTCAATCTGATGTCAATACTGTGGTCACAATTTATTTCATGTAAACAATGATTTCAGTTTTGTAGATGTGATTCATGATTGGACAGACAAGGAGAAATGTCACATTAAAATAAATAAAAACAGTACAGCAAGTCAATCATCATGTTCCACCAAAACAAAAATACAGTACGGACATCAAGAAAATGTTAACTGTTAGTAGTATAGTAACTTCTAGACTTGGTTTGTATCAATTTACATTTAACACAAGAAGGGGTCTCCCACTGTAACCATGTTCCCTAAATTTGAACCCATCTGTCGTTCCGGCTACACATCATGAGATCCTGCTGCTAACTGCTGCTGACTATGAATGCAACATTACACATCATGAGATCCTGCTGCTAACTATGAATGCAACACCAGGAACACAAAACCATAAAACAATCTTTACTATAATTTCAAAACCAAGTGATGAGATGAAAGATGTTAACCCTATCATCTGACAACACATTCACCTTCAGTTCCAAGGACAGGGACATCTTCCCAGAACCACCACTGCTGCTAACAGCCTTGGCCAAAACAGAAGTAGAGCACTAAAGATTGATCCTATTTCAATGCCCCACACTGCTCCACCTCACATTTGTGCAGTGACTGTAGTTGCTGTAATAGCCACACATGGCTGTCAATTAATCAATGAATCAACATCAAGACCTGAGGCATTAACTAATAGGATGTTTACAAATACATTGGTCTCATCAATTAATCAATTTATCTAAGCAAACACAAAATTGCCTCAAAGCTTGTAGGCATAATGATATATATATATTTACAGTATATACTGTATATATAATCATTTTAATGTATAAGGGTAGGAAATATTGGCTGTCCACCCCACCCGTTTTTTCCATAGCCACATAAATTGAACTAGAAAGAAGGCGATGCAACTAAGTTGCTATAGCAACAGAGGCAGAGCCCAGCATGTGTGGACTAGTATCAGGGGTAAAGGATGGAAATTACAGCAGGGGCTTGTTTAAGTGAAGCAAAAAAAAAAGTCTTAAAAAATGATAATAATTCCACCTTTAATTGGTTACTCAGAGTACATTGTTTGTTTTACAATTTCTTTCAATGTGGTCAGAGTCTGATGGATAGTGGGAGACCCCCATTATTGACACATACGCTCCTGTCAGCCCCTGTCAGTCAGTGAGCGATACCTGTTACTGTCACTGCTTGTCCTCCTAGATTTTTGACAAGTTATTTCTCAGCTCCCATGTTGCTGTGTGGGAGACAAGTGGCTCATTCGTAATCCACCATCAATATATCTGTGGGTGTATTGCATGTATAAGACATATATTTCCTGTTCAACTGTGGACGATTTCTGTATTCCTATTCATCAGACGTTAATGGATGCTATTTATTCAGAAATAAAATATTTATAAATTATGAAATTGTTTTACACATAGACCCACCCACTCACAAGCACTTACATAAACATAAATATATATATATACAGTGTAACATATACGTATATATAGATATATAATTATATGTATAAAACACTTCTATTAAACCCAATGTAAAAAACAACAAATGCCTGAGTAAAGGACTAAAATATGCAATATAGCCTCAAGCTCAAAATAAAATGAGTTGGATCACAGGACGTTCCACATTAAAAAAAAACTGTCATTAAAGCAAAATAATAGAAGATTCAAGAACTTGGGTCTGGAGCTTTTACCATTTTCCTCCAGGTATTTGCGTAGGACGTAGTTGCTCTCTGTTCCCTCGGAGGTGTAGTCCAGTGGGATGTTGCCATTGACGTCCTGAAGCATGACGTTCACTCCGTTCTGTCAGACGCACAAGAAGAAATGAAGAGTGTTTTTAGCCAGTTCTATTCATCAGACCTGAATCGATGATGAAGTGCTGACAATTATCTCGCTTTTCCAGAGGCAGAGCCAGAGAGACAATGCCTCCATTTAAAGAAAAAAAAAATCTAATTAAACTGCCTGGGGGTGCAGTGAGGAGCAAGGATGGGGGTTACTGTTACCTGGGATCAACGGGGGAGGGGGGTGGTGGTCATGGGACAAGATGAATGTGCATTTACTAAACAAGGACTATAACACATGCAGTGGTGGCGCTGTCCAGTGGTTCGAGTCCACCAGCTGCCAAGTCACCACTGAGGTGCTCTGAGCATGGCACCGGCCCCACACACTGCTCCCCTTAAAGCTGCCCACTGTTCACTTTGGTGATGGGTTAAATGCAGAGGTCACATTTGGTTGTGTGCAGTGGTGAGCTGTGTCACAATGACACAAGGAGTTCACTTAAAAACCTAACACAGCAGGATTGTATAATAGCAGAATTAAACAACCTGGACCTTTGCCTTATGACTGACTGTGGCTTCAGCACAGTCACTGATCACAGAATGGTTTTGAATGATGGGCTTTTCTTTTTCTAAACTCTACTAGAGTTCCTTAGTAAATTCATAGACAAAATATAAAAACAGAAATACAGGAAGTACTTAGTACAGTATGTACAGCTTCATCTTTTTGGTTACTTTGCTGAATGTTATGTGAAGTGAACATTTGAAGTCATTGACGGAGGCAGCAGTTTATTAATGACTCATGTTGTGATGCATAATAACTTATTTTCTCTGAGGAGTTTCTCCTGAATACTTGGTGATGGGCAGTATATAAAAACAGGATGATGCCATTCAAAACTCTCAGTCAGAGAGTAACCAGGAAGTGCTGGATATTTTTGGAAGAAACCAAGTTTAAACATGTAAAAAAATGTCATCTTAAAATGATGATGTCTGCACCACTGGAAAAGCAACAACTAAAATGAACCTCACAGCATCAGCTGTATTGATGGGGTACTAGAAAAGACTGCTCAGGTCTTTTATGTTGTTGCAATTAAAGATGCAAACAAAATAGCATGTAAATTAAAACGTTAAATATCTGAATATGTATTGACCATATTTTTCTGTAATGCCACTTATTCTTATCATCCACTTATATATCATTTAAATGCCCTCTATTTATCAGAATGATTACTGCCAGCGTTCTGTAATAAATAACTTGTCAGTGTTTAACCAAACCATAAAGGACAGGCCAGTGTAAAGATTACAGCCAGACCAGGTCTGATGGCAGAGACAGAGGACTCTCAGTGAGTGTCCTTATTGAATATTTACAGCTAATAGAATTCTAATGACCTAAATGCAGTGCAGCAAAAAAGATTTATGGCTTCATCCCCAGGCTGAGAGAGCGGGATAGCAGAGATAGCAGGGAGGAAAATGGGGAGAAAATGGGTTAAAATGTCAGTAGAGACAGAGAGCCAGCTCATACAGTAGCAGAAAAGCACTGTGAGGACACTGGCCTCCAAACCCCATTCACTCACCACTAAAACTGACAACTTACCATGCTTTTTTAATTCTGAAATATATTTTTGCAGATGTTTGAAGAATGACGATATAATTAGCCTGTGCTAAGCTAATAAGCTAATGCTCTCAAATTGATGTATCGGCAAATCTGTTTGCATTTCCATTGTGTGTCATCCAGCAGTGTTGTACTCACTGAGGAGGGTTTGCTGAGGGTGAACAAAGAGAATCAATTAATGACTTACAGCTGCTGCTTTGTGATTATTCATGGGAATATTTATGAGCACACACACTCAAGCCTTATCACCATATTTAGGACAGTTCTCGCTTCAATTAAACCAGGACCATACAACAGCATACACACTAACAGGTATTCAACGCATACAATGATTGGATTATTCTTTATCACGCTGACCTTTCTCCACCATACACAGACATAGGCTTTTTCTAGGCTTTTCCATTCAAGCGTAGGCTTTTCTGTCTGTGAAGACAGTATAACTGTACAGTAAGTGTGAGGTCCTAAAGGTGTCTGCTGACCCAGACCATTCATTACTAAGGTCAATAGAGGAGTCTGTGTGGAGGAGTCCAGTGGTCAAGTGACTATTAAATCCAACTATCACTGCCTACCTAAATACAATTCATTGTGATCATGATTAATCATGATTAATGGTGATGAATCAACATTACTCAATATGACCAAAACTGGCTGTGCCTTCCAGGAATTGAGAAAACAAAAACCTGCAGGTGAATAAATGTATTTCACACCTGTTTCTGTTTGTGACTAATCGAAAGAACAGAATTTTTATTATGGTAAAATTTCAAAGAAAAACATTAAAAAAAACCCATCAAATTTAGCTTCATATACAGTGGTCGTTGGACTTTAGTCTCTCATATACAGTGGTCGTTGGACTTTAGTACCAAGCATTACCATGCATTTTGACTACAGCTGGAAGTGTTGCTTTTAAAGCTTCAGTAAATATGGCACTGGTTATTGTTGCTTTACTTTGAGGAAACAAATGTTTCATGCTCCTAATATCAGGTGAAAGCCGTGGACACAGAGACCAGGACACAAATACAGGCTGTGGTCTCATGATAAGCTATGACAGAAACAAATGAGCTGCAGTTTGTCCCCAGTCCCATAGGACACACATGAGGAATACATTTTTTTAATACCTTGGAAGGTTGACTTATCTGGATTAATTACCGTCATGATTAATCTGATGAAAAAAATTAATTGTTTGATAGCCCTAATTTATAGCAAGGTAAGTGTTTTAGGACAAAGCAATAAGACTTCAGTCCAAACTGACACAGACCGTTACCTCTGCTCAGTGTAAGGCACTCAGACTGCACCACTACAACCACAGCATGTCGGAAAAATGCTTTTTCTGGTTTTAAACGAAAATGAAACCATTTCCGTGTCACACCAAGTCTTTCCTGCTGTTTTGTGGTACAAGTCTGCGATAGTAGGAAACTTCCAATGGTGTTTGAACACCCGCAGTATCTACAGTGTGTACCACTGATGTGAGTCTCCAGCATGGAGCAGCCAGAGGCTCGGGTTTGACTTCAAAGGACTGATATTTGAGAAATTTTAAACTTGTCACTCACAGCCATAGAAACTGGGCCAATTGGAGGTTCAGTGGGTTTTTAAAATCTAAAATCTAAAAAGCTGTATTTTAGAAGAGAATTCATTTCTCCATGGGTGACATCTTTGCACTGATAAATTATTATGATCATTAAAGAGAGAAAAGATATTTTTCCCTAAATTTGTTCAAAGCTCCTGGGTTCCAGCCTTAGAGGAACCACATACTTAATGGCGCCTCCTGTGGCAGCCCGTGTAGGTTGACTCACCCTGACTCACCCCCGATGGTGGGACAAAATGTATTTGTATTATTATTATGAAATGTGTGAAAATCTATCTATAATATTAGTACCGTGCAAAAGTATAAGTTATCATTTTATTTTTTTTTATTTTTTCAGAAGAGACTGGTTTTGAAAATAACAGATAAAAACCAAACTTTTTGCCTCTTCTACTGCTTGAAGGCAGGAGATAAGAGAATTAACAGTGCAGCAAATTCCAACACGAAAAGACAATGGACCCAGACTTATCATCAAACCCTCAGTTTCCCCCACAAGAACAGCTTGGTAACATCTCTGTCAGCAAAACGTCTGAAACGTGCAAGCACCAGAAGCACAAACTCAAGGACAGAGTAGAAGGGCAGGGGAAGCGGGGAGAGCAACGGACGTACATTACAGGAAAGACTGGTATTAACAGTCCAATTTCCAACACTGCCAATCACAGATAAGGCTGTCACTCAGGCCGTTTGGAGAGAAGCTACTGTTCCATTTTCAGTCGTGTGTTAACCCTTTCACGGTACATTTAGAATTAAAGATCTTCTACTTGCAGAGCTGATAAGACAGCAGATGGAGAAGAGAGCAGAACGACTGGGGGCTGCTGGGGTCTATGCTGAAGCCCAGAGCTGAACTACATGAATGGCAGTAAAGGAATAGCGTGTTGCTATTTGGGAATTTCCACAGCGACTGCTACGGTGAGCTATTTTTACCACTGTAGTCAAGGCACATCTTGGTTTTCCCTTTGAAACCATCTTCTCCAGTAATTATGCCGGCGAAGTAAAATGTGTGTTTAGTGTTTATCTTACTCCAGAGAGAAAAGGCAATTACAGAATAATTAAATGAGTGGACTGATTTATTTTGAGAATAAAGTATACATAGAATCCCATAAAAGAATAATGTTTATAAAGTAGGAGATGATTGCTAATCTAAGTCGTTGCTACGTCCTATTTTTGTGGACCTTGTACACCTACAAACCATTTCTATGGACAAAAACCACACGACTTTAGCAGCTTTGTTTTTTCTTGTTGTTAAAGTCAGATTCTAAAATCTGCATGTTTTAATATTGCCATTTTCTTGGTGTCATCGTAGATATTTGGCCCTCAGGGAGGTGTGCTAAAAAGAAATCAGCTCTGGGGGAAAACTTATTCACAAATGTTTGCTTTCTTTAGCTCCAAAGTACATGTGACTCATGCAAAGAAAAGTTTCTTTACCAGACACTAATGCACTTCTAGATGTGTGGTTAATGAGAGATTTGTTTGCTGCCTCTAGGGGGAGCGTTAAGTATCTCCTTCTCTATCATTATATTATCTATTAGGAAAACAAACCTAACTGAACAAAAGTGTACTTTTCACAACTTCACTGCAGAAACATCAATTTATTGGATGTACTGCTTGTCTATGAACAGTCCAGAACACCAGGTGTCAGTTTACTGTCAGTTTACAGTCTGACAGATGTCAGTCTGATGGACAGACAACATCAGTCCAGATCTGGTCAAACAAACCTGACTATAAATCCAGTAAAAAACTGCACCAAGCTACAAACTGCAGTCACGCAGTTTGGTTTTTTTTTTCTTGTGAAAGAAAGCAAAGCAGGAACTCGTACTGAACAACAAACGATAAAAAGATGGAACATAAAGGATCAAGGTGAAGCCACTTGATCAAAGAAGACTAGAATTATGACACTTCTAGGTGAGATATTAAAAACACTTTTTGGAAGTGGCATAATTGGATATAGCCTTGATAAAAATAACATTTCTTTGTTGTTATTTTTATATTGTGCATGTGTTTATGTTAATTTCTGTTTATGGTTTGAAATTTTAAATGCTGGAGAGACAAACATTTAATAGGTTTAACAGAATATAGTTTTTTAGGGTTGGTTTTAAATGGGGTTTTAGTCAAATTCGCTCAGGGCATCTCTATTTGTTATTCAATCGACAGACTTAAAGTTATTTTTCTCAAGATGAAAATTGTCTTGACCTCCACATTTGTATTGTGTTTCTCTGACAAATATGGATAAGGCAGACTTCCTAAATAAAGCTAGAATATGGTTCGGAGTTACACTTCAGCCAGTTCAATAAAGCTCACGTCCATGCTTTTCTGTTTCTCACCAGCAGCAGCAGCAGTACGACGTCTGCATGGTCACAGGCTGATGCTACATGCAGGGCGGTCCACAGGTCTTCATCCTGCAGGTTGACATTCAGGCCTCGCTCGATCAGAAGCTCGGCCACAAACACGTTGTCATGACGAGCACACTGCAAAGGTAGAGCATGTGTACATTTAGATAATGATGGTGTAACATCGAGTGTGGATGTTGCTGTTGGTGTGAGTGCAACATGAATCATTTTTATACGTAAACAATGTTTTAAATGTTTAAATAAACACTGTGTGGAATGTTCTATAAAACAATCAATAGTTTGTGTGTGTGAGTCTCACCAAGTGGAGCAGGGATCCTCCAGAAGAGATGAGACAGTTGTGATTGGCTCCCGCTTTCAGGAGACGCAGCACTGCAATAAAACGACATCAGTGCGTTAACACCTGCTGCGAGGGGAATGTAACCATGAACACACAGCACCCACACTCATGTGTGAGTGTCCCTGTCCAAACCCTGAGTCCTCTGACTGCCCTCGGTACATCAGTGCACGTCTGACTCTGATGCTGTGCATGTGAGGGTTTGTGCTCCAGTGAACCACGAAAACCCAGTCACAATGACACATTGTATGAACCAAAATGTTGCAAAAACTTTTTTTGTTTTTACATAAAAATGAGGCCCAAACCGAAAACCAAAAATGAGGAAACCAAGGACGAAAAACCGAAACACCAGGACACACTATTATGCCAATTATTAGTACTATTGTATTTATGGCTATGACTGTGAACCAAACCTCAATGAAATCAAGGCACTGCAATTGCATAAATTAATAATAAATTAATAATTATTTTAAAAATTATTGTCAAATGTCTGGCAGAAAAATAAAATCAACTGATAGTCACATAGGAAGTCAGAACAGAATAGCCTACCAATTATTATTATTTAAGGCATGTTAACATTAATCATGTCATTATTAAAGAGGTACAGCATTTTTTTTTAGTCATTTAATCTTTATAAAACATCTTTGTCAACAGCCAGCTGCTGTGTGTGTGTGTGTGTGTTAGTGTGTTTTCCTTCATTTTCTTAATATAGTGCTAGGGGAATGAGTGGGAATGAGGCAAACCCTACTGTCACTTAGTGGAAAATTACAGAACAGCTGTTCAAGACATATATGGTGTTACTATGGCAACCAGATAAAATGGTAGCAAGGGGAGGAAACAGGAGAGGAGAAAAACACCCCTAATACAGTAGACTGTAGGTTTCACAAAGGAGAGGAGAAAAACACCCCTAATACAATAGACTGTAGGTTTTACAGGTTGCCGTTGTTGGACCACGTACAGTATTTTAGTCATGGGTTTTTCACATTATCGTATGTGAACACATGATAAGGCAACAATAACTCAGACAGTTTCTTTTTAAAAGTGAAAATGTAACGCTCCATTGCCCTCCTACCATCACAGATCCACTCCCATTTCAGGAAGCACTGCTTCTAATTGTGTACATTAAGGAAGAATTAGTTATCGACCACATACATTTCTAGAAAAAAAGTGTTTTTTTTTATACATTAACATGCATACAGTACCTCTTTTTAGATTCTACGATGCACAAACACACATTTATATTGATACAGTATTTTAAAGTTCACAAACCTCTGATCACATTTCAGGTTGTATTTCATACTTGAAACTGTGTCTGTACGCAGTGATTCAGAAGCTAATGCATTTCAGAGACTAGGATCACACAGGCCAAATGCACTTTGACCTGATATTGATTTTTGTCCCAGATCATAATAAAAAAGCTGTGTCTGTAGTTGAAAGATGGGAGAGAACCTTCGTCAGTGACCACATGACTTCAGTTATTTGTTGGTGATTATGGTGTATTTGAGGGTATATTTTGCAGTATGACACATATACTGTATGTTGATATAGTATGTATTTATATGCAGGATTAGATTGATTTTACCTTTGTACTGTAACCTCCATGCATCTCTAGTTATTCTTGATGCCAAAAAAACTACTGTATGCATTGGATAAGATCCCTGAGCTGCAGCTCCATAATACACACTCAAAGAACGACTGCCAATTTTCTGCATCTCACACACTTTCTCTCCACATCCAGTCTCATTCCTCCGCAGTCCCAGATGAGATTGAGCTCAAGTCCCTCACTGTTATCAATCCGTCTGTCTTTTCTGACCTTATCAAACAGTCATAGGCCGAGAAGCAGCGTCTCACCTCACTGCCCTGTTTTTAAAATGAGGGTTGACATTTTTCCTGTTTTCGATTCTGATGGAAAAAGGCTAAAGTACAATCTCTACAGAAATGTTAAAACTACATACGTCTCATATTATGACGGGCTGAGTGAAGGAAACAAGGATATGTCACAGATACAGTACAGTGATTTAATGCAGTAAATGTGTGTATTCTGCAATACATTTAGGGTGAATACACAAATGTCCCCTGCACATTCATGTCATTGAACAATGAGCAGCTCCTGATTTGACATTCTAAGCAATGTTTGCTATTTTATATTGTTCACCAATTTTCAAGTCAGTGGAACAAAACAAACTCATATTTTACCACGGGCCAAGCAGTTTTTTCTGATCCTTCACATCCTTAAAGACTCAGAATATCATAACAAGTGCACATAAAGTGCAATGCAACATGGAAAGGTTCCTTAAAAAACACAACATCCAACATTTTTACTAATGTTGGTTTACATTTTGGACATTTACTGACTTAAAAATATATACTGTAAAAATGGACTTGCATTCTTATTTTCATTTTGAGCACGTTCAAAGGTTAAAACCATGTCAACTTGGGGAAGAATTAGTCGCACTCTACTTACAAACAACAGGATGACTGAGTCCGCGCCGGGCTAAAGTGTCTATTGTTTCCCCACTGAGAATTTCCCTGACCTCAGACCAGCTGTATGTGTTGGAAAAGTCAAATAACTCCTTTAAAGCTTAGCAGGGGAGATGACACAGCTAATTATACCACATTTGCTCCCGTTTCAATGCATGCACCACTGAAATAGAGGTTAAATATTTCCCCCGTGGCAAATTCTATCATCTGTTTGTTAAGTGGTGTTAAAGTCAGGAGGGCCACGGCATGTTTGGCTGTTATTATGCAGACTTTACATGCGCCAGTACTCATCTGACTAGAAAGGAAGGCCAGAGTAACAAGTATCATGGAGATGTTTTATGATTTTAAGCAGAATAACATAAATATCGTCCGACGCTGGATGTGGGGTTTTCCAGAGAAATGACGTCATCCTTCTGTATCACCTCCGCAGAATTAAAGGCCCCATTCTGTCAAAAACATGACAGTCGCCTGACACGCCTTTAATCCCAGTCTACTGTGCTACAGGAAAACATCAATGTGTGACTTCGTTAGTGAAATGTTTCTGTTTCATTTCAAGTATACATGTATACTTCAAATACAAATGAAAAAATAAAGGATTTGAAAATGTCTCTTATAAATAAGAAATTAATAATGATGCTACAAATGCATGGGGCAAATATTAAAATATTTATGTCTGATATGAAAGGGCAGAAAGCAGCAGTTTTATTGGCTGCTTTCTCAGATTTCTGAACAACTACTCAAATGCTATATGAGGGGGTTAGGATGATTCTAAGGGCCCCTGACTGATAGGAGACCAATAAAATATTAATTTAATATAATATTAATATAAAATATTTCTTTGGAATACTTCTTGTGTATCTATAAATATATTCTCGTTCTTATGTGTGTTTCACAGGGGCCCATTGTCATATCCTCTATACAGCAGTACGTCACTTCTGAGCGCGGCATATATATTACATTTACGTTTAAATTATTTTCATGTGTTTAACACCGTAGCCTCTGAATAGCACCAGGGACAGAAAGCTTTTCCAGTTGCCAAGCTTGCCTCACTTTCACTGATTAGAAAGTCCGTGAGTCACTGGTTTGATCTCCTGCAGCTCGGAGCTGAGCTCTGATCAATAACAGGAGGCTGGAGCTGCATGTGAGCACACACTAATAAACCTCTGTGCTTTTTGTGGCAGAAACGCATGCAACGATTACACTTTCATCACCAACTACTTATTGACCCTATGCACAGGTTGACATACACAGAGCAGGAGTTTCAGAGCCATGATGTCACATAAAAACATGACGAGCCATTCCTTTTTGCAGCTTCCAAAAAAAAAACAATTTGAAAATTTGGGAAACCTTATTTGCTAAAATATTTGCTCCTCAGGGTAAAATTAACATTTATATTTTCATATATTTCTTCATTTTATATTTTTTATTAACTTGTAAATTCACCTGGTTACACAAATCATTCAACACACTTCAACAACACATCAAATCTGATTACCCCCCCCCAAGATCACAGTAAAATGAAAACCTGATAAAGATCATATCAAGTATGGATGGTCTGTAGAAGTGGAGGACAAATATAAATGTGATATAGGTTTGGTATCAACGGACAGCAGCTGCTGCCTCCTCGTTGGTGTCTCACCTTGATGAAAACAAGATATTGTTTAAGGAAAAGCAATTTCACCAAATGTCAGGATCCAAGTGGGTCCAGATGTTAACATGTGGCAGATAGGAGACCACCAAGGAGGTAATAAGAAGACCTGGTCCAAACAAGAGCCAGGCCATGATTAATGCTGTTTATTTTGGATAAAAACTGATATCTCTTTCAGCTGTGTCCTTTTACAGTTTTTTTTTTATTTATTTACCCACATGGTGGTGTCTTATCTGTGTTTCTTCATCGTCACTTCACTTAATTGCCTTCCCTGTGAAAGACACCTGATAAGAGAATAAATCCTCTGTGATCCTGTGAATGTGTCTGGGACTGATATCTCTGATAACCTGCCATGTCAGCAAACAGTTTCAACTGAATGTCACCTCCAGTGCATGTTCAATAAAGCTGGCTATAACAGTTTTATTTCATTAATATTTAAATATAATTGGTCTTTGTTCTATTTTTGTCTTCAGTATTGTTCCTGCTTTCTCATTTTTATCCAATTTGAAAATCCCTCCGACAAATACAAATAACATTTTAACAGTGAGAATTTTAGATTCGTATTGATTACACTGACTTCAAGTAAATGTTGAAGTCATCTGTCTGGCCTCTGTTTTTATGGCTGTTTAATTGTTTAATCTTTTTTTCACATTTTTTACTCCATGACCTCCCCCAAAAAAAGTTAAGCAAACAATTTCTTCCAGTGGTATTTCCAGTCAGGAGTCCACGGTTTGGTTTGGTACAGAGTGGTGCCAGGCAAACACAGTTCTGCTCCGACTGCAATAGAACACCAGCTGCTACCACAGACCCCGGCTGAACCTGTCTGGCAGCCGAGGAGCCGACGATTAACAAAGTGACCTGCAAATTCTGCTGGTACGACACAGATACTGCAGGACAGCTGGGTAAATGGCTGGCAAATAATTGGCATCGACAAAGAGAGAAATATCAGGGCGGCAGCACAAAGATCTGATTTGGAGTCATGTGAGTTCACAGACTCAGACATAAAACGTCCTGATCTTGTCTGTTTGTCTGCAGAGACATAATCTCATCCAACTTTAGCCAAAGTCTGGGTCCATTAAAAAAAAAAAAAAAACTTGTAAATGTCCATAGGGTGTTGATACAAGATAATTAACAATAAACATTAAGCATTTGGCAATAGAAATGTTCTGCAATTTAACGAGTTTATTCACTGCACCTTTGTTGATTTTGAGTTTGAACTAAACTTTTGAAAACGTTTGAAATAATTGGATCAGTCAGTCATCAGTCAGTAGACGAGGCAAAGAAGGGAGTTGTGACCTGGTTTTAAAGAAATCCCCCAGAATTCTAACAACACTGCAAACAGAGCAGACTTCCTCACAAACTGCAAATAAAGAGTTCTTCAAACTTCATCTTATGGATCCTGACAAAGACCTACTGTACGTAGACAAAGTGTCTTACTGTCTTGTAATGAGCCATAATGCACTAAAAGCCTCATAAACTTATGTTTATTATCCCTGTCCGTGCTCCGTAAATTAGTGTCTTCTTTTCCCTTAAGTAACGACTCTGTTTTACTGAGTACCAAAAAACACAATCCCTGAACACATGACTGCTGTTCTGTCTTTGAATGGGATTTATGTCAGCAGTACACAAGAAAGACATAAACTGTGTTGGAAGTTGATCTTTTTCTAGCCATGATAACCCACGATGCAGCAGAACAGCCACGTGGACCTGATCCAGGGCTCATGAAAAACGTCCCAGTTAGAGAGCAAGTCGGGGACATTACAGTCAAACACAATTAGAAAGTAATAATATAATAATATAAAACAGAGTGAAGCGTGAACAAACTAACAATACCTGCTTAATAATTCTGTAATCAGCATCTTCTGCTGACTGAATCGACCAATCACGATAAGGGATTTCAATCCAACGCAGGTCACACTCCCTGCTCCCACATTTAAAAAACTGCAACAACGTATAATTCCTGAGTTCAGTCCAGGAGCCAGACGTTTGGTGGGAACCAATTCTCACATTCATTTGTTTGTGCCACCCTGCGCACCTTTTGTCCTCCAACCAGAACTGAAACAGGATTTTGTGCTGAGTATTACAGGAAGTGATTCTGTGAAATTGCTTTTTGTGCTCAACAGCAAATTTTTTTTCTCCTTCAGATCTGTGTTCATGAGTGCAAAAGCTGCATACATTTACCAAAAAGACTCAAACGCAGCCTTATCCTCACCTTCTCTGTCGTCATGGCGAATGATGGCATCCTGTATGACATCACTGACGTCGAAGTGGACGCGGTGCTTCTTGGTCGAAGGGCCTCGGACCTTGACGCCGCCCTGCTGACGCTGGAGGCTCTTTTCACGCTCGTAATAGGCCCTCACTTGGTCACAACGCATCCTCCTGACCAGCCGCTGCCGCTGACCAATGGGGAGAGAGTCCAGCAGACACTGGTCTATCTCCATGTTCTGACGAAAGACGTTACATAGCTGGAAACAACCTGGAGACAGAGAGACAGATTAAATTGTACTGCAGTACTTCTGACTATCTTGTTTGATGCAGTACTCCCTTTATAAAACACCAACACTGCCTTCTTCAGTGCCCATGTTCAATGGTTCTCTGAGCACATGTGCATTCTGAAATGACTGTGTCTGTACTGGATACCAAGAGTCAAAGCCGCTCGTCTAATTCAGTGTTTCCAAACCTTTTTTGAGCCATGGCACATATATGCCAAATATCACCACCAAACAAAAATCTCACAAAAAGTACATGTAATGAAATATAATAATCTTCTAGTTTAAATGACCTCATAATTGACTGAAATTCCAGCCTGTTTAGACACCTCATAATTGACTGAAATTCCAGCCTATTTAGTTGAAGACAGTGCTTATATACTGGCAGGAATTGAAGAAAGTTTTCAGAGTCATCTGCTGCCACCTAGCAGAAAAGTATTTAAATAGTCTGCCTTTCATGCTTTGACAAGCAAAGAAAAATTATATGCAATAAATAAATAATAGTTTTCAGCCCAATCAAGTGAAATTGGATAATTTTCCACAGCACAGTGGTTGGGAATCACTGATCCAATAAACACTGAACTGATACAAAAGAAGAAACAATGTGTTCAGTTTGACTCAATTCTCCTGACTCTCATTAAACTCTGCTTCACCTTCCAGTGTTGAACCCCTGGAGTGTGGAACAGGTAGGCAGTGAAGTTTACCCGCCCACGCACAAGATGAGAAATATAAACGTGTACAACTACTTCAGTGAGTATGGTTTGAATTTTTTTTTAACTCTTGGTTTACCTTCCCAACATTAACTGCGCCACCAAAAAAAAATTTCAATATAGTACTTGAAAAACTACAACTGACAAACGAAGTTCCAATCTTTTAACAGGTTTTTTTTTTTTTTTTTAAGAAAATCACACCTGCACAGTCACAGACACCTGGGAGTCACTTTTGTTACAAGTGAAATTTGATATTAATTTCTGTCAAAGTAAAATTTACCATAGATATAACATTTAATATTGTCAGTATTTGTATCAGTTGTACCTTGTGATCTACCCAGAGTGTTATGAAGCCTTTATAAAGGACTGTGTTAAGTCACAGTGAACTGTGGTCTTGGACTTTTTACATACATTTCTTCCTAAAATGTCTTCAATGTTAACAACTATAGATGGCGACGGGAGATTGGTGAAAAGTGCTGAGTCATATTTTATCTCTGCTAACAAAGACACAGCTTTTGGCGGACGCTCCTGTTGTTTTAATCTCTGTTCCCAGAGCTGATACCAGCCGACAGAGAAAACTTCGTCTCCTCCTTCGACTGCACCTCTGAAGACAAAGTGTGTTTTGTGGTCTGGAGTTGTTAATGTTTCTTCACTTTGTTTTAGTGTTTGTAGTGTAAGATGTGCTCATTGAAGTTGCAGGAGAAACAAAAATGCCTTTGCCCTAAATGTCCTCTGCAGATACAGTTGTTACTGTTGGAGTTTGTGTCTGTGAGCACAAAAACAGAGCGGTCCAGGCAAACTGCTGTGCTTTGTCTGCTGTTCTTCCCCTTTTTCATGTACTGTACATCCACTCATTCATTCAAACACCTGCCCACTCCACACACACACACACACACACACACACACACACACCTCCCACACAGTAGGCGAGTGCCATCTGCTCTGGATAGACATGTAAAAGAAGGTCCTTTTGTGTTAAGTTTCCAGAAAAAAAAAATGGGACATTTAATACAGTTCCAGGCGCAGCAGACAGTTTCAGGTGTCTGCTGGGTTTTATTTTAGGAGCTCATGTTGAGCCCCATACACTTAATACACACACGCACACAGAGATACAAACAATACAACTAACAATCCCTGGTTCAGCAAAGCTGATAAACAAAACAACAGCGTCATTACTTTTGTGTTTTCTGCCGTTTATGGATTTTAACAATAACTTTGCAACAATGACGGCCGAGTTGGACGGCTGTCCTCATTCTGGGAGGTTACAATTACCCCTTGGCAGATGGTGTTAGTGTCATGTTTTAAAGTGA
Source organism: Cynoglossus semilaevis (assembly GCF_000523025.1). Lineage (NCBI taxonomy): Eukaryota > Metazoa > Chordata > Actinopteri > Pleuronectiformes > Cynoglossidae > Cynoglossus > Cynoglossus semilaevis. The sequence goes on from NC_024322.1 coordinate 10,955,575, forward strand.
ACAACAGTGTTGTGAATAATCTCCTCTGATTCCCTGGCAGTTGCTGCAGCTCAGCACGAAGGAAAAGCTGTCCATCAATCAGGACGGCATGTGAGTAACAAAGGTCTCAGGGCAGAATCCAGTACAATGATAATAAATAAATGATTTGATTCATATTGATTTGGCTGAGATTTAACAAACTGTTAACAGAACTTTCTTTACAGTTTCAGAGAATGGTGTTCATCTTTTAAGTTTTGAAGATGAAGGCTGAAAAGAGGAAGAAATTGAAGAAATTAAAATAAGACAAACTGGATAAAAACTGATGGAAGCTCAGCTGTTCACAGCTTGACTCCTGCTGCTTCTTTAAAAAACATGAACAAAAAGTACTAACTAGTACTGTGTGAGGCTGCGTCTGGAACCTCATCATACTATATATCACTGCTACTTTTGTCTGGCTGCGGCCAATGCACATTACTACAGAAGTGCATTCTGCTAAATGGCGCCATCTTACAATATTAATGCTACGGACTGAGAATCACTGTGCTTAAGAGACTTGTAAATAACTGCATTAGTAGGCGATCACTTTCCACCTGAAGTCTAATCATCGATGTACTTTGTCTACAAGTCGAAGCTTCAGGGTAGGAAAAAAAAAATTCTTTGTGGCACTAAATGATTTGTATCATTGACAGTGTCATATCCTTCACACTCTCTGTCGCCTACATACAAAATCTATTAGAAGAAACATTCAAGGCTACAGGCATCGACCCATAAAGCCAGAGTGCATGACAGATGCTGCACAAAATGGCATTTTGATGCCGGCATCACTCACGGCCCAGCAGTACGTGTGTAGTACTGTATGTAGTACTGTATGTAGGCAGTGGCAGTATCAGTATAGGGATTTAATAGGACCAGCTGAGTGTTTATGGGTAATGTAGCATGTTGTTAATAAAGAGTCCAACAAAGTTCTGTCAATGGTCAGTAGTGAACATTTGTTGATGACTGGAGATCATTCCTCCAATGAAATGAGCAGAAAGACTTGACTTGACGTGTTTCACAGTAGAACAGCCTTCCTGCCCAGAATAATCAAACATACATGACACCGATATTCCTGCAGTGTGATGGAACAACGTGAGTGGAGCAATGGAATGTGAATGAGAATGAGGAAAAGAACAGAGGATGGAGTTTAATGGAAGCTGAATGGATCGGAGCGAGGAGAGATGGAGAGGAACGGGGAGAGAGAGGAACGGGGGAGAGAGATAGAGAGAGGGAGGGGGGTGTGGGGTGAGAGAGAGAGGTTTCTTCCATTTCTTTTCCCATCTCTGTGTTCAGATCAGATATTGATTGAATGTCAAACATCCCATGCAGACTCCAGCTAATAACATTAAAGCAGAGCAGGGGCTGGTAAATTAGAAAAGCAAATATACAGTACATCCCTCACACACACACACAAACACACACACAATTTACACTGCATTCTGCAGGTACTATGAATGTGGATGTATTAACAAGTCAAAGATTTGTGGGAGGGGGGAGAGGAGGGGACGTCAAGGGGATGCTTTATGACACCCTGCATCACCGACCAGTTCCCTCATTCCTTTCACTCTGTCATTCCTCCACTTGACTTCGATTCCCTCAATCACTTGTCAATGACAGTGTCTCTCCTGCGCCTCAGTTTGATCCTCGTACCTACGACCACCATTTGGCCTCGTTCCAGGGAAGTCACTCGTCCCATTCACCAACACCTTTTCCATTTTTGACTTCAAATCACGTCTCTCTTTACTCTCGTTTTTTTCTCTCCCCCATCTGTCCTCCTCCCACTGCACCGACTCTCCCTCCGTCAGCCCGTCACTCTGCAGACCCCGATGGAGTCGGCGTCAGGATGTGGCTCCATTCCATCTCTCTCTCTTTCCTTCTGCTGCTACACCTGCCGCATTCGCCGGTCAACTTCTCACATCTGCAGCAGAGCTCGCTGCAGCAAGCTCACACACCCACTAACTACACACACACACGCACACACACACACACTGAGAACATGCACAGATACCCATTTGAAGTTTTACTGTGATGCTGTGCTGAAAGATGACTAGAATCCCTCTGTTTTAGGATTATGACACACTCCATATTTAGTAGGTGTTAATGACCCACTGCTGAAGTGCACACACACACACACACACACAGACACATCTCCAGATGCACACGGACAGAGAGATGCTGATTGGATACTTACAGCATTTGATGAAATGGTAGTGAGACATTTTCTGACTGTGTCAGGCAGTCCTCCAGTCTGCTGGGAAGGCTGGCAGGCAGGCAGTAAGGTAGGCGGAGAGTCACTAAGTCAAAGAAGGGAATGCAGACAGTAGACAGCTACAGGTTCCAAAAGAACTTACTGATACACAGGCAGTAAACCAGCAGGATGCATTATTAATCTGACTGACTCCCTGCCTGCTGTCCAAACTCCGTCCCCTTATCTGCATTATTCACCAGCAGCAGCGACAGCTCCAGTTGCAGCATCTATGTACATACAGTCCTACACACACACACACACACACACACACACACACTCTCTCCCCGTCCGTTTGGTGAGCTCCGGCCGTTTCTAGGACTCTGTGCCTACGGCCAGATAACGACCGTGCAGCATCTTCACAGCCATGACCGATGCACGTGCTCCAATGGCGTCACTGACTGACAAGCCGGCTCAGCCCACTTACCAGTCCACACACCCCCGATGACGCAATGCTCTTCACCTTATTCACACCCCCCCTCCCACTCTGCTTCTGCCTCACACACACATAGAGGGAAGCAGTGACTCACAGTGAGAGATGCACACTCTTTAGGCTATCCTCAAAAAGCAGTGCAAGACAGAGAGACAGAGAGAGAGAGAGAGAGAGAGAGAGAACGGAAGGAATGTCACCGGAGAACACCAGCAGACGGAGACGGAAGTGAAAATTGAGAAAATACAGATACAGCAGGGGGAGCAAGAGAAGGAGAACTAATCAGACGATGATGATTTTATATTGGACAGATGAGGAGCCGGAGGGAGACAGAAGGAGAGAAGGAGGCTGCTGCAGTGCGGCTTTTGGTGCAGTGACAGGTTAAGAGCTCATTGGTGATTTGAAAACCAGCCACAAAATTAGAGACACATAAGAATGGGTGGTGAAAATAGAGGAGCTGGAGAACATGGGTCACATGCTCCATCACACAGCAAATGTTAATTGATACCATGGGCATTTAACAGTGTGTTTGCACAGCATCCTGTTCATGGACAGTTAATTTAATGACTTTGCACAAGAAAAAAGATTTACAGAAAGGAAAAGTCAAAATGACACGAGACGAAGCCAAAGTGATGGAAAGACAGACAGACAGACAGACAGTTGTGTTGGCTACAGTAGAGGAAACCGTTTGGGAGCTGTTTCTTTACAGTTCAACACACACACGTCAGGAGAGACTGCAGCAGCAGCAGGTTATACAAGGTCTCACTGTGAGACGAGCTGCTGGAGGAGAAAGGAACTCGTGGTGTAGCAGTGACAGAGATGGTGTCACATCCACACTCTCATCATTTCAACAGACTTTAAAATAAAACGTGTACGAATCACCAAGACAATAGTTATATCTAGGAGGACGCTGGTGAAGGTCGACTCAAGTGCACGGATCCTCAGTATTTTGAAACGTCCTTCATCGACTTATTCATAGGTAAAACTAACACGAGGCTGTCAAGTATGATGACTGTTAGGAGCTGAGAATATGAAGCCAAATCTAATTTTGTCCAAAATACTGGGGACTTCCTACAGCAGAGTCGTGGACCTGATCCTGCCTCACGTCTCAAGAGTCTAAAAGTCTCTCAATGCTGTGATTCAGCAGCAGAAAAAGTTCAACAATTGTGTGAGAGAGGGAGTGTGTGTGTAGGCAGATTCACACTCCTGAGATTTCACCTTTAACTTGAAGTGACAGCACGACTCGGTCGTTCTACTCTGACAGTGTTTTCTCAGCTATCTGCCCACCATAAAACTACACTGAACCACTGCTTAATCCTGCAATGGAGATGGAGCTAATCCCAGCAGCCACTGGGGGGCGGTAGGAATATACAACCAGGACAGCTCACCAGTACATCGGAGCAAACTACGGACCGTGGGCCAAACACAGCACGTTAGGCTCTCTAAACCGGCCCGTCAACACTGACACCAGGTTGTAATTCTTAGAGAAAACACAGATTTCAGGACAATAAGGATATTGACATGTTGAGATGTTTGACTTCTTTGTGTGATACAGCCCCAGGGGCTTAGTTATTAAAATGCATAGACTTCTGAAATATAAAAAAAACCTTGATGACATCAAGAAGTCTGGCTACAGCTCCCCGTTAACTGACAGAGACTTTAGATCTGTCCTGAGAATCCCCACCTCCAAAGTCACATCAAAATTTGACGCACTGGTAAAACAAGGGGTGGGAGGTGGGGGGCAATAACACTGCTCCCCTTTGAATTCATAGTTTTTCCAAAGATACTAACCATCTGTCTTTTATTTCACTGCTGCCGATGAATGTTGCCGCTTGTGCAGCATCAATGCTAATTGTAGCATTATGCTAATGGGAAGAAAATGACAAAATTTATTTTCCATGACAGAACTGCCAAATCACTGCCACACCACATCTGTTTACAAGCGCTCTGACAACAGCAGTCATAATGTGGGACGTCTGCTGCGGTGAAATCTTCCCATTAAAACAAAGCCAAAGGCAGCGGCCGTGTCATCAGACTGATGTAATATACATGAGAAAAGACGGTCGGACTGGACGGGATGATCATTACAAAAACATTGCTTGTAGTTATCCAAGCAATTTTTTTATATTTTTTAAATGTGTAATGTATTCATTAACATTTCTGTGAGAGCACTTGCCCCTAAACTCAGTCAAACTGAAGTACAGCCACACATTCACTCAGGTAAACGCCATAAAATGTTCAGTAAACTTCACTGTAAATTTAATTGGGAGTCGTGATGCACAGCTTGTGTTTCTTGTCACCACACGCTGTCCATTTTATTGTTATGTTGCCCGGCACCACTGTTGCCTCATTTAATTACATTATTGACAAAACACTCCATCAGTTTGAAAAATAAATGTGTGTGTGTGTGTGTGTGTATCAGTCCTTTATGGAAAAAGCACATTTTGACCAGTGTATTGTCTGATTCCAATCCGTCTTGGTTTGGAGCTGACACACTGTGACTGTAGCCTCAGTTGTCTGTAGTACAGGCAAACACACTGTCAGCTGTTGTTTTACCACATTCCCAGTTACATGTAATGGGGCATCAGTGCAAAAACATGTTATAAAAGGATTTACAAGAGGCAGTGGTGCAGGAACAAGAGCGCTGTTAAATGGTCAGTGTGATGAGTTACACTCTGGCTTTTCAATAGGAGGAGGAAGAGAGAGAAAAAGGGAGCATGAAATATGTATGACAGAATGCAACTGAAGTTGTACTCTGAAGGAATGCATACTTTCCATCAAAAATACAAAGAAGCACTTTGCTGTCATTTATCATTATACATTCACATTTTGTGTTTTTTAATAAAGCATTAAATGCCTTTTTTCCTTTTCTGACTGTAAATTATTCATTTTTGTAATGAGGGGTAAAAAAAAAAAGCAAAAACATTACAAATAAATCGTCTGTTTACTTACTACTGAATCAGTCTTTACAAATACAACAAAATGTGCAAAAACTACCAAAAAATATATACTAGAATCAACATAGGTGCAATATTTAAGCTGCCAGCAGGGGCCAAGTCAGGGGCTCCGATTTATGGTTCTGCTGGAGTGTGTGTGTGTGTGAGTGTGTGTATGCACAGATCAATGACGGATGAAGTGTAGACTGGCACTTGTGGGTGCTCAGCAGTCTTAAATCAGTGCCTACGAGCAGGGTAGTTGGTGCAGTACGGGTGAACTCCTGTAGGCTAGATATCACTGCCATCAGTCTGGGTTTAAACCCATCAGCAGGCATCTGTAGTAATACTCCTAATACCAGATCATAATTTCACAGGACGACGAGGATTCCAGGATGGATCAGTGCCTTCAAGCACATCTACACGATTCTCAGTATGATGCAAAGCTCTGTGGTCAAGTCCACACAGAGGGAAATAAACGATTCACTTGGAAACGTATGGTCGTCGGAGGCGTATGAACATTAGGAACAGCCTGGAAACAGGACTCAAATGTCTGCATATTAACTCAAATCTAGACTTTCTGCCTGAGTTGAGTTGAAGTCATTAAATCTGATCTCCATTTTACAGCTTTTGCAAAACGAATTGTTTTTCTCTATCACTTCTAAAGTCATGCATGGTAACAAGGCCAGCCAATCAGAGCAGCGTGTACGTGACTTACTGGGAAAACAATGTTCTGCGTGAGGAAAAGCACATGATGAAGACAGCAGAACAGATGACGGCTGTATGTAACGGTGGTGTCAGTGTAAAGACAACAGTCACACTGACCGTTTGTACTGAAGTGGGATCAAAGCCCGGCCAGTGTGAGTCAATCATTGTCTGTTGGACGCAGCGTGTGTTGCTTTCACCAGCTCATAGACGCTGATGAGACGGACAAGGCCGTCTGTCCGACAGCTCCGACACGAGGAAGATGACGAAACCTTTTCCACTCGGTCTGTACCAAAGCAAACCAGAACAGACGAGTGCTTACAGTGAGCACAAAATAAAAGATAAATGAATTTAAAACAAAAAAACAAACATGTTTGTGTCATCATGTAACCAAAGGCATGATTTAAAACTGTAGCACGAACAAACATGTTTGTGTCATCATGTAACACAAACTGCTGAGGCCGTGAGAAGTGACGTCAGGTGGAAATAAAATGTCAACATCAACGTTGGCTCTGAGTGAGAGGACGGTTATGGTCTTGGCCAGAAAAAACACATCCATACTTTGGTGAACTGTGTCTGTGCAGCACTCCACAACAACAGAGTGACAGACTGCTTAGAGGCAACACTGTGGCACCAGGCGAGAGAATTGATTGGACGTGGTAAGTCAGTGTTTGAAGACTGCAGTGTCCGAACTCGTACTAAGACAACCGGTGAATAGAGGACGGAGCAGGAGGTTTGATTGGTCAGAACAGCTGTTCTAAGATTTCAATTAATCACGATTAATCGTGTGCGTAAATAATCACAATCGATCCTGGGGACAGCTCCAGTACCATTTCTATCGTCTGTGCTGAATCTTCACTGTTTAAAACGGGTTAATTCGATTTGACAGTCCTAATTAAGACACTGATTATCACTTACACCTGTGTAACATGGACATTAAAGTCATCACTGTCAACGTTTGTGTCAGAGCGGGACACGCCTGCCTGAGCCTCACATTGATTTGTTTTTAAAAAATGCCTGAAAAAAAAAAGATTTCTCCAATCGACTCACTGTTCTCTCCGTCTGTCAGAGCTCAACACTGAAACCCACCAACCTTCAGTCACATCCCATTAATCAGACCAGCCCCGTGTCTGGTCAGTCTGCAGCAGTACGTGTTGGAACCGTTTATTGATTTCGGCTCATGAACGAAGTGATGCACGACTTGAAAAGTACTTCAAACTGACTGTGTTCACGGTTTGACTCAATGCAAACAAAAACGTCGCTGCTCTTTTGTTTTCTGAGAACTGCTGATACGGCAAATCTTCCTAGCAGCAGCAGACACATTGATCGCAGCGTCCACGAGGACGTGCAGAGAGACGCGCTGTTATTGATCCAGTGACTGGTGTTCAACCGTCTGTGGGAATTCTAGCCCGTCTATTCCCACAGACCAAGACACACCAGTGGTTCACAAACTTTTCCTGTCTTCATTAGCCATAGCTTCAAAACATCAGTGGACTTTATTTAAAAGCTTTTCTACTGAACACTTGTTGTTGATTCTCTCCTCAGACTCCAGCGTTCTCTCTGTCCGTTAGTGTTAGAATTTCACAGTAACCAAACAATTCTCCACAAGACTCTAGATGTGTGTGTGTGTGTGTGTGTAACAGCTTGCAGCCAAATACTGTCTCGTTACTATAAACCTGTGCCGTGTTGTGTTTAGCTGCAGGGTTTAACTGTTTTTAGCAGCTCTGTTCTCACAGCAGAGAGAGTCAAGGGGGGGAGGAGGGGAGGAGAGGCAGAGGGGGAGAGAGAGAGAGAAGGAAACTTACTACTGACCTAGTTTTACTCTCAACCATGTCGTCCAAAAACCTGGCAGATTCACAGTGGTTTATTAAGACACTCCTTTTGGGCTGATACACACACTCTGCTTCATACACTCTGTAGCCAACAATTTTCCCTCAGTCACGGGTATCATTTACTACCAGGTCTGGACTTTAACCCACAACCCAACCAAATCCAAAACTCATCCACCTGCCTACTCAGGATTCTGGCCAACGCCTCTGAACTAAAGATTCTGATCAGCTCTGCTCTGACCTCCAGTGGTCAACATGGGTCAACACTGTCATTAATCAGGCGTCCAGTTAAACCACGCAGACGTTTTCGAATGAGATGTCTGTGGAAGGTGGTGCACCTCAACAAAAGCAGACATCCCTGCTGAAGTTCACACTCCGGCACTGGACACACACTCACAGCCTCATCGCAAAAACCTCCGGCTCAGAGGGACAACATTTGAGTTCCCACTGAGGGACCAGAACCCACATGATGACAAAAAGTACTAACAGACAAAGTTGTTCGATGATAAAACAGCAGCTCGGCGACGTGTTCTTCTTTCATACGCACACAAACACATCCACAACACATGGACTCTGAGTGTGACAACAGACCCATGTGCTGTGGATTTCTCAGTGGCCTGTAATCAGCTGTTGGATCTCCGTCTCAAACACCCACCAAGCATCTCATGATATATTTAGACCAATGACAACTGCTCAACATGTATGCCTTTCTTCTTGTCCCTTGTGGACCCACCCCCCCCCCCAGCAGTAGCCGCAGCAGCAGCAGCAGCCAATGGCATTATTCATGATCCATGTTCATCTCATGTGTTGCCAAAGAGTACTCAGTGTTAACATTCTCAACTCAACTCTTTCCTAGCTTATTGAAATAAAGAGAGGAAGAAAACCAGTCTCACCAGTTTGAGTCCAACCACAGGAGACACCGGGGACAGAGGAGAGGGAAACGTCTCTGCCCGACGAGAACCCCAACAGGAGCCGACTCCTTGTGCGCCCACCACCAAATCAATTTCACACTCTCTCACCTCCCCGCCACTGTGATGTCACTCATTCATCCGTTTCCCCGTAGCCATGGCAACTCTGCCGCTTGGAGCCGTTCATTCTTCTACATCTGTCTGCTCTCTCTCTCTCTCTCTCGTGGAGTTCCTCCTCCTCTCCAGACCCCAGTTAAGCCAGCCCACTTATTCCATCTGAGGGGTTACAGTTACACCCACCATCTCACTTGCTGCCCCCCCCCCTCCTCCGCCTTGTTCTCTGATATCACATGTCTGAGCTGGTGTGAAAAAACAAGTGGGCGGGTGCAAAACACACAAAAGACTGAAGTGCTGAGATACGACATGCCAGGAGGTTGAACTCAGACACAAATATTAGCAGGTTGACCTACAAACCACAACACGACCATGGAAACCATGGACAACCATGAAGAGGGGGAGACTGGACATCAGTTCATCCTGAAGAAACATCTGTCTGGATGAAGAAGCAGTAACTGTTTATGTCTCTGTGGGGGCACACGGGGACAGACAACCTGTCAAATATTTCATTAAACGTATCAGTTGCCCACGCTCTCTGCAGCTCAGCGCTCACAGCTCTGTGCTAACACCGTTCAGCTTCTCTGCAGTGAAAACACCTGATAAAGTCAAAACTTGCTGGCAAAGCAACTCCAGGCGCTGGAAGCAGATGGAACGAGTAGACGAGGTTAGAAAGAACGGGTGGCCAAAAAAAGGAAAGGAATGACATTGTCTGCCAAACTAACTTGGGGAGCATTTAAACTTAATGGCATTTAAATGGTGAACTAATTCAGTCACGTGGTGGAATTATTGACTGTTTTTTTTTCTTCTTACAGCACAAACGTGTTAGTCCATTAATACTGCAGCGGTATCGACCGTCCTGCAGTTATAAATAAACCTTTAATATGAGTCGAGGTTTCCTGAAATGCTGCTCAGGACTTTTCTCCCTTCTTAATGAGGAAGTCAGTGATTGGACGACAAATGAAAAGACAGAGCAGCAGAGCAGCAGAGCTGAAGTGCGACAGCTCGTTCTCCAGCTGCAGTGAAGTCACAGCATCTATACTGTGGTTCACCAAGAAAAGTCACAAACCTTTGCGACCCAAGTCAATAGACATTATTCATAAACTCCTGGGAAACATGATGCGAGACGACCCAAAAAACAAAAACTCTTGCGACCCACCTGAGGATCTGATTTACATGTCTGAACAAAAGTCTAATAAACGGTTGCTCACATAAATTGAATTTTTTGAAGAAAATTATCATATTATGTGTAAATAATGCTAACTAATGCCACACACACACACACACACCTGAGCCCCTCAGTGCAGTGTAGTTCATAATGATGAATGTTTAATCAACACTGCTATAATTGTTTTTCTACCTCTGGCCTAATAATCACCGTAACCTTGAAGAGAGAAGGGATTCTTCATCTGATGAAGACCCATCCTCCTCCTCATCACTTCACCCAGCTCCACTGCATTCCTCCTCACACTTCTCTACTGTACTTCTCCTCGTCATAATCTCCACAGTCACACGGCGCTCACAAACACCTGACCTCAACATTTTCACCCAGAACACTCATCACTCACTCTGCTTTATATTTTCCTCCAGTCACAGTCAGTTAGAGAGAGAGAGAGAGAGAGAGAGAGAGAGAACGATGACTGAATTAAAAAAATAGAAATTTGTTGACAGATTATTTAATTTCTGACTAAATCTGGTGAAAAAAAGTGAGATTATAGAAATAGAAAAAAGAAGAGCTTCAGTGAGTAGCCAATACGTAGATATAGGAAATGAAGAAATTATTAAAAAACAAAACCTTAGGAAGCAAATAATGTAATGTTATATTATATTAGAACCAAAGATATTGAATCATTTTTTCTACCATTCCTGTCAAACCATTTTATGTGCATGTTTTTCTTGATACAGTGTAGATTTTCCGTTCATTTCCATGTATTCAGTTAAATAACAATAGACCTGTGCCTAACCATAATCAGATGTTAACTCCTCACTACAGTATCAGGTTCAATATCCTCATCATAACCAACCAATACCTTCTAAAAACCCTTGACTTCCTCCATCCTCTAACCAGTCTCCACTCTCACAGAAGACGTTTCATCATGTCCTCCCTGAGGTTTTCATTTGTCTCTGCAGCCTGATACTGTTAATTACGCACTCACCCTTAATGAGTGATAATTATGAGACACAAAAGGCTGAATTAGACAGTCACATTCTGTACTGTATCAGCAGCTGTTCCTGTCATCGTCCTGTGTCTGACTGCAGTACAGTGTGTTACGGTGCTAAAGCTACAGATGTGGAACGAGTTGGAAGGAACATTCTGGAGCAGTCTGAACCACCTCAGGGTATTACACATTATTCTAAAAACACATTCCTGTTTATATAATATACATAATATATATAATATATTTCACCAGTCACAGAGGCGAGGGAGTATGAGGTCAGCTGAAGAAGGTGGGAGAACGCAGAACAGGGAAGTGGGACAGGTGCAAGGACGATATTAAATCTTGGAATTAAAGTCCATCAGGGCCATGAAATTACCAAGGCAGTGGTTCAAATCACACCAACGCACACAGACACACCTGAGGAGGGAGCCTGTGATCCAGAACCAAAGTCATTTACCACACAGCGTGGTCTGAAGCGTCTGTTCACCCAGACATTCTCTCTTCCTCACGACTACAATCAGCCCACAGTAAAATAAACACAGTCCTGTTCTCTTTCTTTGTTCTGATTCGGTCTCTGTAGTTCCATCATCTTGAGGACTTTCACCGTCTTGCAGCAGCGAGCCTTGTAGTTCCATCATCTTGAGGACTTTCACTTTCACCGTCTTGCAGCAGCGAGCTGGAGTGGAGGGTTAAGTGTTTGCCTCAGATTCCCTGCTTCTTGCCTCATCGTTCTCCTCGGTTCCCAGTGCAACGAACACCGGTCTGTGATGGAATCACAGAACATGACGGATGGTGAAGTGGAAGTCTAATGTATCACAGCCTGGTAGAACGGGGGCAGCGTGCCTCATTTAACATTGACCTCATTTGATTTGGGTTGAATATTGAAGATGAATATGGTTCGACGTGGACCAGATCCCGATCTCTTTGATCATGCATTAGCGCGTATTTTCCCTGTAGAGATCACAGTGATCAAAGTTGTCTTTTATAAAGGGAATATTTAACCAGTCCGGGTTGAAAGTTGAAACACGGCTCTGGAGCTGGGATGTGGCTCAGCACACGGTGTGTTGGAGCTGCAAACCAAACCATCAGAGAGGTGAACATGGCCACCGTTACCTGTCGTCATCTTCGCACTCAAATACAAATATGAAAGGGTGGATATCAAAGCTCGTTTACTTTACTGCACTGTAGTTGGTCAAGACACAGACCATAACACTGCCATTTTATAAGCTCGCAACCACCATTAGAGGGCATTTCTCTCTACACCTTCATTCAACACTTCTACTAACAACAGCGTCAAATGTGTGTTGACACGCCTGAACATGAATGTTCTGACACACACACACACACACACACACTGACCCTCACGGCCTCCGTGACCCATGTTGGTACGGTGTCTAATGAGAGTCTGGATGTGGCGCTGGCAGCAGGCCTGCATTAGAATGAGGAAGTGGTCTGTGGAAACATGAGGTCATGCAGAGTACAGCATGGCCACCAGGCTGACCAGGAGATTATCACCTGAGGTGCAGTCCTGATCTGTGCACCTGTTCACTGCTGAAGCCACACAGGCTTCACAGCTTTGATGAGATACGGTTTCATCAGACGGAGGGAAATCTCTGACCAGTGGTTTGGATTTAGTCTTGGTCTGGACACACCACGCTGCTGCTGCTGCTGCTGCTGCTGCCACCAGTAGAGTTTCCTGCCACCTGTCACCAGATTTGGCTGCTGTCCTGTCTGACCAACTGTCCTGTCTGACCAACTGTCCTGTCTGCTGGGCCTCCAGGGTCCTTGTCCTCAGCCCAAGATCATTCTTGGACAACCAGACACCGGAGGTTCTCCGTTTTAGGGTGAAAGCCATAAAGCAGTATAAAAGCACAAAATGTATTTATTTTAAATTCATTCAATTCATTAAACCCATGGATTATTTGTTGGGTTTTTTTACCTCTCGGTGGGTCAGTGTAGCTCATTATTATCACAAATAAATGACATTAGGAATGTTAAACAGTTTAACTGACTAATCGAACTGCAGCTGTGGTTCATAATTAATAATTTAAATTTGGAAGAAAAAAATACATTTTTATTTTGCTTTTTTTTCACAGCTGCTCTGACCCTATGCATGATGGGGGATGAAGTTATATTTTAAGCATGAGCTGCTTTGGTGAAATTCAAACTGTTCCCTACAGTGAGTAAGAATAATCGTATCAACCGTGTGGATCAACCAATGATAAGTGGACATCGGAGTTCTGCCATGGGCCTGAAAGATTTCCAAGAAACACCGTTTTTTAAAAATGTTTCTGATCCATATTCACCAAGTTCATCGCAGTAGTTTTCATCATCTGTCTGGAATTCTACCCAGTGTGAGCCTCAGTGAAGTGTTTCTCCATTAATCATAGAAGATGAATTGATTTCCTCTAGCAGGAGAAAACAGTTTAGAGAAGAGCAAATTAAAAAGAAACAACAATAAAAACAATGTCCTGTACATGAATGTGAACGACCAGAGCAGAAGTTGAGAGTGAATTTTCAGTTCCAGGTCACAGACGGAGTTTCTTGGCTGTTAAAAACCAATTATCCAGGATGGATTACAATTTTCCCTAATCCATTTTAAGGGTGAGATAAATCTATGGTTTCCACAGATGAACAGTAACCCCCCCCCCCTTTAATCCCACCCCCATCTGCCCAGTCAGCTGTCTGCTTTCTGACATCAGGCACATGAAATGCATCCTTCGTCTCCGGTCGTATGTATGGTCGAGTATGACGGGCCGGCGGAGGAGCCCGGCCCCCACCT